>NW_006408580.1:15224215-15226509 GCF_000296735.1 Chrysochloris asiatica | reverse complement strand
AGTGAGGTTGGCCCAGGATCGGACATTGTTTCATTCTGCTGTGCATGGGGTCACTATGAGTCGGTTCTGACTCGATGGCACCTGACAACAACAACAACAGTGGGTTGAATAGTGGTCCTCCAAAAGATAAAGCCATGCAGAACCTCAGGAGGTAACCTTATTTGGAATAAGCATCTTTGAAATTATAATTAAAGTAAGAATCTTGAGATGAGATCATCTTGCACTAAGGTGGTCTCTAAAAGATATCTTTATAAGGGACAGAAAAAGAGAAGACACAGAAACACAGAAGGGAGGGTAATGAGAAGATGAGAGTGGAGATTGTTTCCATGGGTCTATAAATTAAGGAATACCAAGGATTGCTGGCAGCCACCAGAAACTAAGCAAGAGACCTAAAAAAGATTCTTCCTCAGTACCTCCCCAACTAACCAACTCTCCAGGCACCTTGATTTCAGACATTTGGCCTCCAGAACTGTGAGAAAATAACTTTCTGTTTTGTTTTTTTTTTCAAGCTAAAAAGGTTGTAGTAGTTTGTTACAGCAGCCCTACAAAACTGTGTGTAGGGTGTGCATATGACAAAATGGTATTTAGTGGCATTTATCAGAAAACAGACTGCAGTAGTTTAAACAAATGTTGTTGCTGTTGTTAGGTGCCGTCCAGTCAATTCCAACGCATAGCTGTCCCTATGCCCAACAGAACAAAATACTGTTTGGTCCTGCTCCACCCTCACAATTATGTTTGAACCCATTGCTGCTGCCACTGGGCAAATCCATTTCGTTGAAGGGCTTCCTCTTTTTTGATGACCTTCCACTTTACAAGGGATCCTCCAGGATCCATTGAATGTCTTTCTCCAGGGACTGATGCCTACTGATAACATGTATGAAGTACAGGAGATGAAGTGTTTCTAAGGTGCACTCTGGCTGTAGTTATTCCAACACAGACCTGTTTGTTCTTCTGGCAGTCCATGGTACCATCAAAATTCTTCTCCAACACCACAATTCAAACGTATCAATTCTTCTGTGGACTTCTTTATTCACTGTCTAACTTTCACATGCATATGAAGCTATTAAAAAGAGCATGTCTTGGGTCAGGTGCACCTTAGTCCTTAAACTGACATCTTTGCTCTTGAATATATTAAAGAGGTCTTGTGCCGCAGAATTGCCTAATGAAATACAGCATTTGATTTCTTGACAGCTGCTTGCATGAGTATTGATTGTGGATCCAAGCAGCATGAAGTCTTTAGCAACTTCAATCTTTTCTGTATCTAACATGATGTTATTTATTGGTGCAGTTGTGAGGATTTTTGTTTTCTTCATATTGAAGTGAAACTCATACTGAAGTCTGTAGTCTTTTATTTCATCATTGTTGTTGTTAAGTGCCATTGAGTCAGTTCCGACCCATAGTGACCCTGAACAGGGTTCCCGAGGCTGTAAATCTTTAAGGGAGCAGAAAGCCTCATCTTTCTCCCGTGGATCAGCTGGTAGTTTCGAACTGCTGACCTTGTGGTTCACAACCCGATTCGTAACCACTATGCTACCAGAGCTCCTTATTTCATCATTAAGTATCTTAATTCTTCTTAACTTTATGCGAGGGAGGTTGTATCATCTGGACATCGCAAGTTGTTAATAACTCTTCCTCCCATCCTAATGCTACATTCTTCTTTATATAATCCAGCTTCTCAGATTATTGGCTTAGCATACAGATTTTAAAAAAATAAAATAATAATATACTATCTCATTTTTATTAAAAAATATCCTGCATCAAGGCATAGAAAAAAAGTGAGAGGTATAGTCACACCAACAAATGAAAGTGCTTACTGAGAATAGGTAGTATGAGTATTCCGAAACACTTAATTGTGCTCATGAGGAATCTGTACCTGGACCAAGAGGCAATTGTTCGTACATAACATGGGAACACTGAGTGGTTTAAAATTAAGAAAGGTGCACGACAGGGTTGTATTCTTTCACCACACTTGTTCAACCTGTATGCTGAGCAAATAATCCTAGAAGCTGGGACATATGAAGAAAAATACGGCACCAGGATTGGAGGAAGACTCATTAACAACCTGCGATATGCAGATGATACAACCTTGCTTGCTGAAAGTGAAGAGGATTTGAAATATTTACTGATGAAGATCAAAGACCACAACCTTCAGTATAGATTGCATCTCAATGTAAAGAAAACAAAAATCCTCACCACTGAACCAATAAACAACATTCTTATCAATGGAGAAAAGATTGAAGTTGTCAAGGACTTCATTTTTCTTGGATCAACTATCAACAATCATGGAAGCAGCA
>NW_006408580.1:15207042-15224105 GCF_000296735.1 Chrysochloris asiatica | reverse complement strand
TATGGGATTTTCAATAAGCTCATATGCATGGAAAAGCTGGACAGTGAATAAGGAAGATCGTAGAAGAATTGATGCCTTTGAGTTTTGGTGTTGGAGGAGAATATTGAAAGTGTCATGGGCTTCCAAAAGAACCAACAGATCTGTGTTGGAAGAAGTGCAGCCAGAGTGCTCCTTGGAGACCAGGATGGCCAAATTTCGTCTCTCATACCTCGAACATATTGCAGGAGGGACCAGTTGTTGGAGAAGTATATCATGTTTGGTAAGGTGGATAGTCAGAGAAAAAGAGGAAGACCTCCAGCAAGATGGATTGGCAAAATGGCAGCATCAGAGGACTCACACATGGCAACAATTGTGAGGTTGGCCCAGGACTGGGCAGTGTTTCCTTCTGTTGTACATAGAGTCGCTATGAGTCAGTATCAACTTGATGGCACCTAACAAGAACAGTTGAGGATGGGAGTCCTGGTGTGGCACTACAGGATAATGCCCTGGGCCACAAGGTCAGTATGAACCACAAAGTTGGTGGTTCAAACCCACCAGCCGTTCCTTGGAAACCCTATAAAGGTTGCTATAGGTTGGAAACGACTCGATGGTACTTAACAATAACAACATTGAGGATGGGAAGGAGATCTGAGATGTGGGTGATTTAAATTTCTTTTTCACATGACATAAGTAACGGTAGTATGTATAGCATGTACTCTTGAAAAGATTAGTAGAAGTTAGAGAGAGTGGAAACAGGGCCAGCTAGGAAGATGTCTGTTTCAGCAATGGATGTCTGGAGGTGCTTTCATTACCAGGTGGGAGAGTCTGTGTGCTCAACCGTGGTCTTACTGTGACTGCTGCAGAGCCCTTTCACCTCCAGGGTCCCTTGAATGTACGTGTACATCTGGCCCCTCCTGGGTCTGAACTGAGATCTGACAGGCATCCAACAGTAATAGAAGGCTAAAGCAGATGACAGCTGCGATGTAAGTGCTCAGTGATTCATTCAGACCTACCAAAATGAAGGTAGCCTCTGAGATGGAATGTGAAGTCCTTCAGGCTCCCTGGGAGCACCCAGGAGATTATAAGTGGCCAGAGTACTCAAGTCTTTCTACTAAATCCCAAGCTATACCCCTCAAGCCACCTGCATTCATTACTCTGTTCTCCCAAAGTGAACTGGACTAATAAAGTCCCGCTCAGAGGGCTTGACAGAAGCAGAAACAATCCAGTTCATCAGAGAGGGACTAGGTGAGATGTTTGAACAATTTCTTCCTGATCCTTTCCTTTCTTAATGTTATAGTTAATGGAGAGGAGAGGGTTAGCCAGGGGTTAGTAATGGAAGTATATGAAAGATCTGGAACTGAGAGAAGCTCCAGGGATGGAAAGAAAGTGTAAAGAAGGAGGAGGTGTCAGCAATAGTGACACAAGTCCAGGAAATACAGTAGAAAAGCCTAAAGATGTCTAGCTTTTGAAACAGCAGCTGTCTTTGACAACAATTCACATAGGCAGAACATCTATGAGGGGCACTTGCCAGCCCCAGGGAAATTCTTTGCCTTCCTGTTTGGGGGCTCCTGCTACCCTGCTCTTTGCCCCACTTGCCAGACACTTCAACCACTTGTCTGTCAGTTTGTCATACTGTGGTGGTTTGCATGTTGCTATGATTCTGGAAGCTATGCCACTGGTATTTAAAATACCATCAAGGTCACCCACAGGTTTCAGAGGAGCTTCCAGACAAAGACAGTCAAGGAAGGAGAGACAAACTACTTTAGAATATGTTGTTGTTGTTGTTAGGTACCATTGAGTCAGTACCGAATCATAGTGACACAGCAGAACGAAACACTGTCCGATCCTGGGCCAACCTCACTATCGTTGCCACGCTTGAGCCCATTGCTGCTGCCACTTGGCCAATCCATCTCACTGGGGGTCTTCCACTTTTTCTCTGACCCTCCACTTTACCAAAGATGACATCCCTCTCCAGTGACTGGTGCCTCGTGACAATATGTCCAAAGTATGAGAGACAAAGTCTGGCCATCCTGGCCTCCAAGGAGCACTCTGGCTGCACTTCTTCCAACACAGATCTGTTGGTTCTTTTGGCAGCCCACCGCACTTTCAATATTCTCCTCCAACACTATAACTCAAAAGCATCAATTCTTCTACAGTCTTCCTTATTCACTGTCCAGCTTTCACATGCACATGAGGTTATTGAAAATCCCATGGCTTGAATCAGGCACACCTTAGTCCTCAAGCTGACATCTTTGCCTAATGCAATACGTCATTTGATTTCTTGACTGCTGCTTCCGTGAGTGTTGATAGCTGATCCAAGAAGAATGAAGTCCTTGACAACTTCAATCTTTTCTCCATTGATAAGAATGTTATTTATTGGTCCAGTGGTGAGGATTTTTGTTTTCTTTACATTGAGATGCAATTCATACTGAAGGCTGTGGTGTTTGAGCTTCATCAGTATATATTTTAAATAGAATATTTAGGCACTGTAAAACATATGAATAACAGTGGAACACTATCACACCAGAATATTGAATATTGAAACATGATGAAGAGCACCAGAATATTGTCAGATATAGTGCCAGATGATGAGCCCTTCAGGTTGGAAGGCACTCTAAATATGACTGGGGGGGGGAGCTGCCTCCTCAAAGTAGAGTTGATTGTAATGACACAAATGGAGTAAAGCCTTTGGGACCTCCATTTGCTGATGGGCCATAACTGAAAATGAAGAGTAACAGCTGTAAACATCCATTGATAATCGGAACATGGAATGTACAAAGTATGCATCTAGGAAAATAGGAAATTTTCATAAATGGAATGATATGCATAAAGATCGACATCCTAGGCATTGGTGAGTGGAAATGGACTGGTATTGCCCATTTGGAATCTGACAATCATGTGGTTGGTTTACTATGCTGGGAATGACAAATTGATGAGGTGCGGCATTGCATTCATCATGAAAAAGAACATATGAAGATCTGTATTGAAGTCCGATGCTGTCTGTGATAGGTTAATATCCATATGCCTACAAGGAAGACCAGTTAATATCACTATTATTCAAATTTATGTACCAATCACTGAAGCCAGTGATGATGAAATTGTGAAAATTCTACCAACTTCTTCCTTCTGAAATCATTCAAGATGTACTGATAATTACTGGTGATTAGAATGCAAAGGTTGGAAAGAAAGAAGAAGAATCAATAGTTGGAAAATATAGCCTTGGTGATAAAAAATGATGCGGGAGTTCACATGATAGAATTTTGCAAGACCAATGACTTCTTCATTGCAAATACCTTTTATAGACAATATAAAAGATGACTATATACATGGACCTCAATAGATGGAATGCACAGAAATCAAACTGACTGTATCTGTGGAAAGAGATGGTGGAAAAGTTCCATATCACCAACCAAAACAAAATAAGGAGCAGACTGTGGAACAGACCATCAATTGCTCATATGCAAGTTCAGGCTGAGGCTGAAGAAAACTTTTAAAAATCCACAAGAGACAAAATATGATCTTTAACATATCCCACCTGAATTTAGAGACCATTTGAAGAACAGATTTGATGCATTAGACACTAAAGACCAAAGATCAGAAGAGCTGTGGGATGATATCAAGATCATCATAGAGGTCATTAAGGAGACAAGAAAGAAGGAAAAGACCAAAATGAATGTCAGAAGAGACTCTGAAACTTGATTTCCAGTGTAGAGATGCTAAAGCAAATGGCAGAAATGGGAGGTAGAAGATTTAAATAGAAGAATTAAAGGGCAGCCTGAGAAGACAAAGTCAAATACTATAATGAACTCTGCAAAGGCCTGGAGTTAGAAAACCAAAAGGGAAGAACACATTCAACATTTCTCAAGCTGATAGAATTGAAGAAAATAAAAAAAATCAAGACTCAACTTGAAGTATTGAGAGATTCTATGGGCAAAATATTGCAAAGTAGGTTTGAATCAAAAGGTTGGTGGTTCAAATTCAACAGCTGCTCAGTGGAATACCTATACTGGGTCACCATAAGTCGGAACTGAGTTGAAGACACCAACAACCACAATGAGCAAAATATTGAATGATGTGGAAAGCATCAAATGAAGATGGAAGGAATACAGAGTCACTGTACAAAAAGAAATGATCAATGTTCAACCATTTCAAGAGGTACCATATGATTAAGAGCCAAGGATACTTAAGGAAGAAGTCCAACGTACATTGATGGGATTGGCAAAGAAGAAGGCATCAAGAATTGATGGAATACAAATTGAAATATTTCAACAAACTGATGCAGCACCTCATCTAGGCCAAGAAATTTGGAAGACAACCATCTGGCCAACTGACTGGAAGAGATGCATATCTGTGCCCATTTCAAAGAAAGGCGACCCAACAAAATGCAGAGATCATCAGACAATATCACTAATACCACATGCAGATAAAATTTTGCTAAAGATAATTCAAAAATGGCTGCAGCAATACACTGACAGAGAACTTCCAGAGGTTCAAGCTAGATTCAAAAGAGGGAGTGGAATGAAGCATATCATTGCTAATGTCAGATGGATTTGGGCTAAAAGCAGAGAATACCAAGTAGATGTTTACCTGTGCTTTATTGAGTATGTAAATGCTTTTGATTGTGTGGATCATGACAAGCTATGGACAACATTGAGGAGAATGAGTATTCTGGAACACTTAATTGTGCCTGTGAGAAACCTGTAGATAGACAAAGAGGCAGTTGTTCAGACGGAACAAGGGAACACTGAGTAGTTTAAAATTAGGAAAGGTATGTGCCAGTATTATATTCTTTCACCACACTTTTTCAATCTGTATGCTGAGCAAATAATCCGAGAAGCTGGATTATATGAAAAAAAAAAAAAAAACCATGGCATCAAGATTGGAGGAAGATTCATTAATCACCTGCAATATGCAGACGATACAACCTTGCTTGCTGAAAGTGAAGAAGACTTAAAATACTTACAGATGAAGATCAAAGATCACACCTCAATGTAAAGAAAACAAAAATCCTCACCATTGGACCAATAAATAACATCAAGATGAATGGAGGAAAAAATTGAAGTTTTTAAGGACTTTATTTTGTTTGGATCAACCATCAACATTCATGAAAGCAGTTGTCATGAAATCAAAGGACATATTGCGTTTTCAAAATCTGCTACATAAGACCTCTTTAAAGTGTTCAAGAGGAAATAAGTCAGTTTGAGGACTAATGTGTGCCTGACCCAATCCATGATATTTTTTCAGTAACCTCATACGCATGTGAAAGTTGGACAATGTATAAAAAGTACCATAAAAGATGGATTTGAATTATGGGATTGGAGGAGAACGTTAAAAGTACCATCGACTTCCCAAAGAACACACCAATCTGTGTTTTGAGGAAGGACAGTCAGAATGCTCCTTGGGAGCCAGGATGGCCAGACTTCGTCTCTCATACTTCATATTATGAGGAGGGACCAGGCCCTGGAGTAGGATATCATGTATGGTAAAATGGAGGGTCAAAGTAAAAGAGGAAGCCCCCCAACGAGATGGATTAGCACAGTGATAGTAGCAATGGGCTCAGGTTTAGCAACGATAATGAGGTTGGCAGGAATCTGAGCAGTGTTTCGTTCTGTTGTGCATAGGATCGCTTTGAGTCAGTATCGATTCAATAGCACCTAACAACAAAAGTCAGACACTTAAGTAAAATGGCATAAGTCAGATAGAATAAGTATGGTGACTTAAGTTATAAGTCAAATTGAGTAAGTATGGTGAAAGTGTACAACCCTGGCACACACCTTTCCTTATATTAAACCATTCATTGACCCTTGTTCTGTTTGAACAAATAGGAATTTATTTAAACAAATAGGAATTATTTGTCTCATGTAACGGGAGCTCTGGTGGCACAGTGGGTTGGTTACACGATGGACTACTAACTGAAAGGTCAGCAGTTCAAATCTGCCAGCTGCTCCATGGGAGAAAGATGAGGCTTTCTACTCCTCCCGTAAAGATATACAGCCTCAGATACCCTATACAGGGTTGTTATGAGTCAGAAACGATTTAACGGCACACAACCACCACCACCACTAACAGGAAGTATGGAAATAGACAGTTTATGGTAGGTATCATAGTGTGATCATAGTTCCCATCACACCCTGCTTTCTTGTAGATTCATGCGTTGTTGTTTTTATGTAGGGCTCTCTTTCCTGTGGTAAAAACTTAATGATGCACCTGAGGAACTCTGGCTGCTTTTCAAACTGTAAGAAGGAAGAAGAGGCAAATAAAAAAATGCCAAAGGCCACATGCCATCTTTGTCTCTCTCTCTCTCTCTCTCTTTTTTTTTTTTTCAAACCAAAGATCTCACATATATATTAGCCAATCTCTTTAAAAGTGGAAGCATACAAATAAAGGAAGAAACCAGAGTTTTGCAAAACATGTTCAATTGATCAAACCTTGGCAAACTTGAACTTGACCTGGTAGAGTGCTAGGACCTGGGTGACCCCTTAGAGACCCAGCTGGGTTCTTCTCCAGTGTCTTCTCTTGGAGTTGTATCTGATTTTATGACCAGTTTTCATTAGATTCCATTGGGGATGGGATGATTCTACTTTTGTTTCTTGGCCAGGAATCTCTTATCCTGAAAGTCTTATGAGAAGACAGAGTGAAGATGGAGTGTAGCAGCAGTCACACGATGACGAAGAAAGGAAGAGAAAGGGCAGCGGCAGGAAGTATGTTTTACAGGCCCACCAGCTTTGTCTCTTTTAAAGTTTTTCAGAGTCACCTGAACATTTCTTCTTCCTTATCATTGGGCAGAATTGACCTCTTTTAAATGCAAAAATTAAAAACCAAACCAACTGCTGTTTTGTG
The DNA here is from genome assembly GCF_000296735.1 of Chrysochloris asiatica. NCBI lineage: Eukaryota > Metazoa > Chordata > Mammalia > Afrosoricida > Chrysochloridae > Chrysochloris > Chrysochloris asiatica. The sequence goes on along the minus strand of NW_006408580.1, from coordinate 15,217,286 downwards.
CATTCTGATTCATGGCTACTCTCATGTGCAGATTAGAACTGCTCCACAGAGTTTTCAAAACCTTTTTGTCTCAGATCACCGTACCTTTCTGCCAAGAACCCTGTGGGTGGGTTCAAACTTTCAACCTTTAGGTCAGTAGCCCAGCATTGAACAGTTTGCACCCACGAACCCCATTAGACCACATAGTGTACTAAAAGGGCAAAGTGTCTGGTGTTGGACCTGACCTCTCTTCACAGGTATAAATGACCTCTTTGCCACTTTGTAGTTGTAAGGTCAGAGAGGAGACATTACCTCTGTAATTCTCAGTTTCCTCACCTTGCAGGGTTGATTGAAGGAGTAAAGATGAAGTATGATCCTTGAAAAATATCAGGCACATGGTAGGCAGTAAATGTGCTTTCTGTTGTGATATATTTCCATTGCATATTGTAATAATGTATATGAAGATGCTTCGTATGGTAATTGTAAATAAGTATAAATACCACATGTTGTAGCTCATCCATCTTTTGGATGCATTGTTTGTGGTCTTGAATGTACCTTTTCTATTTGCAATTTGGGATATTGAAGATGTACTGCCATTCTGTCTTCATTACTTCCTCTATTTTCGTTCTTTCTTTTTTTTAAAAAAAAAAAAAAAGCACAACTTTTTATTGTGAATTGGGTGAAGGTTTACAGAGCAGATTATCAGTTTTACATTCAGCAAATTATATACTTCATTTCATATCAATGATTGCAATCCTGTAAAATCAGTTATCCCTCTTCCTCATTATGGTTTGTGTTGACAGTCAACCTTCTTTTCCAACCCTTCTGAAATTTGTCCTTAGCTACATGCTGCCCTTTTGATCTTGAATGGTTGGCCATTCTGTGGTGTGTATACTTCACTAGTGTTGTTGTCCCCCCTATATGCTTATCTAATGATTGACTGGAAATTGAACTACATGGGTGAGTTCAGCTCTAGACCTGAAGAGTGAACGAAGACCATAGTCTTGGGATTCCTCCAATCTCTGAGCAGTTAACCTGGTCGTTTTGATTTTGTGCTACATTTTCTCCCACTCTATCCAGAACCTTTTAACATGATCCCTTCAGAACAGTTGATAGTGGCAACCAGACACTACCTAGTTCTTCTGGTCTTAGTCATGAAGACTGATGTTCATGTTGTCCTCTAGCCCAATGATTCCAAGTATCTTCAACTTTCATCACTCTTCTTTCCTCCACACAGGGAGAAACCAACAGTTCTCTAAGTTGCACCTTAGATGACCACTCATATTTTATTTTATTATTTATTCCTTTTTTATCCACTCACTGTGCTTTTCATGTTAGTTCACATGTTTAAAGCAAACCATGTGCCCCAAAATTCACAATTATATATAATGTAAATATTTTTAGCAGTTTCAAGTCTCTCAAACTATATAGGTTGAGACAAATGATATTTGAAGAATGAATAGTGTAGAAAGACCTCATAAATTGAAGTTAACCGTACAGTCTTGTTGGGGAAGAGTAGGCCAAGTAGAAAGCACAGCTAGTACAAATGCTCTAAGGCAGAAGCATGTTTGGAACATTCAAGGAATGGTAGCGGCCAAAGTGATTGTAACAAACAGAGCAAGGGTGGGGGAATATTAACAGCTAAGATTACAGAGGCAATAGCATCAGATCACGTAGGAATTTGTGAGTTATTTTGAAGATTTTATATTTTACTGGGGAGGGAGTGTCATTGAAGTGTTTTGAGTAAAGCTGTGATTTAATATAATTTACAATTTAAAAAGGAACTCTGTATTATTCTCTTGGTTGAGAATGTACTAGAGGGGCATCATGGGTTGAATTGTGTCCCCACAAAATATGCGCCAATTTAGCTGGACCATAAATATTAGTGGTTTGGCAGTTATGTAATGATATAATCACTCTCCCCTATGATGTGGTCTGATGTGATCAGTCCTAATCTGATGTAATTCTCTTATGCACTGTAAATCCTCACTTTCGTGATGTTAATGAGGCCCGGTGTGATCTATAGGATTAGGTTGTATCTTAAGATATAAAAGAAATTAACAAGCATGAATTGCTTTGGGGGACCTACTACCACCGAGAAAGGAGAGTTGAGAGTAGATTGTGTCCTTTAGACCTAAGATCCCTGTACTGTGAAACTTCTAGATCCAGGATGATGCCAAGACACATGGAGATCACCAAGAAATGTTGAACCTGGAGATGATGAAAGGAGACAAGGACTTTTTCCAGAGCTCACAAAGAAAGAAAGCCTTCCTGTAGAACCAGTGCTCTGAACTTGACTTCTAGCTTTCTAAACTGTGAGAGAATAAATTTCTATTTGTTGAAGGCATCCACTGTGATAGTTCTGCTATGGCAACACTTAGCTAGATGAGCAGTTAGGAGGCTGCCATTACAATAATCCAGGAGAGAAATGAAAGTGGCTTAAACAAAGATGGCAGTGGTGAGATGTAGTTCTGTTTGGGGTATAGTTTGAAGGTTGAGCCAATAAAATTGGCTGACAGATTGGATTTAGATATGAGACAAAGGAGCAAATGAAGGAAGATAAAATTTTAACCTAAGCAACCATTGAGATGGGAAAGATAATGGTATAGTATATTTTTTGGGGGAAAAATTTTCAAATTAACTTGTCCACATGCTAGTTTAACTTTTTCTTGTGAACTGAGTGAAGGTTTACAGACAAGAACATCAGTTCTACATTCAACAAATCATACATTGTATGTAGTTCATCTCAAATGACTGCAGTGCCCTCCATACAACAAACCCCTCCATACAATCCCACTTCCTCCCTGTGATTCCTATTTCCATTTCACCCACCCTTCCTTACCTTCTAAAATGTATCCTTAGGTAAATGTTGTTATTTTGAATTTGGATGATTGAGCATTCCATGGTGAGCATACCTTACTAATGTTGTTGCCCTCACTATATATATATACTGCTTGGCTTAAAATTGGCCTACAGGGTAGGTTCCTTTCCAGCCCTGAAGAGTGGTTGAGGGCCATAGTCTCAGGTTCCTCTAGTCTCTTTCTGACCAGTAAGCTCAGTCTTGTTTTATTGTTATTATTATTAATAGTTTTGAGTTTTGTTTCATATTTTTCTCCCATTCTAGCTGGGATCTTCTAATGTGATCCCTTTTAGGCCTTCAGTAGTGGTAGCAGGGCACCATCTAGTTTTTCTGGTCTCAGAGTCATGAAGACTGATGTTCACATGCTCTATTAGATCATTGGGCTAATTGAATGTAGGCATCTTTGGTTCTCATCGCTCTTCTTTCTTCTGCACATGGAGAGACCAATAGCTGCACCTTAGATGGCCACTCATGAGCTTTTAAGATCCCAGGTGTTACTCATCAAAGTAGAATGTAGAATATTGCCTTTGTGGACTATGTTATGCCAATTGGCATGTTGCCCCCTGAGGCTATTGTCCTGTGCCCAAAGGCCCAGAAACTCATTGCCTTAGATGTTTGATAATATGTAAGAAGTTTTCATCATTTTGCCTGAAGTATGCTCCCCCACATTCATAGTTGTGTTTGCAGGAAAGGTAAATACCCATGTATAAATATCCTCTTTCAAACGCTTAGATATTAGTAGGTATACTCCCACTCTTCCTCCCATACCCATTCAGCCTGTTGACATGCTGTTTTGAGATGTTCATTAGACTCCTGGTGTGGCACTGCAGAATCAGCACTGGACTGCGAACCACAAGGTCAGCAGTTCAAACTCACCAGCTGCTTCTTAGAAACCCTATACAGGGTCACTGTAAGTTGGAACTGACTCGAGGGCACTTAACAACAACAGCAACAATTAACTAACAATTAGGGACATTATGTAAGTGTAAAAACTAAATCACAGTATTTTAAACTCCTTCAAATTCTAGTTCTTGTAAAGGTGCAATGAACCAAAAAGATTTTGAATACTAAAAACAAGCAAACAAATGAAATATCTCTGGTATCTTATGAGCCACGTCATCTTTCACTTCCCCCTCACAGACTACCTTCTCTAAATCTGCAGTCTCTGTTCATCTTCCATTCATTCCTCAACTAAATCCTATCTGGTTTCCAGTGCCAGCACTTCACTGCTCTTGTTGATGCTCCTATTCACTGTCCATATTGCAAATCTACTTTTCAGTTCTCATATTAGTTGGTATGTTTAGCACTTGACACTGTGGACCACATTCTCATTGTAATGTGCTTTTTTCCTAGGCTTCCATATCCCCTTATTGATGTTGTTAGATGCCCTTGAGTTGTTTCTGTCTTACAGCAACACTATGTACAACAGAACAAAACACTTGCCTCATAATCATTCCTATATCAGAGCCCATTGTTGAAGTTACTTGGTCCATCCATCTTGTTAGGATCTTCCTTTTTTTTTTTTTTTTCTTTTTTGAGCACTCTGGCTGTACTTCTTTCAAGACTGATTTGTTTGTTCTTCTGGCAGTCAGTGGTATATTGAATATTATTCATCAGCACCATAATTCTTCTTTGTTCTTCCTTATTTATTGCACAGCACCTGAAATCACACGAGGCAATTGAAAATTGTTGGTCAAATGCAGCTTATTCCTCAAGATGGCATCTCTGTTTTAATAATTTAAAAAGATCTTTTGCAGCATGTGTTTACAATTTCATTTGATTTCTTGACTGCTGCTTCCATGGGTGTGTGCTGTGAATACCAGTAAAATGGAATCCTTGACAACTTCGATATTTTCTCCATTTATGATATTGCTAGAATTTTTGTTTTCTTTATGTTGAGCAGTAATCCATACTGAATGCCGTAGTCTTGGCATTTCATCAATAAGTGTTTCAAATTATCTTCACTTTCAGCTAGCAAAGTTGTGTCACCTGCATATTACAAGTTGTTCATTAGTATTCTTCCCGTCCTGATGCCGTGTTCTTCATACAGTCCAACTTTTAGTACTCCTTGCTAAGCATAAAGACTGAAGAAGTATGATGAAAGAATACAACTCTGACAACACTTTCTCATATTTTAAACTATATGATAGCCCATTAGTCTGTTCCAACAACTACTACTTGGTCTATGTACAGGTTTCTCATGAGCACAATTAATTATTCTTGGATTTCCATTCATTGTGATGTTATCTATAATTTGTTATGATCCACAAGTTAAGACTCTTTGCATAATCAATAAAACACACATAACCATCTCTCTTGCCTTCTCTGCTTTCAGTCAAGATCCGTCTGCTAACAACAATAATATCCCTCTTCCCAGTCCTCTTCTGAATCTGACTAGAATTTCTGACAATTCTTTGCCCAGGTACTGCTACAAAGGCTTTTGAATTATCTTTAGCAAAACTTTACTGAAGTGTGGTACTAATCATATTGTTCAATACTTCTTATTTTGTTGGATCACTTTTCTTTGGAATGAGCATGTAGATGGATCTCTTCCAGTCAGATGGCCAGGTAATTGTCTTCCAAATTTCTTCACATAGACAAGTGAGTGCTTCTAGTGTTGTATCTAGTGTTGTTGAAACAGCTCAATTCCATCCTGGAGCCTTGTTTTTCACCAATGCCTTCAGTGTAGCTTGGACTCAGTATCACTGGTTATGGATTATATGCTCCGTTCTTAAATGGTTGAATGTCTATGAATTCTTTCTGGTATAATAATCCCATATATTTCTTCCATCTTCTTTTGATGCTTCTCGCATTGCTCAACATTTGCCCATGTTGTTGTTGTTAATGTCGTCGAGTTGGTTCCGACTCAGAGCGACCCTGTATAGGGTTTCCGAGGGGCAGCTGGTGAGTTTGAACCACTGACCATGAGGTTCAAACTGACCTTTCTGTCCAGTGTTTATCCTACCAATCCACACTAGAACTCATAGAATCTTTCATTATTGCAACTCAAGGCTTGAATTTGTTCATAAGCTCTTTCAACTTGAGAAATGTTGAGTGTGTTCTTCCCCTTTTGTTTTCTAACTCCAAGTGTTTGCACATTTCATTATAATGTTTGACTTTGTCTTCTCAAGACACCCTTTGAAAATTTCTGTTCAGCTCTTTTGCTTCCTCATTTCTTCCAGTTGCTCTAGCTTCTCTACATTGAAGAGCAAATTTCAGAATCTCTTCTGACATACATTTTGATTTTTTCTCTCTCTTTTTAATGACCCTTTGCTTTCTTCCTGTATGCTGTCCTTGATGTCCTCCCACAACTCAGCTGTCTTTGTTCATCAGTGTCTAATGCATCAGTTCTGTTCTTGAGATGATCTCTAACTTCAGGTGGACTATACTCAAAGATCAAGTAGCTTTGGTAGTGTAGGGGATTACAAGCTGGGCTGCTAAACACAACTTCAGTAGTTTGAACCTACCAGTTGCTCTGTGGGAGAAAATTGAGGCTTTCTGCTCCCACAAAGATTTACAGCCTTGGAATCCCTATACAGGGTCAGAACCAACTCAACAGCACTTAACAACAGCAACAACAACATACTCAAGGTCAAGGAGCTCTGGTAGGGTAGTGCATTACAAGCTGGGCTGTTAGCCACAAAGTCAATAGTTTGAACCTACCAGTTGCTCTGTGGAAGAAAAATGAGGCTTTCTGCTCCCACAAAGAGTTACAGCCTCAGAAACCCTATAAAGGGTCACTATGAGTTGGAACAGACTCAACAGCACACCACCACTATCAACACCATATTCAAGGTCACACTTTCACTGTCATGAACTTGCTTTAATTTTCTTCAGCTAAAGCTTGAACTTGCATATGAGCAATTGATGCTCCATTCCACAGTTGGCCCCTGGCCTTATTCTGACTAGATGCTACTGAGCATCTTTCCACAGATGCAGTTGAGTTGATTCCTGTGCATTATGCCCAGTGAGATCCATGTGTATAGTTGCATTTTCCTTTCTTGAAAAAAGGTATTCACAATGAATAAATTATTGGTTTTGTAAAATGTTATCATGCAATCTCAGTGATTGTTTCAATCACCAGGACCATATTTTCCAAACACCAATCCTTCTTTGTCTCCAATTTTTACATTGCAATCACCAGTGACTATTAATGCATCTTGATTTCATGTTTGATCAATTTCAGACTTCAAAACTTGGTAAAATCTTCACTTTCTTCATCTTTGTCATTAGTGGTTGGTGTATAAATATGAATATCAGTCTTAATAACTAGTCTTTATAGTAGGCCTATGGATATTACCCTGTCACTGACAGCATTGTACTTCAGGATAGATCTTAAAAATGTTAAGATGTTGGTCTTCACTTTGTCATTCCTGGCATAGTAGACCATATAATTGTGTGATTCAAAATGGCCAATACCAGTCCATTTCAGATCATTAATGTCTAGGATATTGATCTTGAAGTGTTCCATTTCATTTGTGACAACTTCTAATTTTTCTTGATTCATACGTACTTCCTATGTTCCAGGCTGTGTCTTCTCATTTTGACTCAGGTCACATCATTAAAATAAAGGTCCTGAAAGCTTTGCTTCATCCACATTATTAAAGTTGATTCAACTTTGAGATTTACAATACCAGGGGTATAGATTCTACCATCACAGCAACCCATAAGCCACTATAATAGGACACATTGATAGATGAGTGGAGGATGTCACCACACTCTTCCAGTTTATTTTTTTCAATCTCCATTGCCAGTTTACCCTTCTCTGTTGTTTGGTGTTGTTGTTAAGTGCCATTGAGTTGGTTCCAACTCATAGTGACCCTGTATAGTTTTTCTGAGCAGCAGCTGGTGGGTTTATACCATTGACCTTTTAGTTATTGTGGTTAGCAATCCACTGCGTATCCTACAACGTCACACCAGGACTCTACTCAGTCTTAAATGATGGCTTTCCTAAGAACTTGATCTTAGACTATGTTCTCTTCTTTATTTACACTATTCTCCTGGACCATATCAACCATCTATGGCATCATATATCATCCATATGTTTTTGATTAAAAAATATGAAGCTGCCATTGAGGCATCTCTTCTTAGCCTCTGACCTACTGATTCCATTACTCAGCCTACATCACAGGGATCCCTTCTAAACTCAACAAGTTTAACATTTTACCTTTACCTGCCTCCTACCCTGCAACCCTCTTCCCATCAACATCACATTTCTCAAGTAATAGTACCACTATACAGCCAGTTTCTCATGCCAGAATCCTGGAAGTCATCCTTGCCAACTCTCTCTCCTTCATTCTTTATATCTAATTAGTCACACATTCCTAAACATATCTCATTTCTGTCAACTTCACCTCCCTTATCTGCTAACCAAAAGATTGGATATTCAAGCCCACCCACACGCTCCTCAAAAGAAAAACTGGGCAATTTGCTTCCAAAAGTTTATAGCCTTCAAATCCCTTTGGAGCATAGTTTTACTTTGCAATGAGTTGAAATCAATTTAGTGCTTTTCTTTTTTTTTTTTAAAAAAAAATGTGGTCTTACATCCCCACCCTCTCAAATAAATAGATGTCTATTAAAGAACACTTATTTCTGCCTAATTTTGATAGTATAATACAAGTTCACTCAAATGTTCCTGTGACCTCCATAAGAATGCTGACATCATTCTATAATTATTAATTTGAAATGTTTGGTGAGTTTATTATTTTTTTTTCTGTTCTGTTAATGTATATATCACCTTATACAGCATCTTGTAGGTGAACTTGACTTCTCTTAATACCCTACTTTTTTGAGTGAATTACAAGATTAGACATTGATCCTATTTCATTTTCTGGTCCTTTCTATGAAGAAAGAAGATAGAAGAGGAAAGAAGAGGGAGAAGAATGAATGGGAGGGGAAAGTGGAGAGTAAGGGAGAAGACGGCAGAGGAAGAGAGGGAAAAGAAAAGGAAAGAAACTGTTACTGTTTGTAAGACAGGTCAGGGGTAGTGTTCTAAAAGGAAGGCAAATTAATACTTCATGCTTGAATAAATAAAAATAAAAAAGAAGTTTGAATGAATATGACATTAAGTAGTAATAACCCAAGCACTGCATATTCCAGTCATGAAGAAATTACACAGATGGTACAAAAAAATACGAAGAATGGTTGAATGCATGCAAGGCATGGCCACTACAGTAAGTTATGCAAACGTTTACAAAAGCAGCTGAACTGGTCATTTTTTTCCCCTTTTCTTTTCTTTTTAAAAATGTTTTATTGTGAATTATGTGATAGTTTACATGGGAGAACATTAGTTTTACATTCATCCTATCATATATCGTTTGATTGCCATGGTTACAATCCCCTCCATTCATCATCAACCAATCACAGGGTATACCCTGCAAGCCTGCCCCCAGTCAGCAGCACACAGTCCCTCTCCCTCTCTGGGTCTGGAGTCCCCAGCCACTCCATCTCTCCATGTCATCATCTCTGCCTCCATCTCTGGCATCACTGTTTTTCTGGGTAGGGTCCTGCTCTCTGATCTTCTCCCTTGTTGGTCCCAGGGACCTCCACTCCTAGACTGCAAAGTTAATCACTCCCCTCCTTACTACAAAATGTCTACCTTTACATTTCCAACCCTCACAATCAGTCTTGTGAACTGGTCATTTTCAATAGCATCCAGTTTACTTCAGCCTGAAGCTAACAAAGTTGAGTGTGCTGCTGAACCTATCTGAAACAATAAGATGAGTTGAATAAACACTAAGCCTACACTTAGATTTTCTTAACTTAATATTTTGAAGAGTCCCCAAAATCTTTAATTTGGAGTTTTCTGGATTCTAAATCCAAAGACAAATAATACAGGCAATCTTCTAGTGGAAGAGAAATGTGTGTTATAATAGGGGCAATGCTGTTTGTTTTTTCTCTTACAGGTATTTTGGTAGTAAATCAGATTTTTTTTTTCTGCAACCCAAGTGCTAATGACTATGTGACCACCTCAAAACTTTCAGTTGTGTTTTCTGATATTTTAAATAAGAATTGGAAAGATATTTGAATGCTCCCATAGAAAGCAAAGGGTTGATTTCTATAGACATTACATAGACGAAAATAAACATTTGACAAATATTTCTGACTGCACTCTATGCCACAAACACTTTATTCTTTTTGCCAAGGTAAACACCCATTTTGCTCAAAACGACATCACACAAAACTCTTGTTTAATTTTTTCCAGGAGTAAAATTACAGTTGTTATTGTTGTTGTTAAGTGCCGTTGAGTCGGTTCCAACCCATAGCAACCCTGTACTATAGCAAAATTTAAGGTGTATGTTCTTTTTTTTTTTTTTTTTTATTTTAAGGTTTTTATTGTGGATTGAGTGAAAGTTTACAGGGCACGTCATCAGTTTCACATTCAACAATTCATATAACTTGTTTC
>NW_006408580.1:15175396-15203942 GCF_000296735.1 Chrysochloris asiatica | reverse complement strand
CTTCTGCCACAGATTCCCCCAGCTGTGAGCCTTCCAATCTTCCAAGTATTCCTTTATATGCGGTTCAGAGTTCTGGGACCAGTCCCTGAATCTGCCTGGTCAGGTATTCTGTGTTGTTGTTGGTGGAGCTCTCTGCTATACGTCCACCTGATCTGCCATCTTGTTTGTTCTCTAAGGTGTATGTTCTTAATGTGCAAATGAATCAATTTCTGCATTTCTACATATAGGTGAAATCATTTAGGAAAGGAGGAAATCGATCATGTCCCCCAGATGAATTTTGAGCTGTCCAGGATCAATACTAATCCAAGGTCCAATTTTTGCAGGCCAAACTGACAATGATCATCTTTGTACACTGGCCTGGTAAAAAGAATATACTGTATAGATAAATACCATAACCCTGCGACCAAATTCATACTGTTAGTGAGGGCAAAAGGAGACTGTTAGAACTCCAATGACATGGGCTTTTTCTCTTCAGGATTAGCTAAGTCCAAAATCCTTAGGAAGAATAGCAGATATTAGGGTCCCAGGTATTTCATACCATCTGCAATAGACCAGAAGCTTACAAATGTACTTTTAGAAACACTATTTAGGGGATTTACAGAAAAACATTATCTGAATGGAATCACCATGGAGAATAACATTTCTTCAAGATCAAGGCTTGGAAGAGCCCCCAACATTGAATTTCTTGAACTGCAGTCCACAGGTGCAGAGAGGAAGAGTGATCAGCTCTAAGGGTCCGAAGTTCAGAAAACTTACTGTTTTCCATTCTAATTTAAATTGGCTTCAGAGTTGTGAGAGTACTGAATTCCAAGTCCTATAGCGAATTCAGACTGTACTTTCTCAGTCTCTTTCTGATTTTGTTGTTCTTATAAGTGGTAATTCCCATTATTAAAATTCAAGCTATACAGAATTGTACAAAGAAGAAATAACAAAATCTTATTAATTAGTGCGGAGAAAGTATTACTTTGTGGTGAACATCATTCCAAATATCTCCGCATGAATATGTAGAGATAGAGGAATATGAATGTGTATGTTTGTGTGTATGAGAGAGACAGAGCGGATCATATTTGAATAGAATGTTTTTTTAAAAAATTAATGACATATAAGCAGAAAATGCTCAAATATAAGTGTCAGTTTAACAAATTTTCACAAATTGAGCATACATACATAATGAGCAACTCTGGTAGCGTAGTGGTTACGAATCGGACTGCGAACCACAAGCTCAGCAGTTCAAAACTACCAGCTGTTCCGTGGGAGAAAGATGAGGCTTTCTGTTCCTGTAGAGATTTACAGCCTCGGAAACCCTGTACAGGGTCGCTATCAGTCGGAACCGACTCCACGGCACACAACCACTCGCACCCAAATGAAGAAACAGAACATTATTATACATTCTACTTTAAGGGAAATGTCACAATCAGTTTTAGAGTAGTAACTGAAGTGACACTGAAAGAAATACTGGACTTTAGAAAAGAAATCCTTGGCTAGAGAATCTGCATACAATTACTTTCTAAAAGATCTCTCTAAGTTGAGAAAAAATAATCCAAAATGATTATAATATTGGTATCTTAATTTTTCAGTGATACAATTTGGTTTTAGACATCACTGATACAATTTATTGATACAATTTAGACATCATTGATTCAATCTGGTTTTAGACATCATTGAATCCATTTATGAAGGTGGATTCTCTCTGCTGTTCTTTATTCCTCCACCTTCCAACTTTGTTGCTTATATTCTTTTTACATTGTTAGATTTAAAAATATTTGCATTCTGTTCTGAAATCAAAGTACTTGAAAGGTTTAGTTGTATTTCAAAATTTAAAAGGAGTCCAGATAACCATGAATTTTTTTTTAAATGAGAGGATTTATCTATTCCTAAATTCTTTACTTTGGTTCCTTTTGGGTGTGTGTGTGTGCAGATTTTGACCAGTGGGTAATTTTTTCAAGAAAAGCTCTGAGTTCTTTCGTGTTGGTGGATGTTAGCCTGTTGTTTGTTTTGTTTTGTTTTTTACTTGAGTGCCATAATATCCAGTGTCACATATGCTTTCTTATAATGTGACTGCATCCTGTCGTTGAATGCTTCTATGAAGCCAACTTGATTTTACCTTCCCTACAACCATCATTATAATGCGACTGCATCCTGTCGCTGAATGCTTCTATAAAGCCAGCTTGATTCTATCTTCCCTACAACCATCATTTTTGCTGTTACCTCTTTTTCTGCTTGGACACCAGAAGAGTTTTCTTCTCCTGTCGAGATGAAAAATATGAGTAATTTGTTTCTCAATGTCAACTGTTCTGCATCAATTTTATCTGAGATATAGATAGATAGCTGACATCAAGTTGACTCCAACTCATAGTGACCCCATTTACAAAACGTTGCCTTGTCGGGCATCATCCTCATGTTTGAGTCCATCATTGTGACTACTGTGCCAATCCATCTCATCAAGGGTCTCACTTGCCTTCACCAGACATGATGGACTTTTTCAACGATTGATCCCTCCTGATGTCATGTCCAAAGAAAGCAAGTCAGGTGGTGTTCTGTTGTGACTCATGTTTGTCATACTGTGTTTGCTTGTTTGTTGTTGTGCCATCAGTATTTTAAATGTCAGCAGGGTCATCAATGGTAGACAGGTCTCAGTGAAGCTTCCAGACTAACACAGAATAGAAAGAAGGAGAGACAGGCAACTTCTGAATGGTTAACCACTGAAAATGTTATTTATAGCAGCAGGATATTGTTAGGTGTAGTACCAGGTTGGTAAGCATTCAAAATACGACTAAGGAAGAGCTGCCTCCTCACAATAGAGTTGACCTTAAAGATGTGAATAGAGCAAAGCTTTCAAGACTTTCATTTGCTGATGAGACACAGCTAAAAATGGGGAAAAGCTGTTGCCAATATCCATTAATAATCGCCACATGGAATGTATGAAGTATGAATCTAGGGAAATTATAAATCATAAAAACTGAAATGGAATGCATAGGATCAATATCCTAGGCATTAGTGAGCTGAAATGTACTGGTGGTGGTTAATTTGAATTAGGCAATCATATGGTTTACTATACTAGGACCAACAAACTGAAGAGGAATGGTGTTGCATCCGTTGTCATAAAGAATATTTCAAGATCTATGTTGAAGTATAACGCTGTATGTGACAGGAAAATATCCATATGTGTGGTGTGAACCTTCAACCACAAAGTTGGAGGTTCACACCCACCAACCACTCCTTGGAGACCCTGAGCAGGGTCGCTAAGAGTTGGAATCAACTCAACAGCACCTAACAACAAGGAAGACCAGTTAATACCACTATTATTCAAATTTGTATACCAACCACCAAAGACAGTGACGATAATATTGAAGAATTCTACCAACCTTGTGTAGTGCTATAGGATAAGCACAGGTCTACTAACAGATAGGCAACCCACTAGTAGCTCCTCAGAGACTCTGAAATTTGCTCTTGAGCATGTTGTTGTTGTTAAGTAACATTGAGTCGGTTCTGACCCATAGCAACCCTGTATAGTGTTTCTGAGGCTGGAAATCTTTACGGGAGCAGAAAGCCTCATCTTTCTCCAATGGAAACACTGGCAGTTTTGAACTGCTGACCTTGAGGTTAGCAGCCCGATTCGTAACCACTATGCTACCAGAGTTTAGAGAAGCTAATACAACTGGAAGAAATGAGGACGTGAAAGAGCTGAACAGAAAATTTCAAAGGACAGCTATAGAAGACAAAGTCGAGCATTTTAAAGAAATGTGCAAAACCCAGGAGTTAGAAAACTAAAAGGGGGAGAACATGATCAACATTTCTCACATTGAAAGAACTGAAAAATCTAAGCCTTGAGTTGTAATATTAAAGATTCTATGAAAATAATATTGAATGATGTAGGAAGTACCAAAAGAAGATGGAAGGAATTACACAGTCACTGCTCAGCCATTCCAAGAGGTAGTATATGATCACGAACCACTGGTATTGAAAGAAGAAGTCCAAGGTGCACTGGAAGCACTGGCAAAAAACTAAGCTCCAGTAACTGATGGGATACAAATTGACATGATTCAGCAAACTAATGCAATGTGGATATCATCGAACAACATCATTAATATTACACCCAAAAAAATTCTTGCTGAAGATAATTCAAATACGGTTGCAGCAGCACATTAACAAGAAGCTGCCAGAAATTCAAACTGGATTCAATAGAGGACCTGAATCAAGGCATATCATTAACATCAGATGGATCTTGACTGAGACTAGCTCATACCAGAAAAATGTTTCCTTGTGCCTTATTGACTATGTAAAGACATTGTACTGTGTGGATTGTAACAAACTATGTATAACATTGCAAAGAGTGGAAATTCCAGAACCCTTCATTGTCCTCATGAAGAACCTGTACATAGATCAAGAGGCAGTCATTCAAACAGACCAGGGGATATTGAATGGTTTAAAATCAGCAAAGGTATGTGTCAGGGTTGTATTCTTTCATCATACTTATTCAATCTGTATACTGAGCAAATAATCCGAGAAGTTGGATTATATGAAAAAGAACATGACAACATGTTTGGAGGAAGACTCATTAACAATTTGTGATATGCAGATGAGTTAACCTTGCTTGCTTGAATGGAACAGGACTTGCAATACTTACTGATGAAGATCAAAGACTACAGCCTTTTGTATGGATTACACATCAATTGAAAAGAAAACAAAAATCCTCACAACTAGATCAATAAATAATATCATGATAAATGGATAAAAGTTTGATGCTGACAAAGACTTCACTTTGTTTGGATCCACAATCAACACTCATGGAAGTAGCAGTCAAGAAATCAAAGGATGCATTTCATTAGCTAGATCTGCTGCAAAAGACCTCTTTCAAGTGTCCAAGAGCAATGATATTAGTTGAAGACTAAGGTGCACCTGACCTAAACCATGGTATTTTAAATCACCTCCTATGCAAGAAAGCTGGACAATGAATAAAGAAGATCATAGAAGAATCAATGCATTTGATTTATGAACTTGGCACAAAGAATATTGAAAGTACGATGGAAATCTGTGTTGGATGAAGTATAGCTCTTAAAAGTGAAGATGATAAGACTTCATCTTTGATTCTTTGGACATGTTATCAGGAGGGATCAGTCCCTGGAGAAGGACATCATGCATGGTAAAGTAGAGGGTCAACAAAAAAGAGGAAGACCCCCAACAAGATGGATTGACACAAGTGGCATTAACCTTGGGCTCAAACATAACTATTGTGAGGGTGGTGCAGGACTAGATTGTGCTTTGTTCTGTTTTGCATAGGATTTCTATGAGTCAAAACTGACTTGATGGCATATAACAACAACAACAATTTTGGTAAATAGGGTGCCCAGCCCATTTTCCTAGTCTGTCTTACTCTGGAAGCTCTGCTGAAACTTATTCATGGTGACCCTGCAGGTATTTGAACAAACAACACACAAACCAGCACTACAACAGTGGGCCTATTAAATCTGCAGATTAATGCATTTTTTCATTTTAATATTTTTTTCTATATTACATCTAGATTTTTTTTATATTTCAATGGCTGACATCTTTTATGTTGTGTTGCCTTTGTCTTCTACATCCAACATTTCCTTAATTCTTTGCATCTTTTATCTGTGATTATCTGAGCCATTCACTTTGCCAGTTATTTAAATTTCTGCCATTGCTGCTGTTATTCATAATTTGTTATGATTCAAACAGTTGCATGTCCTTGCATAGTCAATAAAACACAAATGAAAATATTTTTAGTATTTTCTGCTTTCAGCCAAGATCCATATGACATCAACAATGATATCCTTCACTTCAAGTCCTCTTCTGAATCCAGCTAAAATTTCTGGCAGTTTCCTGTAGATGTATTTCTACAATCATTTTACAATTATCTTCACCAAAACTTTATTTGAATTTAATATTAATGATATAGTTCAATAATTCCTCATTTTGTTAGATAACTTTTCTTTGGTTGGTAAAGTAGCTGTCTTCCAAATTTCTTCACATAGATGAGTAAGCACTTCCAGTATTGTGTCTGATTATAGAACCATCTCAACTGGAATTGTATCAACTCCTGGAGCCTCATTTTTGACAAGTGCCTTCAAAGTAGCTTGGACTTCTTACTTTCATACCATTGGTTCTTGATTTGATGCTACCTCTGTAAATGGTTGAAAACTGACAAATTATTTTTGGTATAGTGACTATACGTTCCTTAAAAAATATTTTAACTTTTTATTATGAATTTAATGAAGAGTTACAGAGCAGATGATCACTTTTACATCCAACAAATCATACACTGTATTTTAGCTCAATTTTCTTGTTTCCATTCTTCCTTCTTTTCCAATCCTTCTGAAATGTGTTCTTAAGCAAATACTGTCCATTTGGATGTCAAATGGCTGACCATTCTATGGTGTGCATACCTCGTTAGTGTTGTCCCTTCCCCATATCTATTTCTTGGCTGAAAATTGAGTCATTTGGGTGAGGTCAGCTCAAGACTTGAAGGATGAACAAGGGCCATAGTCTCTGGGTTCCACCAGTCACTATCTGACTAGTATGCCTAGAATTGTTTATAATTTTGAGTTTTGTTCCCCAGTTTCTCTCACTCTACCCAGGACCTTCTAATGCAAGCCAGCCCTTTCAGAGCAGTTGGTAGTGGTAGCCTGGCACAATCTAGTTCTTCTGCTCTTAGGGTTATGAAGATAGATGTTCGTATGATCCATTAGTTCTCCTTCCATTTTATTTTGATGCTTACCGTGTTGTTCAATGTTTTGCCTTCAATATTACAACTCAAGGTTTGAAATTATTCTTCAGTTCTTTCAGCTTGAGAAATGCCTCTTTGTTTTCTAACTCCAGGTCTTTGCACATTTCATTATGTTACTTTATCTTCTTGAGTTATCATCTGATATCTTCTGTTCATCATTTCTTCCATTCACTTTAGCTGTTCTACCTTCAAGAGCAAATTTCAGAGTCTCTTCTGACATCCATTTTGATCTTTTCTTCCTTTTCTTAATTTTTTATGAACTTTTGCATTCTTCATGTGTGATGCCCCTGATGTCAACACACAACTTGTATGGTCTTTGGTTATTACTGTTTAATGTGCCAGATCTATTCTTGAGATGGTGTCTAATTCAGGTGAAATACACTCAAGGTCATACTTTGGCTGTCATGGACTTTTAAAAAGTTTTCTTCACCTTCAACTTGAACTTGCATATTAGCAGTTGATAGTCTGTTCCACAGTTGGCCCATGGCCTTATTCTGATTGGTGATACTGAGCTTCTCCATTGTTTCTTTTCGCAGATGCACTTGCTTTAATTCCTGTGCATTGCACCTAGCGAGGTCCATGTGTATAGTTGCATTTTATGTTGCTAAAAAATGGTATTTGCAAAATCATTGGTCTTGCAAAGTTCTATCATGTAGCCTTCAGGGTAGTTTCTTTCACCAAGGCCATATTTTCCAAATACAGATCCTTCTTCTTTGTGTCCAATTTACGCATTGTAATCACCAATAATTGTTAATGCATTTTTATTTCATGTTTGACCAATTTCAGACTGCAAAACTTGGTAAAAATCTTCACTTTATTCATCTTTGACATTAGTGGTTGGTGCATAAATCTGAGTACCACTCTTAGTAGCTGTTTTTCTTTGTAGGCATAGGGATGTTATCCTGTAACTGACTGTTTTGTACTTCAGGATAGATCTTAAAGTGTTATTTTTGACAGTGTATGCAACACTGTTTGTCTTCAGTTTGCTACTCCTGGCCTAGGAAACCACATGACTGTCAGTTCCAGTCTACTTCAGATCACGCATGTCTAGGATATTGATCTTGAAGTGTTAAATTTCATTTTTGACAACTTCCAATTTCCCTACTTTATACATTTTAAATTGTGATTGCTAATGAATGTTTTTAGTTGTTTCTTCTCATTTTGAGTCATGCCACATAAGCAAACGAGGATCCTGAAAGTTTTACTCCATGCATATCATTCAGGTCAGCTCTATTTTGAGGAGGCAGTGAAAGGGAAAAAACCCCAGCGTCGCTCATCAACCACACCGCACACCAGATGACCCATCTAGAGACTTTTATTTGGGGTGAGGAAGAGCAAGGTGACTTCTGCCCACGAACAAAGGCAGAAGTGAAGATCAACAGGAAGGGAGTGGTCTTATATAGGTTCAAATCAGGAGATCACACGTCATTGCTGGGGTGATTTAACTCTGGCCTATCAAAAGCCATGTTGCCTTTAAACTACGCGCCTTGCAGCTTAGTTTGGCAGGGAAACAGAAACCTAAGGTTACAAAATGGAGTTCAAGGGAAGGGAGAGGGAAGAACCCAGAAGGCACAGCCTAAAACAGCGGGCCTGATTGTTACTGACTGATTACCTAAAATGGCGGGCCTGATTGTTACTGACTGATTATTGTAACAGGCAGTTCTTCCTCAGTCATATTTTCAGTACCTTTTAACCTGAGGAGCCTTTTTCTGGCACTATACCAGACAATGTTTCACTGCTATCCATAAGGTTTTCAATGGTAAATTTTTTTTTTTTTTTTCAGAAGTAGATTACCAGGTCCTTCTTCCAAGTCTGTGTTAATCTGAAAGTTATGTGAAATACCAGTGACATAATTTCAAGCATCATTGTTGCTATTATTGTTATGTGCCATTGAGTTTGTTCATACCCATAAAGAGCCTGTATAGGTTTCTGAGTAGCGGCTGGTGGGTTTGAACCACCGACCATGCATCACAGCAACATACAAGTCACAGTAGGACAGACTGACAAGCAAATGGTGAACTTACTCTCTAGTGGTATTGTTTTGATCCAAATTTTGTTTCCTTTAATCTCCAATTTTCTTTTTCACATCTTTCTAATAGTTCATTATCTTTTTAAATCTTATTAAGGTCTTCTGTAAACTGGAAGGAGTCCTGGTGTGGCGTTGTGGGTTAATGCGCCAGACTGCAAAGCCGTTTGAACTACAAGGTTGGTGGTTCAAGCTCACCAGCAGCTTTGCAGAAATCCTATACAAGGTCACTATGGGTTGGACTCAAACGACACTTAACAACAACAACAAATAAGTTGGAAGGACTTGTTGAGACTCTATTTCCTTGGTTTTTTTCCCCCTCAAGTTCTTTGAGTTGCGCTGTTCCAGACTCCTTATATGTCTTGCATACCCTTTTTCTTTAGCCCTAGTTTGTCATACTATTTACTTGTTGTTTATACTTAAGTATTTAGTGTAAGTGCTCTGTTCAGGCCTCCTAATACAATGTATGTAAATTCTCAACTACAATACACCTTGTCTAAGGGTAGTTTCTTTATTATTAAGGTTAAATGAGTAAACCATGGAATTCTTGGACACAGCACTATTGAACCTGTGTACCAGAGAGTTATTATATTTGACATATTGCCTCTTTAATAAAATGGTTTGATTCTTTTTATCTGCCTATGCACACACTCATCTGCTGCACAAGACCTTTTAAAAGTGTTGAAGAGCAAAGATGTCAGCTTCAGGACTAAGGTGTGCCTGACCCAAGCCATGGTGTTTTCAATAACCTCATATGCATGCGAAAGCTGGACAGTGAATAAGGAAGACGACAGAAGAATTGATGCATTTGAGTTATGGTGTTGGAGGAGAATATTGAAAATGCCATGGGCTGCCAAAAGAACCAACAGATCTGTGTTGGAAGAAGTGCAGCCAGAGTGCTCCTTAGAGGCCAAGATGGCCAAAATTCATCTGTCATACTTTGGACACATTGTCAGGAGGCACCAACCGCTGCAGAAGGATATCATGTTTGGTAAGGTGGAGGGTCAGAGAAAAAGAGGAAGACCCCCAACGAGATGGATTGGCCAAGTGGCAGCATCGATGGACTCAAGCGTGGCAACAATAGTGAGGTTGATCCAGGATCAGGCAGTGTTTCGTTCTGCTGTGCATAAGTTCGCTATGAGTCGGTACTGATTCGATGGCACCTAACAACAACAACAACAACAACAAATGCACACACTTATTAGAACTTTAACATATGAAATACTGATGATTACGTTTTCTTCCTATGCTAATTTAGTATTAAAATGTGCAAACTTAGAGTATAAATTCAGAAGTGTAACCAAAGTAACACACTGGAAGTGAATGGAGCTAAAGATGAACATTCTCAATGATGATGATGCAATTGGTCCTGGACACAGGGCTAATCAAATTGATTAGGTGGATAACAAAAGTTACAATGAGCCTTTCACTTTTCTTATCTACCATACTAAAATTGAATGCATTATTCTCTACAAGTTTTGTTGTTGTTAAGTGTCATCGAGTCGGTACTGACTCATAGCAACCTTATGCACAACAGAATGAAACATTGCCAGATCTTGGGCCAGCCTCACAATTGTTGCCATGCTTGAGCCTGAGAGTTCACAAAACTGTAGGAATGCTGAGAACATACCAAAAGGTATTCTTCAGTGTTCTCAACTTTCCATATGCTCTGCTACTCTCTGATTCAAGGCTCTTTTTTTTTTTTTTTTTTTAAATGAGATGGTGACAAAATGGTTAACTCCAAAATAGTCAGACACTTTAAAACCTGAAAACTGTAGGTTTGAGGCCAGGAAATTCATTTTTGCATGTCCTTAGTATAACCAACCACCTGTCTATTTTTTCCCAGATTAAATCTTTATGGCACAATAACATTCCATCCTTGATTTGATCTCAGAATATTACGATGGTCTTTCTACATCTTTGTAACATGTGACAGTGGTTTTTCTGGGGCAGATGACAGAAACACCCTGCATTCTGACTCCAAGGTAGGAAAGCTGACCATTAACTTTAAATTTCAGCAAGGCATTTAGCAAGGTCCCATAATATCCTGTGGTCAAGACGAAAAATATGGGCTGAATGATTGCACAATTATCGTGATTCATAGCTGGCTGAAACAACTTAAGCCAAAAGCTAATTAATGGACTGATATCAAGCTGAAGGAGTTCTCAGATGTTCTGTAGCATTTTGCCCTTTGCTCAGTGTTACTTGGTACCTATTATCAATATCCTGAATTAATATATAAGATAGTTATTAAATGGATGGGTAAAATCCAGATGCATTAGAGAATAGAATCAGGACCCAAATTATCAAAACAGGCTGGTGGAATGTGCCAAATTGAATGAAATAAAGTTGAAATAGGTGTCTTAGTCAAGGTTTTCTAGAGAAAGAGAACCAGTAAGACACATAAAGATGAGTCAAAAAGTACTGCTACTAGGGTTCCAGTTCATACATTCATGGGTATATTCCACAGAAAATAAGCTTAAACATGTCTCTTTGATCAGTGGGTAGCTACAGACAAGTTCTCTCAGTAATGCACTTGTCTTAGTCTCATTAGGGTGCCTTCAAAAGAGAGATCCAATCAAAGCAGTGGCTTCTGGGGGTATCTGCTGCACCAGTTAAATTCAAGGCTGAGAGGTCAGCTCAGAGGATTGTTTGTTGTTGTTGTTCAGTGCTGTCGAGTCGGTTCCGACCCATAGCAACCCTGTATAGGGTTTCCGAGGAACAACTGATGAGCTTGAACTGCGGACCTTGCAGTTCAAACGGCTTTGCAGTATGGCGCATTAACCCACAGTGCCACACCAGGACTCCTAGAAGGTTATGTTGTTGTTGTTAAATGCCATCAAGTCGATTCCGACCCATAGCGACCCTGTATACGGTTTCCAAGGAGCAGCTGGTGAGCTTGAACCACTGACCTTGCAATTCAAACAACTTTACAGTCTGACGCATTAGCCCACAGCGCCACACTAGTGATTGTTTTTTGAGGAGAGGGAATTCCAAAGGCTAATCTTTATAGTTTTCTCAAAGGACACAAGACAATCATAGAGGCTTATTATGAAGATGTTTCAAGAAAATTGAAAGTTGTACCAAGGATTTTTTTTTTTTTTTTTCATATCATGACAATGCTCCCTGCTCATTATTTGAGGGTGGTGGTGTGCCACGGAGTCGGTTCTGACTCATAGCCACCCTGCATAGGGTTTCTGAGGCTGTAAATCTTTATGGGAACAGAAAGCCTCATCTTTCTACCAAGGCACAGCTGGTAATTTAGAACTTCTGACCTTAAGGCTAGCAGCCCAACTCTCAACCACTCTGCTACCAGAGCGCCATCTTATTTGAGAATTTCATTGGGAAAACTTACCCCACCTACTGTACCACCCTGATCTTGCCCTTTCAGACTTCTTTTTATTTCTTAAACTCAAAGAACATTTAAAAGGAGCATGATTTGGGTTCCTTAAGGATGACACAACTGCCATTTTGATGTGATGTAAATCGAAGAGTGCAGATTTCTTCAGGGAAAGGCTGTTGTTAAGTGACGTTGAGTTGGTTCCGACTCATATAGGGTTTTTAAGGAGTGGCTGGCAAGTTTCAACTTGTAACCCTGTGATTCAAACCAATCAGTGCTTTAGGCCACAATGCCACACTGGAACTACTCCTTTAGAAATATAGAGACCTAGAGGATATGTTGAGAAGCAATAGCTTCACATTTTGATACATACATTTTTTTGTTTAATAAAGGGCTCTATGAGTTTGTAACAATAGTTTTTAACTTATCCTTGTATAGATAGAGTTTTGAAAAATTTGCTAATGTAATTGTGGGAGCTGCCAAGTCAAACTCTGTAGCTCAAGGACAGGCTGAAAACTCTGATAGTCTTGAGTCCCCAGATCTCTAGAACAGGCTATGGGGAAGCAAGAATTCTAGAGTCCTGGTGTGGTGCTGTGGGTTAATGCTCCAGACTGTAAAGTCATTTGAACTGCAAGGTCAGTGGTTCAAGCTCACCAACTGCTCCTTGGAATCCCTATACAGGGTCGCTATGGGTCGGAATCGACTCGACAGCACTTCACAACAACAACAAATCTATTTAAGTCTGGAGGCTAAATAGCAGAATACTTCCTTTGGAAACCTGTTTTTTTTTGCCCTTAAGGTCTTCAACTGATTGGAAGAGCTCTACTCATGTTATGAAGGAGAATCTGTTTTATTTGTATATCAGCAGTATATGGATGTAGCAGTTAAAAGATGGCCACTAAATGTCACACAGCATTGTAAGAAGTAGACACTTGTAGGGTGTTAGAAGGAACAGAAAACTGGGTCAGATCCTTGTTCTGCAACTTTGGTCTCTTAAGCTCCTTGATCCTTACTTTCTTTGCAAGGTTGTTGTGAACATGAAATGAGTTTACAATTTTAAGTTCCAAGCACAGGCGTTCAATAAATATGACCTGGAAGTTATCATTTATAATAAAATAGGTGGCCATGGCACTCCATTCTGCCCTAAACAAGGTTAAGTGCCATTGAGTTGGTTCCGACTCATAACGACCCTATATAGAGTTTCCAAGAAGTAGCTGGTGGGTTTAAAACACCGACCTTGTGGTTTGCAGTCAAGTGTTGACTCTATAGCACCACATCACAAGTCAAGATGGTACTTAGAATGAATTCCAGGTCTCACACTTATGGAGAAACTAGAGCTACTTCCAAAGATGGTGACTAAGGTGGATGAGCAACTCAAAACATGAAGAGTTGCTGCAGGAACTTGGGCTCACTGATTTGAAGAATACTGGACCCAAGGGTTACCATATCTACCTCAAACATCTGATTGTGTGCTGAATGACATTCCAGGGAGTTCCAATGGGGCAGAACTAACACTGGAAAGTTGAAATGACAATAATTTCAGTTAAGGTGACCACTTAGTGGGGATATTGTGATCGCTTTCAACACAAGTGAATGGTTGGACACTATGGCCTTTTAGTTGTTGAGTGGACTCCTACCCATAGTCACCCTGTAAAGCATTTATGAGGAGCATCTGGTGGGTTTGAAGCACCAACCAAAAAGGTTAGTAATTCAGTGTTTATACTACAGCTCCACGCCAGTCCGTGAAATTTCTAGGACAGTTTTCACTAAACAGCTTCTTTTAAATTCTATCTCAAAGTAACCAGGATCATCATCTTTTTTTGCTTGATCTAATCTCTACCCTTCAAATTATACGACTGTCCATCCAGGTCTAGGTCAAACGTTTTAAATCTTCAACCTCCCTTCTTCCACCAGTTTATTCTTGCTCTTTATTTTGTTTAGGAATTTCTGCTCATGCTTTAACACGCCATCTTTCCCCAAATTATCTAAGGAACACAGTACTAGGGATAATCTGGGGAATTTTGGTGAGGTTAGCCAGCAGCACGATTTCCTGGTTGCCGAAGAAGGTAAAGCAGGAATTAAGAACCAGAAGATGTGTGTTCCAGAGATGAAACTGTGTATCAAGAAGTGGGGTGGGCATGGAATCCTAGACAAAGAAGTTTTTATTTACTGAGAATTTAGAGTGTTTGGTAAAAAGCATCGACCAAAGACTCTTTGCCTAGAGTCTGTTGAACTTGGGATAACAACAGGCAAGGAAAAGTTGTTGGCTCAAGGAACAACTTTTTCTGTTTTCAGGAGGCAAAATGAGTCGTGGGCAAATTGCTGTTATCCCCAGCCTGATCCAGTATAGGATAGGGAAAGCGCTTGTGCGCTTAGCATGGACCGGCCAGCTCCGCTCCCACGTGACCCCAGGGAATAGTTTTTTTTTTTTTTTTTCCCAGCAGCGCTTTGGGAAAATTGGCAGCACGCCGGTTGCCAGGTACGCAGCCGCCAGTTTGGCGCGTCTAGGGTGAAAAAGAACACGGGGGGAGGAGGAGGCATAGACGGAGGGGGAGAAGAAGGAAGAGGAAGGCGTGGCTTCTGACTGGCTGAGGCTGGAAGGCTCATTTACATAACATTCTCTGAAGGCTTATGATTGGCTGAAGCTAGAGGGGCGGTGGTGGGGTGATTCCAAGGGCCCAGAGCTCTGGCCCCGGGACCTTTTTCGTTTCGGAGTTACCCTGGTGGGTGTGAGTTGTTGCGCGGGCTCCGGGAGCTGGGAGGCCTGGTTTGGGAAGTTTTGTAGGCAGGTGCATGAGCCATCTTTCTCTGATACTGTTTAAAAACCGTGCAATAAACAGGGGCCAGAGTCAAGAAACCGGGGATGGAAGTCAAGAAAGTGGGTGACCTTGAGATCCGAAGGCAGGAAGGAAACACATCAGTGGAAGGGTGGGGGCCAAAAGGAAGGAGTTAGGGGCTTTCTCCAAAGCGGGACTCTTTTTTTTTTTTTTTTTGCTAGGATCGCTTTGCTAGATGACTTGGATAACCGTTTGTAGCGAGTTATTACCACACTTAGTCGGACCTGGGAAAGAAGGGAAAAGCAGGCAGGATTCCAGCATTTTTAATTCAATTCCTTTGAAATATTCTGAGTTTTCATCCGGTCACATGTTGTTAAGTGCCTTTGAGTCGGTTCCGGACTCATAGCGATCCTGTACAGGGTTTCCATACATATTTAAAATGTCAAGAAGGTCTGGGATGGGAAGCAGAATATGTTTAAATTTATGAAATGACCAGATACTGTAAATAGGGTATCTTTTTCTCGAGTTTTCCTCTGACGATACTCTCACTAGGTCGTAAGGGTAGACTACTTTGTACTCTACTACTGCTTAAGCCCATGTGGGAAAGATTTGTGCCTCATCTTAGCTCATTTCAACATTTTCAAGGTTTCTGACGCTTCGCATAAACATGGCTAGACTATGAAGAGAGCCTATACTAAGTGCAGTTAATCTTGGTAAAGTGCTTTGCAATTTACATAATGATTTTTACATCCATATGCGATTTAATCTAACCAAAATCCTAGGCACTGCCCATGCGAGAAACTCCATTTTATCAATAGGAAAACTGAGGCTCAAGGCATGTCTAAATTTCTATATGTGCGAAGAGGGAGGACGAGCTTAATTAAAGCTTCACGTTTATATAACTTTTTTCTTTACATTTTTGTATCGATTCTCTCAATGACTCTGATACCTAAATTGATCAGGTAACAGGATTCCCAGTTTGGCAAATAAAACATGGTCTGTGATCTAGAGCCCCTGGGTAGGCTATGTCTTAAGTTGTCACCAAGACCTGTGTCACGTTAATAGGTTAGTTCTTGTTGCATTCGGTCAGCTTGTAGTTCAAAAGACAATTTTGAAGATGGTTTGCCCTGTTAAAATTTTAGGTGTAGATTATGAAAGTGAAAAAAGATGGGAAACCGATTATTATGTGTTACTGCCTTCTTTTGGCTCTTTTTGCCTTTCCAGAAAATAATACACTAAAAGCAATACTGAAATGTTTTATAGAAAAGAGATGGAAAGTTTTTAAGTCTGAGTCTTGCTGAACATAATCTGCAGGAGTGTCAGAGAAGACAGGCATGAAGGAAATGGCCAGGGAAGTGAGATGGTTAAAAACAAACACACACAAACCAACAAATAAACAAGAACACCCTAGGAAAACTGACTGTGGTTTGAAAGCTCCAATTATGGGGGTTCAGAAGTCCTAATTTGGGTTACTACATGCTTGTTAAGTGTCGTCCAGTAGGTTCCCACTCATAGTGACCCTGTATAGGGTTTCTAAGGAGTGGCTGGCGTGTTTGAACCACTGACCTTGTGGTTAACAGTCCAGTGCTTATCCTACAACGCCACACTTAAGAGCTTAGGTTCCATTAAATGACCCCATCGTTTAAGAAATAACTTTTGAACGCAACGTTTCACCCCTCACCAAAAAAGAAACAAGTTGGACACCACCTAAATCTTTTCGTTAAATGATAAACCGTGAGGAGGCTTCAAAAAGTTCATGGAAAAATGGAATGAAAAGATAATGGAATTGTCCCACGAACTTTTTGAAGCCTCCTTGTACACCCAATACCAGGCCTAACTGTCACCCTCTCTCGGACTTGGACTCTCCAGCATCTCCTAGTAGTGGACTTAGACAAAAATCAAGCACTTTACTACTCCACACTGCCACATCTGACCTCTTAAAAATCCTGTAGACCTGAAAGTGGGCCATTCTCCGTGCCTGACAGTAGTCCTTACAGGAAAGATTCAGCCCCGGAGGGTGGCAAAAGCTAGGGGCTCCCCTCCTCCAGCCGCAGCCTGAGGCCAGGGCCACTGAGGGAGCATCGCGTGTCCACGTGCATCCAGCATGTCTGGCCATCCTTATGTAACAATCCTGGGATGGATTTGTGGCTGAGGTGGGTATGTCTTCCCAAATGGCTAAGAATAAATTGGGAGATGGAGGCAGTTTCCTGGCTGTGGCCACTACAAGCGGGGGGTGGGGAAGGCTTACTCTACAAGTAGGACACGTGCATTCTCACTCCGGTTATCCTGCCGGGCAGAACGCATTAGGCCACCCAGCCCCCACAAACCATCAGCCCTCTGGCCTCTGGCCGGCGCCTTCTCCACCCCTGGGTGCCTGGCCCTCCCCCAACCGGTTGGCTTGGGTTTGGCGGTGGAGGGGTGCGGCCAGCCCTGGTCCTCTTGCCCTGCCCTGCCCCAGAGCCCTCCCTCCGCCCGGGTATCAGGCGAGAGGCGGAGCTGGCCCATCTCGCCCCGCCTCCGCAGTAGAAAGGGCCAGGCGAGTGTTACTCGCGGTCATCTCGGCCTGGCCCTTTCATCTCCGCGCTGCTGGGGGAGGCGGGAGGAGGAGACACCGGGAGTGGCCCAGAGCGCCGGCGACACCTTGCCCAGACTATAAATTGAGCACCTGGGATGGGTAGGGGGTCAACTCAACCATCACCGCTCTCAGTCACTGTCCGGCCACTGACCGCAGCAGCGGCCCTGAGTAGTAGCCGCAAGCAGCGGGCAAGCTGAGCTGCTGGGAGTGGGAATCGCGGGACGCTGGAGAGGTAGGTGCCTCCTCACCATCGCTGTTCTAGTCAGCGTGGGTGCTTGGGCTCGGGCTTTTCCGAGGGAGTCGGGATGTATCTCTTACTCCTTTCCTAAGCGGGCGAGGAAGTGGGACCGCCCGTGGCAGAGAGCCACCCAGGCGCCCTTCCTGGGTCGGGGGTGCCGGATACCCTAACTGGGTGAATAATTTCGTTTGTCCCTGTCTCCCAACCAGGCCAGAGCTCGACCCACCGACCACCCACCGCCGTCGCGAGCTTCCGGGAGCCAGAGCCTGGAGAAGCCGCGCATCCCCCAGGGCCGGCATCCAGTAAGACTAGAGTTGGAGCAGTCAGAGGAGGAGCCGGGAATCCCGCTGTCCAGGCCAGAAACAGGCCCCCCGTGCGGGCCTCGGAGAGAGTGTGAAGGCGGCCAACACCTCGTCCCGGCCTGCACTCCCTGTGCCCCTGGGTCCCTGAGCTCCGGCTCCCGCGCAGCCACCATGATGCAGATCTGTGACACCTATAACCAGAAACACTCGCTCTTTAACGCCATGAATCGCTTCATCGGCGCCGTGAACAACATGGACCAGACGGTAATGGTGCCCAGCCTGCTGCGCGATGTGCCTCTGGCGGAACCCGGGCTGGACAACGGCGTCGAGGTGGAGGTGGGAGGCAGCAGTGGCTGCCTGGAGGAGCACTCGCCTACAACCCCCAGTCCTGGCAGCGCCAATGGCAGCTTCTTCGCGCCCTCCCGGGACATGTATAGTCACTACATGCTGCTCAAGTCCATTCGTAACGACATCGAGTGGGGGGTCCTGCACCACCCGCCGCCTCCCGCCGGGAGCGAAGAGGGCAGTGCCTGGAAGTCCAAGGACATCCTGGTGGACCTGAGCCACCTGGAGGGCGCGGACGCGGGCGAGGAGGACCTGGAACAGCAGTTCCACTACCACCTGCGCGGGCTGCACACCGTGCTCTCTAAACTCACGCGCAAAGCCAACATCCTCACCAATAGATACAAGCAGGAGATTGGCTTTGGCAACTGGGGCCACTGAGGCGGGGAGCGCGGCTGCGCAAGCCCTTCCCTGCCCTATCTCTCACCCTCTCTTTCCATAAAGCAATTTTCTTTCCGGCTGTGGGGCACTCTGGGCAGACTGCAAGGTTGGGGGACCGCGGATGCTTAGGGGACGTGGCGGGGCTGGGTGGAGAAAGTAGGGGGGCTCCTTAAGAGAAAAGGGAAGCAATGGTGGGAAAGGGGAGGCTAAAAGTGTCCCCTGGAAGGGGATTTCGTTCTACCTTGGTGGGACTGGGCTAACGCCCTGCATTCGGTCTGTGCCTTTCCTGGAGTTTCTTTTCTGTTCTTTCCGGAGGAGAAGGGCTGAGAAGGGGCCGTGCCAGGACGCGGCGCTTGATTGCCACACTTGGGAGTGCCTCCCAGAACTGGGCGATGGGGAAGGCGGGGCGCACAGTCTTCTGCCGCCCTGCTGTTGGGCTGGTGGAGGCCATGGCGTTGCTAGGATTGCATCAGTTTTCCTGTTTGCACTATTTCTTTTTGTAACTGGTTCTGTCTTAAGTATTTCGAATCTTCTTGCTCTGAAACTTCGGCGATTCCATTGTGATAAGCGCACAAACAGCCCTGTCTGTGGGTAACCGGTACTACTTTTATTAATGATTTTCTGTTACACTGTACAGTTGTCCTGTGGCACCCCTACCCCATCCCGTCTCCCCCTTCCCTTCCACCCCATACCCCACTCCCGTATGTATAAACTGGCTTGAAGCTTGCTGCTCAACCAGTGAAAATAATAACATTATGATGAGAAAGTGGACTTATCTGAAATGGAACCAACTGACATTCTATCGGTGTTGTACATAGAATGATGAAGGGTTCCACTGTTGTTATATGTCTTAAATTTATTTAAAACTTTTTAAATCCCAGATGTAGATTATATTCTAAAAAATAAAGCAAATGTACTAACTAAACTTGACAGACGTTTGTTGATCTTTAATCTGCCAGTGAATGGCTTAGTAGTGAAATAAAAAATAATGAAAAAAATTTTTCATCTGGTATTTCAAGGTGTTGAATATTCATTTCTGTATTTGGTATTGTTTCTGGAAGGAGCTATTGACAAGCTTTACTTTCAAGTTTTATTTCCAATTTAGTACCAAGGTAACACACTGCATCTCAACAAAAAAGTTCATAAATATTCAAAGCATTTGAGGATGGTACATATATTGTATCTTTCCACGCAGTTGGCCAGTTTATTCAAGTGCTTAATTGACATTTTGCAGTTTTTTTAAAATACTCAATCACATGCTGAAGTGTTTTGAGGCATAAATAAACATTTGTTGTAAATGCTAAAATTTCACCTGGCCACTGAGGAGTAAAGAATTAGAGAAGAAACACCAAATAACACCAGTCCACACGCTCTGGAGGGTTCTACTTAGAAGGCTTTTATGTTGAACCTAGGGGATATAATCTGAGCTGTGGACTCTTGCATCGGTCCCCAAAGGAATAGTAGTAAACTGTTGAGTAGGGTCCAACCAGACTCACAGATGTTAACAGCAGATCTAATGAAGGTGGCAGGAGGGTCCTTGGGCATACTTAGCTATCTTTTATCTTTATGATATTCTGCTGGATAAATGGGAGTCCTGGTGTGATGCACTGGACTTATAAGCACAAGGTTGGCAGTTCAAATCCACTGGCCACTCCTGGGAAACCCTATACAGAGTCACTATGAATAACAATAACTGAAATGTTGGGACAGGGGAAGGCCTCTGAACTACATGTTCTTTGAGTATTTTCTTTGGGGTTATGGGGAACAAGTTTTAGACTTCACTTTTAAATTTTGGGGCAATGAGGCGTTCTTTTAAGTTCTCAGAGCTTGACTATAAATGCATATAACTGCAGTTTTAGAAAAAATGAAACTACTTTTCTGTATGTGTGTGTGTGTGTGTGTGTGATTCAGGCAGTTCAATCTACTATCAGCTTATAGCAGCAGTTGAAAAATGGGGAAGTGTGAAGACTGGGGTGCTGGCTGTTGCCAGAGAAAGTTAATCATTAATATATAAAGATAAGCACCAAAAGTAAGGGAGACACTGCCTCTTGTTTTCTATCAACTTTGACATATCAAAATGGTCTATGAAACAGACAAGCAGAAAGTCCAAGAAAGGAAACCACAGAATCCACATTGTAGAAAGAAACACAAAAAGACTTCTGAGCCAGAAAGTTCTGTGTTCAAATCCCCTTATTACCACTCTGTGTGTGTTTAACCCTCCAAGCCTGTTACAACATTTGAAACTAGGCATGATAATATGTACAGTGCTTACATCATGAAATTGCAATGGGAATTAAATGATATAAGAGGGTCTGGTGTTTACTTAGGTGTTTCTATAGGTACTGATGGAGTGCCTAAAAGTTTTCGCTCTCTCTCAGTCTAAATGCTGATTATGTCTCTGTTTTTCTCCTCTTCTCTTTCTCCATGAGTATATAAGACTTAGGACAATGTGTCTAAGAGAAAGTATACTTTCAATTACATACATTTAAATGATTTCCTTTTTCAAAGCCTTGAGGAAGGATATGAATTAATATCAAAAGGTTATAGTTTGGGCAAATGATGTCAAGAATTTTATGTTGCCTGCTGGTTGATTTTTTAGAATATTCTTGTGGTATACAGAATGCAAAAAAGTGTATGTTAATAGCAATACTTTAAACAAAATATTATTAATTTGTTAAGTTTATTTTTGAAAATACTTACTACTTTGTGTAAGAAGAGTGTTTTTTACATATGTCTAGAATAGTGATTCTGATCCAGAAGTACTGATCACTGTTAAAGAACATTGAAAAAATTGTAAGGACTAATAAGGTTACCCCAGGCCCATTTAGTACTATTCCACTAACAGAATCTAGTCAGTTATACAAGATTAGTTTATGAAACAAAACAAGGAAAAATCCCGAACAGATTCACTTAAGATTTCTGCTACTTAAAATTTTGCTTAACTTCTGTGGAAATATCATATCTTCAGTAACTTTATATCTCCAGAAAATCTTTCCAGATGAATCTCAAAGTACTTTTTATATTTTAAAAATTGAGTACATTGTGTGGTGCCTTGTTCAAAGACCTATTAGAGGGACCATTGTTTGACATAACGACAGGAGACAGGACAGTTTGTAACTTAACTGGAGGCACAGATGCATAAAAGAGGCCAAAAGGAATGGCATCAGTTGGAATGGATTATTTTTCACATAATTACATTTGTTAAGAATTTTCTAGGAACCCTGGTGGTGCCATGGTTAAGCACACTTAGCTGCTAACTGAAAAGTCATTGGTTCAAACTCACCAACTGCTCAGAGGGAGAAAGATGTGGCAATCTGCTTCTGTAAAAATTCACAGTCTTGGAAACCCTGGAGGGCAGCGCTACTCCGTCCTGTGTTGTTGTTTAAGTGCCTTTGAGCTGGTTTCCACTCATAGTGACACTGCATAGGGCTTCTGAAGAGAAGTTGGTGGGCTTGAATCATCCACTTTGCGGTTAGCAGTCCAGTGTCTATACTATAGCACCAAACCAGGATCCCTATAGAAACAACAAAAAAATGATCAAACCTGCTATCATTGAGTCGATTCTGACTTCCATTGACCTTATGTGAGGCTATCAATCTTTCTGAGGGCAAACAACCTCGTTTTTCTCCCTCAGAGCAGCTGGTGGGTTTGAAGGACTGACATTGCAATGAACACAGCTCAATGCCTAACCCACAGTGCCACCAGAGCTCCTGCTGTCCTATATATACAGTAGCTATGAATTAGAATAGACTTGACTTTACATAATAACAACAATAACTTGCTACATCAAAAGCTTACAACAAAACCTTTGAGAAAGTTTGGTTTTATTGACAAACAGCTTTTTGCTGTGCTCAGAGGCAGCCTTTCTTAGCAGTCTCTTTCATTTACATTCTCTAAAGCCAGTTTGTTAGGAAGCACAACCTAGAAGCTGGAGTTATTATTCTTTGGACCAACGTAAGAACTAGCCTAGTGTAAAACCAATGTTCTCCCATGTAAACTTTCACTCAATTCACAATAAAACTTTTAAAAAAGGGAAAAAAAAACTGCTTATGGCCTAGGTTCTAAAGTTGGACAGTCTAAAGACAGAATTCTAGCTGCGCTATCTACTCATTACATATTTTTTTAAAGTACCCTCTCTGTGCTTCCATTTCCACCTCTATTATATTGTTGTTGTTGTTGTTAAGTGACATCAAGTTGGTTCCAACTCATAGCAACCCTGCATATGATTTCCAAAGAGCAGCTGGTGATTTTGAACTGCCGACCTTGTGTTTCAAAGTCTAGTGCTGATCCTACAGTGCCTCACCAAGGATAATATGTATCTCACTGGCTGACACATCGTTGATCATCTGATAGTACCCAAGGAGCCTTTAGAAAAATGCCAACAAAGAGCAAATATTCAATAAATGTTAAGAACAAAAAACAACAACAACGAAAAAGAACTAGCCTATTGCTGACATTAAAAAAAAAAAGAAAGTTATCATCATTTACATATGCCTCATCATTTCCTCTAATTTTTAGTTGCCAAGCGAAGATAATTTGAGAAATAGTATGCTCTCTCTCTCTTTGTTATTGCCATTGGTTCTCAGATGTTTGCAAATTGGACATGGATAGGGTGGACTGAGGACTCAAATCTTGTATCGTGTACTTTCTTTTATTTAAAAGTAATTATCTTTTGTTGTTGTTGTTGTGAAGTGCCATCGAGTCAGTTCCAACCCATAGAGACCCTGTATAGGGTTTCCGAGGAGCAGCTAGTGAGCTTGAACCGCCAACCTTGCAGTTCAAATGGCTTTGCAGTCTGGTGCATTAACCCACAGTGTCACACCATGCTGTTGTTGTGGTGGTAGTTATGTGCCGTGGAGTCGGTTCCGACTCATAGAGACCAACAGCTGGTAGTTTCAAACTGCTGACTGTGAGGTTTGCAGCCCGATTCGTAACTACTACGCTACTATAGAACATCCAGGACATTTCCCTCAATTATTGCATCCATGTGATTTTTTTAAAGACTGTTGAGTGAAATAGAAAATAAATACTTCATATAAATTTTAGAGACAACTTTTGCCTCCAACTTAAAAAAAAAAAAAGTGATGGATCGGAAGTTTTGAAAGCGTTAAACATATGGAATAGGGATTTTTCTCTTAAAATTAATTACTACTCTAGCCTTTTAAAAGTTTCAAACTTTTCATAGTTTCTGATTATGCTTAAATTGCTTTAATTACCAAGCCTGTTTAAACTTTGATCTTTTTTTCTTTTAAGGTCATGCTTCAAGTTTCTTTTCTTTTTTTTTTTTTTGACCTCAGGAAACTTTGAAGGCTTTTCTTGTTTTACTTACTCGAAACACTTGATGAAGACTTTTGTTAGTTCATTTTGAGCTGTGTAGAACATTTGGATAGGTTGTGCAGACCATGACGGTTTGTTATTAACAATATTTTCTGTATCTGGAAGCCAGTGCCATCCTTTGACTCATGCAACTATGACACCTCCCATGGGTTCCTCACTCCTACTCTATCTCTCCTCAGCTTTGTCACTCCCCATGGGGCCAGAAAGCCTCAGAGTCAAGGGGATGCCCAGAGCTTCTGTCTCCTATTCTAGATACCTGAGCCTCCAGACATTCCTGTCCAAATGGCCCGGAGTCCATTCTAGGTACTCATGGGCATCTTCTTTGGGTTCACTCAGGCTGCTGACCTGAGGCTTGGATGGGGAGATGTGGATGGGGCTTGAACAGGTAGACAGGGAAAGCTTCTTGTGTGGCTGAGTGGAGCATCTATAGGAAGGTAGACTGGGAACCTCATTTGGTTTTGTTTTTTTGTTCTGGTCCCCTGTGTTTCAGGATAAACAAAGAGTTTGAAGCCTGAAGAAAGGGATTAAGAGGTTACTGCAGTTTAAGATTTAAGGTCTCTTCCAGTTTTGGCAAAAGAGGATTTCATGAGTTTTTTCTCCTATTTTATACAATCCCCGGGAGTCTCGTTGCTCCATTGAAGAATGGTATTTAATGAATGAAATGTTGGTTAAGGAAAAGTGAAAGAAAGAAAAAACAAAAAAAACATCTATACACAGAATTGCTGGTGCTGCTTGCTGAATGACGACATTTAAAGCAAAAGCAACAACTCTAGATCTAAATGAATACGTCTTCCCCCAAACCGTGAAGATTTCATCTCCTCAAATTTTCTTCCATTCTCTTTTATTGAGTTAGCTTCTTCTTTTCAGTGTCAAGAGTCTTAGTGAAGTTAAAGCAGAAACCTAAATGTTGTGCATCTGTCTAAACAAGACCTGCTAAAACCACAGCTATCTCATCAGTCCTTCCTGTTTTGGCGTTCTCTATTTTTCAGAGGAACATCTCTTTCGGTACCTTCCAGTGCTTTTTCGTATGGTTTATTATTGCTTTTTCTACTGTTTAAAAACTTTCTAGCCCATAGATGTTGAAAGGAGACAAGGATCTTCCTTCAGTGTGACAGAAAGAGAAAGCCTTCCCCTAGTGCCAGCACTCTGAGCTTGGACTTCTAGCTTCCTAAACTGTGAGAAAATACATTTCTGTTTACTAAAAGCAAACAAAGAAAAATGAAACTAAGTACAAAAATTCTTTGTCTAGCATTTTAACAAATATAGCTAGCAGTTTGCCCAACCTGATTAATCCCAAATGGGTAAGAAGTGTGATTAGAAGATGTCTATATCATTTACTTAAGAACAGGGTTATAGATGGTAACTTTCTGACCTTGGGGTCCTTGGACTGTCTAGAGAAAGTATTTTCTAACACCACTGATAAGACAATTGGGAAAATACCAACAAAACACAGAGTCAAGCTCTTTATTTTCTCTAGCTAAGTAAACAATGTTGGGCGTGGACAATTTTCTAGAATCACCTTTACTTTTCAGTACCAATCTTACTAGTGTTGATATGCACATTTTTATCAACAGGCATTCAGTTAACAGGATGAAACTGTACATGATTCATTTGATGTTTTCAAAGATAGAAACCAACTTTGTAGCTTTTTTTTTTTTTTTTCCTTCTGAATACCACACTGCTGAGGTAAAGAATGTTGTAGCTTGTGGGTGAGCTCAATAGGGCCAATTAAAACATGACTACTCTTCCACCATGTTGAAATACCTGATAGAACTTGCTGTGCCCTTGGATAATGGCATTTTTCTTTCTTCTAAGAAGAATCTTAACAGACATGTAATTGAGGATATTTCTCATTTGCTTGTCCAGGAAACATGAAAATGAAAGTACCACATTGTTTGTTCTGATCAAAGTATTTTAAATGTTCCATTTGTTCACATATGTTATCAATGCTTAGTCCTCCTTTTGAAAGTAAAGCATATCCATTATGAAAGAACACATATATGTTCCATAGTAGCCAAACTATGCATAGAATGTGAAGAGTGTAGTTAGCGTAGTTTACTCATTCAAAACAAGGTGTAGCTTTTTGTGGCATCTAATTGACATTGCAGCTTGGGAAGTATAATTTAGTTTCTTTTGTGATAAGTACTTGTTGACGGTTCCTTTATAGTTTAAATGTTTAGGGGGAGAAGGACAGACATTTAGATGTTTACTCCAGGTGTTGGGGTCTAGGCGGAATCTCAGAAACTAGCAGCCTTTTCTTTTTAGTATATTTGGGAAAAGAGGAAAATGCCTGCTCCTATAAACTGGTTTGTCCCCAAGTGGAAGAAAAGGAGGCACCAAACCCAGCCTGCCTATTTTAGTCTTTCCAGACTAAATTACCAGATGTCGCCCCACTGCCCCTGGATTTGTGTGAGCAATAGGGGCAGTGGAGAACAGCAAAATGAATTTCAGGGTACTCCCACTTCTTGGGAACCTGTGGTTGTTGTTGTGTGTCCTTGAGTCAGTGCCGACTCATAGTGACCTGTGTAGGGTTTTCAAGTCTGTAAATCTTTAAGGAAACAGAAAGCCTCATCTTTCTCCCTCGGAGCAGCTGGTAGATTCGAACTGCTGACCTTGTGATTAGCAACCCAATGTGAAACCCACTAAGTTACCAGAGCTCCTTGGAAGCCTTAGCAGTGGGGAAAACGTCTCCTCTGATGGTAATATGGTACCTTTTTCTCTAAATAGAAAGGCAGAAAATAGCATATGAAATTGTCATTTTTTTGGTAGGTCCAAAAATCATTGAATATCTTGGTTCCAGCAGTTAGGTGCTATTGTGTGGGTGTGTTATAGTTATTTTCTCTCACCTTATGAAGGTATTGTTTGCCACACTGATTGGCCTAATTTTGAGGTAGAAGAGGGTTGGGGAGAAAAGGAAACTGAAAAGGGTAATTCCATAAAGGTAGCAAACAGAGTGAAAGGAAGGGGAAGAAACTTAAAACTGAAGAGTAGAAATGGAAAAGTGGGAAAGATTGTCATTTCTAAAATTTCTGGCCTTAATTAAATGCTCTTCCACAACCTTGATATTCTCCATCAAGAGGTGGAATCGTCACCTCCTCCCCTGAAATTTAGGTGGGGCTTTGTGACTGCCTTCATTCTGAATGTGAAGGTGGCCTTCATTTCTGTGGCCAGGCCATCAAAGGCCATACATCTTCTGCATGGATTTATCTTGGACCAGAGCCACCAGGCCACTTGGAGAGACCATTTGTAGGTATTCTGGCTGACAGCCTCACTGAGGTCCTGGTCAATAATCAGCATCAATCAACAAACGTGGAATGAGCTAGCCTTCAGATGATTCCAGTAATCTGAGTTGATGCTGTGTGGAGGAAAGGCGAGTGGTCCCCTGGAAGACCTGTTCACATGGCAGACTTATGTGGCACATAAATGATGGCATTCTTTTAAGCCACTAAGTGGTTTGTTACACTGAACTAGATAACTGCAACAGAGATCATCCCCCAAATTTGAGGAGACTATAGAACTGAATAAAAACAGTTGAAAGTAGAATGCAATGTGTTGAATAATTAAAACCAAACCAAACTGGTTGCTGCTGAGTTGAGTCCAAGTCACGGCGACCTCATGTACTACAGAGTAGAACTCCATAGGGTTTTCAAGGCTGTGGGCGGCATGTCTGGGTGGGCTCAAACCACCAGTCTTTAAGATAATAATGGAGCATTTAAACATTTGTGACACCAAAGAACACCTAATGCATGGAATTGTTGTCATTAGGTGACATTAAGTTGGTTCCAACTCATAACGAACCTATGTACAGCAAGCAGAACTAAACACTGCCTGGTCCTGTGCCATTCTCACATTTGTTGTTACATATGAGCACATTGCTACAGCCACTGTGTCAATCCATTTGTTGGGAGGCTTCCTCATTTTGGTAGACTCTCCAATTTACCAAGCATAATATTCTTCTGCAAGGACTGGATCATCCTGATAACATGTCGGAAGTATAAGAAACAAAGTCTGGCCATGATGGTTTCTAAGGAGCATTCTGGCTGTACCCCTTCCAACAGAGATTTGTTTGTTCTTTTGGCAGTCCATGGTACTTTAATTTTCTGCCCCAACACTGTAGCTCAAATGCATCATTGTCCAAATTTCACATGCATATGAGGTTATTGAAAATACCACAGCTGGGTCAGGTGCGCCTTAGTCCTCAAACTAAGTTTTTGAATATATTAAAGAGGTCTTGTGCAGTACATTTCCCTAATGCAATAAGTAATTTGGTTTCTTGACTGCTGCTTCCATGAGTGTTGATAGTTGATCCAAGAAGAATGAAGTCCTTGACAACTTCAATCTTTTCTCTGTTCATAAGTATGTTGCTAATTGGTCCAGTGGTGAGGACTTTTGTTTTCTTTACAATGAGATGCATTCCATATCGAAGGCTGTGCTCTTTGATCTTCATAAGTAAATGTTTCAAGTCCTCTTCACTTTCAGC
>NW_006408580.1:15126185-15174866 GCF_000296735.1 Chrysochloris asiatica | reverse complement strand
CTGTTGGGTCACCTCTCTTTGGAATGGGCACAAATATGGATCTCTTCCAATCAGTCAGCCAGATAGTTGTCTTCCAAATTTCTTGGTAGAGATGAGTGCATGCCTCCTATGCTGCCTCACTTTCTTGAAAGATTTCAATTTTTATTCCATCAATTCCTGGTGCCTTGTTCTTTGCCAATTTCCTTCAATGCACCTTGGACTTCCTCCTTCAGTATCATTGGCTCTGGATCATATGCTACCTCTTGAAACAGTTGAACATCAACCATTTCCTTTTGGTACAGTGACTGTGTATTCCTTCCGTCTTCTTTTGATGTTTTCTGCATATTCAACAACTTGCCCAGAGAATCCTCAATAATGAGAGTCAAGGCTTGAATTTTTTCTTCAGTTCCCTAGCTTGAGAAATGCTGAGTGTATTCTTCCTTTTTTGGTTTTCTGACTTCATATCGTTGCACATTTTGTTATAATATTTGGCTTTATCTTCTCGAGCTGATCTTTGAAGTTTTGTATTCAGTTCTTGGACCTCCTCATTTCTTCCATTTGCTTTAGCATCTCTACACTGGAGAGCAAGTTTGGTGGTGTAGAGAAGTAAAACTCTCAGCCAGACTCCTTTAATACAAAATGAGAAAAAGAAAAGATCTGGCATGTGCTGGGTGCTGGTTTCTATTTATCTTCCCAACGTGTGACTTCTGAAGAGCTAAAGCATGGTCATGCCACTCCAATGATTAGTACTGGTCATCATTTATAGATGATAAAAAGGAAAATATCCAAAGAGACATAAAAGTGATCTAAAGTTATTTACTGCAGAAACATTTCTTCTGATGCTTTCTGTATCCTTTAAGGTTTTGTTCATACAGTTCTTCAAAATTTCGAGTTGGGCCTTGAATTTCTTCTTCAGTTCTTTCAGTTTAAGAAATGCTGATCATGTCCTACCCTTTTGGTTTTCTAACTCCAATGTCTTTTTACACTTCACTATAATAATTTGTTTTGTCTTCTCAAGCTGCTCTTAGAAATTTTCTGTTCAGCTCTTTTACTGAATAAGTTGGTAAAAATTTTCAATTTCATCATCTTTAGTGGTTAGTATATAAGTTTAAATAGTGATATTAACTGTTCTTTCTTGTAGTTGTATGGATATTATCTTATCACAGACAATATTATAACTCAAGATAGATCTTGAAATACTCTTTTTCCTTTCTTTTTTTTTTAAAGTTTTTATTGTGAATTGAGTGAAAGTTTACAGGGCTGATCATCAGTTTTACATTCAACAAATCAAAACTTTGTTTCATTACAATGACTATAATCTCCTCCATGTACCATTAAGGAGCTCTTGTAGCATAGTGGTTACAAATCGGGCTGTGAAAGGGCAAGGTCAGCAGTTCAAAACTATCAGCTGTTCTGTGGGAGAAAGATGAGGCTTTCTGCTCCCTTAAAGATTTACAGCTTCGGAAACCCTGTACAGGGTTGCTATAAGTCTGAACCAACTCCACGGCACATAACCACCACCATTACCACCACCATGTACCATCAGTTAACAGTATTTCTCTCTATTCATTTTAGCTCTTTTTTTTTTTTTTAAACACTCAGGCATACATAATAATTTAAACCACCAAAGGGCACATTATGCAAACCTGCCTCCTGGCTGCCATCTTTTAGTCCCTCTCTTCCCATGAATCTAGAGTCCTCAGCTGCTCCCTGTCTCCATGTCCCCATCTCTGCCTCCATCTCTGGTGTCGCTGCTTCTCTGGATAGGGACCTGAATTCTGCTTGTGCTCTTCTCTCTTGATGGTCCTAGGGTCCTCTGTTTCTGGACTGCATGATTAACTACTCTCCCACTTTTGTTACAGAACTTCTATCTTTACAATTGTGACCATCACAATTAGTCATGATAACAATTACTCGCTATTGAATCATAAGAATCTTACCCTATCTCTTTTTACAGACCCATCTAGACAATATGAAAACTATTCAGTGGGAACTCTATCTTCTTCCACTCACTCTTAAACTATATGCTCTCTTGAAAACTTGTAGGTCAGTCACTTCATGCCTTTATCATTCCCTCATTTTAGGTAGCCAATGTCTAAGTTGCCCATCCCTATCTACCCTGTATACAGAGGGGATAGCATT
Organism: Chrysochloris asiatica; assembly: GCF_000296735.1. NCBI lineage: Eukaryota > Metazoa > Chordata > Mammalia > Afrosoricida > Chrysochloridae > Chrysochloris > Chrysochloris asiatica. Next base: position 15,172,745 of record NW_006408580.1, on the reverse strand, counting down.
GATACTTGATGTGAAGCCTCCTTCCTTCTCTGTTGGCATTTTGAGCTGCTACCTCCAAGAGTGTAAGTCAGGTTCATCAAATTGTAGCAATTTACCCTCGTTTCCTTTATAAAAAAATATTAATCTTCCTCTAGTTGAGTTCTGATGATCAAGCCATTGAGGCTAGGTCAAATGGGTACGGTCTGCAAGTTTGGGCGTTCTTGTACATCTCCCCTCATTTCATATCAGCTGGATGATTCAATCTCAGCTCTAGCCCTCTGGGGCTATGACATGGGTTCTAATGTCCCCAGGTTTCACCACACTTTGGACCAGCTAGCCCTTCCTCTTCTCTTTGTCATCTCCAGGTCAACGTGAGTCTATCGAATGTAGTTGAACTCTACCCATTTCTTCATTGCTGCCTTTCCCCCTCTTTCCCTCACCAGTAGACCTATGTGGTCACTAGCAAGCTTACATACATGTTCATGTATTCCATTTGAGTTTCAGTCTTAGAAGGGGGTTTGACCTGAAAAGGGACTTCATTGCTTGCCTTGATTGCTTCCCAGTGAACACCTTACTTATGCTTGTAGTAGCCGATCATCCTGCCATTTTTGTTTCATTTTTTTTCCTACTGATCTTTCTTTGAAGATGTATCTTCTGTCGTTCTAGGTGTTCCAAGCTGGTCTGCTTGTCCTTTCAAGTGGGAATGTCCCACCTCAGAAGGTTCTGAATGGGGCTCAGGATTCCACCTAAGGTCCTATCTACTGCAAAGGCTTGCAAGAGGCCCATTTCACTGGGCAAATTCTAGAACCCCTTTTAGGTATTTCAATCAGTTATAGGCTCAAGACAAACTTACAAGATTTCTGTAATCATGTTTCCTGACATTCCTTTCTATCCCACTCAAGTGTCTATTTTACAGTAGTAGGCAAGGGAAACCAATATGCTTAAGACAGTCAACCATCTTAGTATTATTACTCCTCTTCAGATTATGCCTTGATCCTTGTATCACAGAGCCCTGCTGTTCCAAGGCTGAGCATGCATCACTAATTATTTCTGTCCCATTTAGCCAATGCAAATCTGTCTCAGTGTTCTCCTGTCTACCTTGTTCTTCCACCCCCTTCCCCTTTTTGTGTATTGCCTTCCCTAACACCTGATTGAAATGCTCTTTTGGATGATAAATATGACACCATTACTTTTTAATGTGTCATTCCAAGCTTAGTAAGCTATATTATTGTCAGATTAAAAATGGTTAATCCCAATTCATTTCTGCTCACTAATGTGTACGTAGAATGTCAATCTTTTTGTGGTCCATTTCATTTTTGACAACTCCCATTTTCCGAGATTCTTGCTTCGTACATTCTATTTTCTTATTATTAATGCATATTTGCAACTGTTTTGATTCATTTTGAGTTATGCCCCATCAGCAAATGAAGGTTCCAAAAGCATTACCCCATTCATGTCGTCATCACAATTAACCCTACTTTGAGGAGGCATCATTTCCCCAGTTGTGTTTTCAATGCCTTCAAACCCGAGGGCCTCATCTATCAGCACTATATGTGACAAAACTTTGCTACTATTCACAAGGTTTTCATTTCCTAAATATTCAGAAGTAGTCAGACTCTCCTTCTTCATAGTCTTTATTAGTCTGGAAGCTCAGCTGAAACCTGTCTACCATGAGTGGTCCACCTGACATTTAAAAAAATACCAGTGGCATAACTTCCAGCATCACAGCAACATGCAAGCCTTCACAGTACGACAAACTGACAGACAGTGGTGTAATGTATGGAGTAGGTTCTGTTTTTTAACATATTTTTACTAAACCTGGGAACGTTGGAGAAATTCTGATAGCTGGTATAGAGAACAGACACAGTAATATTTTACAGTCCTGTTAAAGCACAGTGTGATGAGCAGAATAATGGTACCCCAAGGAGCTCTGGTAGCGTAGTGGTTACGAATCGGGCTACGAACCGCAAGGTAAGTAGTTCAAAACTACCAGCTGCTCCTTGGGAGAAAGATGAGGCATTCTGCTCCTGTAAAGGTTAACAGCCTCGCAAACCTTGTGCAGGGTGGTTATGAGTCGGAACCGACTCCACAGCACATAACAGCAACAACAAAGATGTGATTAAGGTTACATATGATATTAAAGTGATAACCAACCAACTGACATTAAAATAGGGTGATTGTTCTAGGCTATACAAATGGGCCCAATGTAATCACAAATGTACTTAAAATGAAAAAAGAGGACATGAAATGAGAGATATAATTGCTGATATAGATGGATCTTGGCTGAAAGCAGAGAGTGTCAGGAAGATGTTTTCCTGGCTTTGAAAGTACATTAGACTGTGAAATTTCATAAGAAATTATAGACACCATTGCAAAAAAAAAAAAAAAAAAAAAAAAAAGGAACTTGTGCTCATGGCTCATGTGGACTATGTATAGAGACCAAGAGGCAGTTATCCAAACAGAACACAGGGACATTATGTGGTTTCAAACCAGTAGAGCAGTGAATCAGTGTTGTATCCTTTCACTATAGTTATTCAATCTATATGCTGGACATATAATTCAAGTAACTGGACTATATGAAGAAGTGAACAAGCATCAAAAATGAAGGAAAACTCGTTCACAACCTGCCATATGCAGATAATACAGGCAAGATTGCTGAAAGCTAAAAGACTTGAAGCACATATTGATGAATATCAAAGATATCACAACATAAAGAAAATAAAAATATCATTACAGCTAGAACAGTAAGAAACATCATGATAAATGGTAAAAGGATTGAAGTTGTCAAAGATTTCATTGATTTCATCAATGCCCATGAAAGCAGCAGTCAATAAACCAAATGACACACTGGCAGATGAGTGGTGGGATAGCTACATACCAACTGGCAAACTACTGTGAATCTTGACCTAGTCAAATTGACACAAAACCTCAACTATCACACTTGGTAAAGGGTCATAAAAAATGAAGTCTCTACAAGAGTAAAATTGATAACCCTGGTTACCACAATGTATTGAAGAATAGCAGTGATTGTGAGGATTGTGCAGGACCAGGCAGTGTTTTGTTCTATGCATAGTGTCTCTATGAGTCAGAACTGACTTGAAAGTACCAAACAACAACAACAGTTTCCAAATGAGCCCATGTGATTACAAGGGTCCTTAAAAGTGGAAGTGGCAGGAGGATGGATCAGAGTCAGAGTGATGCAGTGTGAGAAGGACTCCTCCAATTATTACTGGCTTTGAAGATGGAGGAAGGGGCCACAAGAGAAGGAATGTGGGAAGCTACTGGAAGATAGAAAAGGTAAGGAGATAACTTGTTTTCTAGAGTCTCTAGAAGGAACACAGTCCTGCTTGACTTTAGCTCAGTGAGTCTCATTTCAGCTGTCTGACTTCCAGAACTGCCCCATAGAACTTCGTGTTGTTTTAAGCCACCAGGATGGTGGGACTTGTCTGTTTTTTTACAACAATAAGAGACTTGGCCTCTAAGGTGTGGTCAGCTTTAGATGAGTAATTCCTAATAGGAAACAAAAAGGTTATATACTCTTGGCACCTAATCCATTCATTACCTTTGTTGTTAAGGGTCATGGATTCTGTTCTGGTTCATAGGGTTTCCAGGGAGCAGCTGGTGGGTTTGAACCTTTGTCTTTGTGATTAGCAGTCCAGTGCTTATCCTAGAGCACCCCACCAGGACTAAACTGGCTAAAATACAGAATTTCAAGCGTGTCAACTTGTCAAAACAGTATTGAAAGGTTCTCTTTTTAAACCTTGGTTTGTGGAGATTTGATTTCACGTTTTTATGCTCTAATCTTGGTGAAGGGGCCCTGATAGCAGAGTGGTTGAGCATGGGCTGCTAACTGCAAGGTCAGCAGTTTGATTCTACCAGCTGCTCCATGGGAGAAAGATGAGGCTTTCTGCTCACTTAAAGATTTAAAGTTTCAGAATCCCCATACAAGGTCACTATGAGTTGGAACCAACTTGAAAGCACACCATCACCACCAATCTTGGTGAAAATAGTCCTGCATATAAAGATACAGCTCACAGTACTGCTCTTGTATTAGTAAAAGGTCTGCCTTCAAATACATTAAGATTATTCCTTTGTGTTTGTTGTTAAGTCTTAGACTCCTCTTTCTTTGTAAAATTTTGAGATATGGGCCTAAAACAAAACTAAACTAAATTAAACTGGACCAGTTGCTGTTCAGTTGATTCTGACTCCTGCTGACCCAAGTGTGTGGGGTAAAACTGCTCTCCCAGAATTGTTTTCAAGTTCTGACCTTTCAAAAGCAGCTCACCAGGCCTTTATCCAGAGGTGACACTTGGTGTGTTTGAATTGCCAACCTTTTGGTTAGTAGGGGAACACATAACTGTTTGTGCCAAACTAGTTATTAATTAAATTGGAGGGCCAGGGAATGAAGAAAAATGAAATCCTTGAAGAAGGAGTTTTTATTTTTTTTTTATTTCACTTGATTTATTATTTAAAGCTCTGTAAGGCAATGCAATCAATTTTAGATTATTCTGCCGGATTGTTTACTCTGTGGAGCTTTCAGATCTTTTCTCTCTCTCCTCTCTCTTCTCTTCTTCTTTCATTTACTTCATTGCTTAGTATAGGCACTGATGCGAATTTACAGCAGAAGCTTTAGATTTTTGTTCAAAACTCTAATAAAGATTAAAAAAAACTTATTAATGTGAATTGAATGAAAGTTTAGTGAGCAGATAATCAGTTTTACATTCAGAAAATCTTATACTTTGTTTCATTACAATGATTGCAAGCCTCTCCATGTACCATCAGTTAACAGTATTTACCTCTAGTCACTTTAGCTCTTGCATTTTTCCCTGTGTCTCCTGCTACCTTCATCTTTCCTCTGCTAACCTTCCTCTTGTTGCATATTGCCTGAATTGTCACCCATGTTAATATGTGTTTATCCTCTAGCCCTAGTAGTGTAGAGATTACAAATCAGCCTGCTAATATCACTGTCAGCAGTTTGAAACTACTAGCTTTTCTGTGGGATAAAGATGAGGCTTTCTGCTCCCGTAAAGATTTATAACCTTGGAAACCTTGCACAGGGTCGCTATGAGTCTGAATCAACTCCACGGCACATAACAACAACAACACACTCTAGCCCATGACTCATTTCTCCTCCTTGCTTCCCACTATAACCATCATAGATTGTTTCTTAAACATATGCACACCGATGTTCATTATAGCACAAGTCACAATAGCAAAAAGATGGAGGCAGCCTAAGTGCCCATCAGTGGAAGAATGGATTAAGTAAACTTTGGTACATACACGCAATGGAATAGTATGCTGCCTTGAAGAATAATGATGAAGCTGCAAAACTCTCATAACATGGATGAACTTTGAGGACATTGCACTGAGTGAAATTGGCGGTTATGTGCTGTGGAGTGGGTTCTGACTCATAGCGACCCTGTACAGGGTTTCTGAGGCTGTAAATCTTTACGGGAGCAGAAAACCTTGTCTTTCTCTGGCGGAACAGCTGGTAGTTTCCAACTGTTGACCTTGAGGTTTGCAGTCTGATTCGTAACCACTATGCTACCAGAGCTCCTTTGAGTGAAATTAATCACAAAAGGACAAACATTGCATAAGATCATTATTTTAAAAAGTTAAGAAAAATTTTCCATACTAAAAGAAAAATTCTTTGATGGTTATCAGGGATGGGTGAGAGGGAACAGTAATTTGCAGGTTAAGGAATAGACACATGATAGATCATGTGATGGGGAGGGCAATATACAAGGAAGGAAGAGCAATACACAGAAGGGGGATGGTGATAGATGAACAACAAAGGTAGGGGAAGATTTAGGGAGGTATTCAAGGGCTAAATGGGATACAGGTAAATAGAGATGTGCACACAATCTTGGAACAACAGTGAACTGTGATACAGGGATTGAGACATAGTCTGAATGTGTAAAGGAGAGAAAAAATTGTTAAGGGGCTTGCCTGTCTTGTGGCTATTGGTTTTCCCTGCCAACTACTGTAAAATAAACTTTTAAGTGTGATAAGAATGAATATAGGGAATTAATCATTACAGAAAGCTTGTAAATCCTTCTTCAGCCTATAACTGAAAATAGGTTGTGTGCTGTGAGTGTATGAGGGTGGGAGCTGGCACCTTTCCCATCACTTGTGTGAATCTTCTCTTCCAGGCCACCTTCTGTTGCAAAAGTTGCTCACAAGATACTTACACCGAGTCTGGTTGTTCAACAGTCAGTCTCCCTCTCTCTCACTGTCCCTGCTCAGCTTCTCCCAGCAAATACTCAGTCCACTTCTCTAAACTTTCCTCTGAAGTTTAGGGTTCCAGAATTGTTGTAGGTGCCTATTTCATTAGGTGTCTTGTATCTTTGTTGTAGAGGGACTGTGCAGTACATCTGCCTAGTCTGCCATCTTGCCGGAAGTCTAACATGAATAAAGATTTTCAAGGAGCACAAAGTCAAAGTAAAAAAAAAAAAAAATCGTTCCTGAATTAAGGCCTGTAAGGAGTAGGAAGGTGGCTAAGGAAATCTATTCCCTTCCCTTCCCTAATAGGCTTATGGGAGGCAGAATAAGCAGGAGACAATGGAGTGAGGGGATGGAATATCAGAGAAAGACACTCTGTAACAGTATGCACCTCCTTAACACACACTCAGATGAATCAAAGTTCTAAAACAAAGTCCCATTCCCTCACTTCTTTTTTTTCTTCCTTTCTTTTCTCAGTCTGTGTTAAGGTACAGTTGCATCAAAGTCAAGAAGTCATATCGGGTGCCAGGAATTTGCATTCTAGCGAAGAAGAACAAATGTAGACAAATAATCAGAAACATTATGAGAGAGATAATGGAGTTATGTAGAAGTAGGTTTTAGTTGGAAAGATGATTTCAGTTTTAGACATTGTCCCTAACTCAGCTCCAATGGTAGCCTTCCCATCTAAGTCAATGGCAACTCCATCCTTCTAGTTGTTCAGTCTAAGTAATAAGTTTTGAATATACCTTTGATTCTTTTTTTTCCCTCTCTCTCTTTCACATCCCACACTCAACCCATCAGGACATCTAGTTGGCTGTGCCTTCATAAATATCTATTTTTCACTATCTCCACTGAAACAATAGTGATTATCATGCTGGTTCAAGCCATCATGATGTCTCCCCTGGATTATTCTAATAGCTTCCCTCTAACAGGCCTATCTGAATGTACCGTTATCCTTCTGCAGTAATAAATGAAGCTTAACAAAACAGAGGTTTTATCAGGTCACTTCTCTGACCCAGACTCTACAATGACTCCTCACATTTTTCAGTATAAAAGCTAATGTTCTCCCAAAGGAATTCAAGAAACTGCATGGAATGATTTCTAGTACCGCTTGGATCTCCTTACACTCTTCCTCCTGTTGACTCTATTCCAACCATACCAGATTGCTTGATACTCCTTAAATTTCTCAGATATGCTCCAGCTTTGGGGTCTTTGCTCCCGCTCTTCTGATTCAGAACACACTTTCCCTCACATACTGATATAATAGAAAACCTGAAAAGCCTTAAACGAGATAAGATACTTTGTTTTGCATGCTCAAAGGAAATATGACATTGTCCAGGAATGCTATTGTAGTCCCATCATATGTCATCAGGTCCCATAGATTGTTGGTTTCATAGTCTCTGCAAATGATTTCTTCCTTAAGGATACTTTATGGCTCAAGGTGGCTGCAAAAGCTCTGGACATCATGTTCATATTTTAGGCTGACAAGCCAGGCACAGAGAAACAGAATAGTTAATAAATGACCACTTTCAGCTAAGCCAATTATTTTATTAGTAGTAATTTCAGCCTTTCTGCATATAATTCTGCATTTATTTCTTTGGTTATAACTTATTCACGTGACTATGAATTTATTTATTTTCTAGGAAGACTGGAAAAAGCAGTTGTTGTTTTTCTGGGGCAATACATCCAGCTACAAATGAGGAGAATGTATTCCTCCATTTACTAAGAGGGAAAGGAGAGAATGGATGTTAAAGAAGGTTGCTAGCAGTCTTACACATTTTGTTTATAATGTTGCTGATCTCACTAGAACTATTATCCTCTGCCAGTACAGCCACAGAGCCTGGTGCCTGTCACCTTGTCCATCTTCATTGTGGGAGCTGGGTGGTGACAGGGAGCCTGGGTTTTGAACTCCACTGGAGAGGTAGCATTATGGAAACTCTAAGCATGTAGGAGAGGGGAGGAGAAATAATGCAGGAATCAGCATATGAGCTTTCAAGAATATAAAACTAAATTGTGGTTTGAGTCTTACTGTTGATGTTTATCCTTATTTCTCTTTCCTTTGTAACTATAAATGCTCAGGGTGATCTGTGTGTAATTTAGTGTGACAAGGCTTAGGTGCTTTGGTGGGTGTTTGTGTGTGTAATGTGTCCATGTTCAGTTTCACACACATATAACCTTTCTTTTTTTTTTTTTTTCATTTTCACTCCAGGAGAGGAGATAGTAATGCTTCTTGGGTCACATGTAGTATTATCAAGTGTAATTTGTATGTAGAGACCCAAGTGTGAATGAAATTTTCTTACAAAGTGTTGAAAGAACTTAAAGTCATAATAAATTAAAATAATGTATTTTCTAAGTTGGAACAATTTAGTGTTAAGAAATTATTTATAAATTTATCTACTTGAAGAGACTAGCAGAATTGAGTTGTTGCAGGGGTGTAAAAACTTAAAAACCAGGAGGTCGCTTCCTAGAATTTTAAATGTTCATAGGTACCTTTAAAGAACACGGCCGGGAAAATGTGTGAAACATAATATATCTCATAGGAAAACGTCTTTAGGGATATAAAATATCCTCCATCACTATTTGTTAGACTCTGTTGTTGTTAAGTGTCTTCGAGTTGGTTCCGACTCATAGTGACTCTGTATAGGGTTTCCAAGGAGCAGTTGGTGAGTTTGGATCACCGACCTTGCAGTTCAAACTGACCTTAAGGTTGAGTGTTTATCCTATGGTGCCACACCAGGACCTAGAATCTGAAGTGTTCATAGATACCTTTAAAGAATTTTTGCTGTTGTTAAGTGCTGTCGAGTTGGTTCCAACCCATAGCGACCCTGTATAGGGTTCCCAAGGAGTAGCTGGTGAGCTTGAACTGCAGACCTTGGGGTTCAAACTGATCTTGCAGAACCACACTTTTAAAGAAAAAGGCAGGGAAAATATGTGTTCCATCATATATCTCATAGGAAAAGTCTTTAAGAATATGCAATATCCTCCATCACTCCAGTGGACACAAATGTCAGTTTGTTGTACTGTGGTAGCTTGTGTCTTGCTATGATGCTGGAAGCTATGCCACTGGTATTTCAAATACAAATAGTGTTTCAATGGAGCTTCCAGACTAAGATAGACAAGGAAGAAAGGCCTGGTGATTTATTCCAGAAATTAGCCAGTGAAAATCCATGGATCACAATAGAATATTTTCTAATACAGTGATGAAAGATGAATACCCTAGGTTTGAAGGCACTCAAAATATACAGTGGTCACAACAATGGATGCAAGCGTATTAACAATTATGAAGAAGACACAGTGCCAGGCATCGTTTGTTCTGTTGTATGTAGATCACCAGGAGTTAAGCCAACTCGATGGAAAGTAACAATAGCCTCTAATTACTGATCATCTCTGCCTGAGTGACATGATTGATGTTATTTTTTAAATCTTTTTTTTTTAAGTTATTAGTTTGTATAGTTTAAAAATATATATATTTGTTAATGTAACTAAAACACCCACTCACAAACTCAAGGCTTTGGTCAAATAGCTAAAGGATGAGGTATTATTTATTGAGGAGATAGCGAACATGTGGATGCTCTCATGTGACCAGTGTGTGGCACTACAGTGATGGCACATGGGTTGAAGGAGTTGGGGGGAGCCCCTATTTATGCCAACTTCAAATTTACTGTCTCAATCTGGATTTTCTAGAGGAGCAAAACCTGTGAAGAGTATATAGCTATATATAGAGAGGAATTTGCTTCAAAGAAATGTGAGGAAATGATTCACACAATTGTGAAGAAATGGCTCACACAATTGTGGGGACTGGTAATTCATGGGTTAGACTGAAGGCTGAAGACCTCTTCTGGCTCACATGGTTGCAGAGGCCCGAAACACCAAAATCTGCAGGTCAGGAATCAGATTGGAAGCCTCTACTGGCTCATGGGCTTGCCTGAGTTGGTGAATAGAAAATCTGCAGGTCAGGTGGCAGGCCAGAGACTTGTGCAGGTTTACATCCCAAGATCAGTCTATGGGCAGAGTGCAGAGTCACGAAAAAGAGTAAGCTTTTCCAGACATTCATTTATATATAGACATGCATTCCTAAGGAAACTCTCTTTTCAATTGATTGGCTACTTCTACTAGATCACATTGTTGCTAAGTGCCATCAAATTGGTTCTGACTCATAGTGACGCTGTATAAGGTTTCCAAGAAGCAGCTGGTGAGTTTGAACCGCTGACCTTGTAATTCAAACCGACCTTGAGGTCCAGTGCATTATCTTGCATCATCACACCAGTGCCTGCCAAACCATTGAGACTCAGCCTAGCTAAATTGACATATAATATTAACCATCAGTTATCAAAAGTTGTGTCTTAGCTAGGCACAAACCAAAGCTTCTTTGGGAGAGATGGAGTGTGGTTACAGTTTCCCATTCTGTCCTAGGGGTAATAAATGTGGCAAGCATGAGGCCTCCATGATTGCTCTGTTAAGAAATCCAGGGCACAATAATCAGACTCTAGATTATTGCTCTAAAGATTCTGGCTCATATCAAGTTTTACCATGCAAATGCCTGTGTTGGAGGAAACTGTAGGAGGTTAAAGATAGGGATCTTCTAGGTATGGAACCCTGTGAAGAGGTGATTGTTCCAGATTTCTCAGTCAATAATGATATAGACACTTGGTAAAATATTTAAATGTATGTTGTTTTTAGAGTTGGCTCTAACTCCTAGTGACCCTATGCACAACAGAACAAAACATTGCCCAGTCCTGCGTGATCCTCAAAACTGTTGTTATATTGCAGCTACTGTGTCAATATATCTTCTTGGGTGGGTGTCTTCCTATTGTTTGCTGACCTACTTTACCAAGTATCTTGTCCTTTACCAGGGACTGGCCCCTCCTAATAACATGTCCAACGTACAATAGACGAAGTCTCATCATCCTCTGTTCTAAGGAGCATTCTGGTTGTACTTCCTCCATGACAGATTTCTTCCTCCAATCCTGATGTCTTGTTCTTCATAAATGTCAACTTCTCAGATTATTTGCTCAACATACAGATTGAATATGGCAAAAGAATAAAGGAAACTGATGTATACATTTCTTAATTTTAAAACCACACAGTATCCCCTTGCTCTGTTCAAATTATTGCCTCTTGGTCCTTGTTTAAGTTCTTCATGAGAACAATTAAAGTGTTATTGAATTCTCATTCTTCTCAAAGTTATCCATAGTATGTTATGATCCAAACAGTTGAATGTCTTTGCATAGTCAATAAAACATAAGTAAATACCTTTCTGATATTATCTGTTTTCAGCCAAGAGCCATCTCATATCAGCAATGATATATATACCTTGTTCCACACCCCCTTCTGAAATTGGCTTGAATTTCTGGCAGCTCTCTGTTGATATGCTGCTGCAACCGTTTTTGAATACCCTTCAACAAAATTTTACTTTAGTGTGACATTAATTATATTATTTAATAATTTCTTCATTCTGTTGGCTCACTTTTCTTTGGGATGGATACATATATGGATCTTCTCTAGTGGGCTGGCCAGGTGGCTGTCTTCCAAATTTCTTGACATCGAAAAGTGAGTGTCTCCAATGCTTCATCAGTTTGCTGAAACATTTCAATTGATATTTTGTAAATACCTGGAGGCTTGTTTTTCACCAATGCCTTTAGTGCAGCTTGGGCATTTTCCTTCAATAGCATTGGTTCTTGATCATATGGTACCTCCTGTAATGGTTGAACCTTGACCATTTCTTTTTGGTACACTGAATCTGTATGTTCCTTCCATCTCTCTCTTTTTTTAATTTTAATTTAATTTATTATTTTTTAAAAGTTTTTATTGTGAATTGAGTGATAGTTTACATGGGAGAACATCAGTTTTACACCATTGTTTCATTGCAATGATTATAATCCCCTCCTTGCATCATCATTCAACAGTATTTGCTTCTATTCACTGTTTTTTTGAATATACACAAAACCAGTCAGGAATATATAATCATTTAAACAACCAAAGGGCACATTCTGCAAGCCTGCCTCCTGGCCGCCAGCACACAGTCTTTCTCTTTCCATGAGTCTAGAGTCCTCAGCTACTCTCTCTCTCCATATCCTCATCTCTGCCTCCACCTCTGGTGTCGCTGCTTCTCTGGATAGGGTCCCACATTCCACTCACGCTCTTCTCCCTTGATGGTTCTAAGGTCCTCTGTTCCTGGAATGTAAGTTTAACTACTTCTCTCTTTATGTTACAAAACTTCTTCCTTTACAGTTGTGACAATCACAATTAGTCATGATAACAATTTCTCACTACTGAATCATAAGAATCTTATGCCCATCTCCTTTCACCAAACTCATCTAGACAAGATGAAAACTATTCAGTGGGGACTCTACCTTCCCCTGCACACGCTGAACTTAAACTTCCTCTTGAAAACTTGTAAGCCAGTTACTTTGTGCCTTTACAGCAGCTCCATTTTAGGTAGCCAATGTCTACATTGTCTGTCCGCATCAACACTCTATTTTAGAAGGGATAAGTGAAGACTCCTTCCTTCTCAGTTGGTATTTTGAGCAACTACATCCATAAATATAGATTAAGTTCATCAAATTGTAGCAATTTTTACTTGTTTCCTTTATATATATTTTTTTAATCTTCTTTAGTTGAGTTGTGATTATCAAGCCATTGAAGGTAGGTCAAATGGATACTATCTACAAGTTTGGGCATTTTTGTGTATCACCCCACCTTACTTCATATAGTCCATGGGCTCAGGAGTCTCCAAGTCTCATCACACTTTGGATGAACCAGCCCTTCCTCTTCTCTCATCTCTAGGTCAACGGGAGTTTATGGAACATCGTAGAACTCAGCCCATATCTTCATTGTTGCCTTTTCCCCACTTCCCAGTAGACCAACGTGGTCACCAGCAAGATTACATGGCTACTCATGTGATCCCTTTGAGTTTCAGTCTTGAGGGGGAGTTGTCCTGAAGGGACTTGATTGGTTGCCTTGATGACTTTCTGGCTAACAACTTGCTTTTCCTTGTAGTAGCCAAACAGCCTGATGTTTTTGTTTTTGATTTTTCCTGCTGGTTTTTCTTTCAGGGAGTATCTTTTGTTCCTCTAGACGCTCTTGGTTGGTCTGCATGTCCTTTCATGTGGGAGTGTCCCACCTCAGAAGGCAGTGGGTGGGGCTCAGGATTCCACCTAAGGTCCTACACACTACAAGGGATCCGCAAGTAGCCTATTTCACTGGGAAAATTCTAAAAACCCTTTTAAGTATTTCAATCAGTTATAGGCTGAAGACAGGCTTACAAGCTTTCTGTAATCATGTTTTCCGATATCTGATATTCCTTTCTATCCCACTCAAGTATCTATTTTACAATAGTTGTTGTTGTTATTAAGTGCTGTGGAGTCGGTTCCGACTCATAGTAACCCTGCACAGGGTTTCCGAGACTGTAAATCTTTACAGGGGAAGGAGCCTCATCTTTCTCCTGCGGAACCGCTGGTAGTTTCGAACTGCTGACCTTGCAGTTCACAGCTCGATTCGTAACCACCACTCTACCAGAGCTCCTTATAGTAGGCAAAATAAACCAATATCCATAAGATAGTTAAGCATCTTAACATTATTTCTCTGCTTTTACCCATTCAGGCTATGCCTCAATCCCTGTATCACATAGCCCTGTTCCATACATCACTATTTAGCTCTGTCCCATTTAGCCCATGCAAATTTACCTAAGTGTTCCCTTTGTTCTTCCATCCCCCTCCCCATTGTTGTATATTAGCTTCCCCAACACCCAAACTATGATGTGCTTATCTCCTAACCTATGCTCTACTGTCTCCTCCCTCCCAATCCTGGTAGCCAACAAATAATTTTTTTCTTTTAGTGTGGGTATCTTTTCTTAGAAGTCTGGTGTGGCACTATGGGCTAATTCATCAGACAGCAAAGTCATTTGAACTTCAAAGTCGGTGGTTCAAGCTCACCAATTGCTCCTTGGAAACCCTATACAGGGTTGCTATGGGTTGGACTCGACTTGGCTGGATTTAACAACAACAACAACAACAACCTTTTCTTAAGCTTTTACAATAATGATCTTATGCAACATTTGTCTTTTTGTGAATGACTTATTTCACTCAGTATAATGTCCTCAAGGTTCATCCATGTTATGTGGTGGTTTGCAGCTTCCTTGTTATTCTTCAAGGTAGCATAATATTCCATTGTGTGTATGTACCAAAGTTTGTTTACCCATTCTTCCACTGATGGGCACTTAGTCTGTCTCCATCATCTTTTTGCTATTGTGAATAGTGCTGCGATAAATATTGTTGTGCATGTATCTATTTATGTCCTGGCTCGGATTTCTTGTGGATATATACCAAGTAAGAGGATTTGCTGGATCACAAGATATTTTATTTCCAATTTTCTGAGGAAGTGCCATACTGTTTTCCAGAGTGGTTGAAGCATTTTTTATTTCCAACAACAATGTAGGAGGGTCCCAGTCTCTCCACATCTTCGCCAGCGTTTATTGTCCTCTGCTTTTTTGAACTTCACTATTATTGCTGGTGTGAGATGATATCTCATTGTTGTTTTGATTTGCATCTCTATTGTCAGGAGAGACCAGTTGCTGGAGAAGGATATCATGTTTGGTCAGAGAAGAAGAGGAAGGCCCACAATGAGATGGATTGGCTCCTAACAATAGCAATAACAAATGACTAATGATCGTGAACATTTTTGTAAATCTTTTTGGGCCTCTTGTAGTAGTGTTTTGTAGTTTCCTTTGTATAGGTCTTTTGTTTCTTTGGTTAGATTTATTTATAAATGTTTCATCCTTTGGGTAGCAATTGTAAATGGTATTGGTTTTCTAATTTCCTTTTCAGTGTTGTCATTGCTAGTATACAGGAATCCAACTGATTTTTGTATGTTGATCTTGTACCGTGCCACTTTGCTGAATCTTACAATGAGTTCCAGTAGATTTAAAAAAATTTTTTGCTGAGTCTTTGGGGTTTTCTAGGTGTAGGAATATATCATCTGCCAATAGAAAGAATTTTACTTCTTCTTTGCCAATTTGGATGACTTTAATCCCTATCTTGCCTTATAACTCTGGCTAAGTCTTCCAACACAATATTGAATAGGAGTGGTGATAAAGGGCATCCTTGTCTGCTTCTTGTTCGTGTAAGGAAAGCCCTCACATTCTTTCTCTATTGAGAGTGATGTTGGCTGTTGGTTTTGTATGTATGTTCTTAATTATATTGAGGAATTTCCCTTAAATTCCTACTTTGTTTAGTGGATTTATTAGGAATAGATGTTGGATTTTGTCAAATGCCTTTTCTGCATTGATCAATATAATCATGTGGTTCTTTTCCTTCTTTTCATTTATATGGTGGTTTATACTGATTGTTTTTCTGATATTGAACTATCCTTGAAATCCTGATATGAATCTCACTTGGTCATGATATATTATTTTTAAGATGTGTTGTTGAATTCTATTGGCTAGGATGTTGTTGACAATTTTTGCATCTATGTTTATGAGGGATATTGGTCTATAATTTTCTTTCTTAGTGATGTCCTTCCCTGGTTTTGCTATGAGGGTTATGCTTGTTTCATAAAATGTATTAGGAAGCTTTCCATACTTTGCAATAATTTGAGTAGAATTGGTGGCAGCTCTTCTCTGAATGTTTGGTAAAACTCACAAGTGAAGCCATCTGGATTAGGATTTTTTTGGTTGGGAGTTTTTTGATGACCTGATTAATTTTTTCTTTTGTTATAGGTCTGTTCAAGCTTTCTACTTCACTCTGTGTGAGTTTAGGTAACTCATGTTTTTCTAAAACTGTCTCCATCTCTTCTAGATTTTCAAATTTGTTGGAGTACAACTTTTCATAATATTCTGTTATTATCCTTTTTAATTCCATTGGTTTCATTGTGATATCACCCATGTGATTTTTTATGCTTGTTATTTGTGTCTTTTCCCTCTTTTCTTTTGTTAGGTTTGTCAATGTTATCAATCCTTTTGAAGAACAAGCTTCTTGTCATGTTGATTCTTTCTATATTTTTTCTGTTTTGCATCTCATTTATTTTTTTGTTGTTGTTGTTGGTATGTTTCTAATTGTTGGAGATACTGTGCTAATGTGTTAATTTTGGTTCTTTCTTCTTTTTGGATGTGTACATTTCTTGCAATATATTGTCCTCTCAGCATTGCATTTGTTGCGTCCCATAAATTTTGGTATGCGGTGCTTTCATTCTCATTTGTTTCTAGGAATTTTGTAAGTTCATCTTTTATTAGTTCTATTACCTGGTAGCTTTTAAAGAAGGTGTTATTCAATTTCCATGCATTTGACTTCTTCCATCTCCTTTTTTAAAAATGTTTTATTGTGAATTATGTGAGAATTTACATGGAAGAACATTGGTTTTACATTCATTCTATCGTATTGTCTCATTGCCATGGTTACAATCCCCTCCATGCAATCCTTCCCCCATGCCCCCAGGTCTTCAGCACACAGTCACTCTCCCTCTCTGGATCTAAAGTCTCCAGATGCTCCATTGCTCCACGTCATCATCTCTGGCTCCATTTCAGGCATCACTGCTTCTCTGGGTAGGGTCCCGCTCTCTGCTCTTCTCCCTTGATGGTCCTAGGGACCTCCGCTCCTAGACTGAAAAGTTAATCACTCCCCTCCTTGCTATAAAACGTCTACCTTTACATTTCCAACCCTCACAATCAGTCCTGATAACAATTATTCACTATTGTATCACAAGAGACCCGTCTGCATTTCATTGCATCAGCTACGCCTGTTGTTGTTGTTGTTAAGTGCCGTCGAGTCGGTTCCGACCCATAGCGACCCTGTAGAGGGTTTCCGAGGGTGTAAATCTTTACGGGAGTAGAAAACCTCATCTTTCTCCCGCGGAGCGGCTGGTAGTTTCGAACCGCTAACCTTAAGGTTCGCAGCCCGATTCGTAACCACTACGCTACCAGAGCTCCTTACTCTTAATTATAGAGAATTCCAAAACCATGACCAGAGAACCTTCAATAATAGAAAACTATGGATTGGGAGCCGATGTTACAGGAAAGGATCTTGTAGGAGTCTTCTCTCTAAAATTAATTAGACAAAACTCCAGCCCAACTCCTGCTAAGGAAAGAACTCAAACTCATAAGACCACTACTGTAAAAGACTAAGAAAAAGAACCCATACGAAAGAGGGGGCATTATTTGGTTACTGGGATATGGGAGGTAGGGTGAGGTGATGGAGGGGAAGGTGGAGCACAGGATAGGGAATAGACACAGGATAGTTTGGGTGCTAGGGAGGGAGGCAATACACAAGAAAGGGGAGGGGAATGGAAGAACAAAACTGACGAGAAAGCGATTAGGCAGGTTTACATGGGCTAAGTGGGACAGATATATGCACAACCTTGGAACAGGGCTCTGGGATACTGGGATTGAGACATGGTTGGAATGGGCAAAAGAGGAAAATAATGTTAAGATGCTGGGCTGTCTTTTGAATCTTGGTTTCCCAGGCATACCATTATAAAATAGACACTTGAGGGCGAGAGAAAGGAATAGCCAAAAATATCACCATAGAAAGCTTGTAAGTCCGTCTTCTACCCATAACTGATTGGAATACCTAAAATGGGGGTGCAACATGCCCAGTGAAGGAGGCTTCCTGCGGAGCCTCTGTATTACATAAGACCATAGGTGGAATCTTGAACTCTATCCAGAATTTTCTGAGGTGGGAAATTTCTACTTGAGAGGACAAGTAGACCAGCCTGAAGTGGCTAGAAGAATAGAAGATACTTCTTGAAAGAAAGGCCTACAGGAAAAGTAAAAACAAGAAAGGCAGTCAGACTGATTACTACAAGATCAATCAAGTTGTTTGCCCAGGAGACATCAAGCCAAGTAAGTGGTTGGGTCCCCTCAGAACAAACTCCCAAGACTAAGACTCAATGGGAATACACGCTCTGATTGGTGACCACGTTCATCACCGATAAAGGGAAGCGAGGGAAAAACAGCAATGAAGCTGTGACCTAAGCCCTACAATGTTCAATAGACTCCTATGAACCTGGGTGGAGACCTGATCGGCCAGCAGTGTGGCAAGACCTGGGGACTCTTGAGCCCAGAGACATAGCCACAGAGAGTTGAGAGTGAAGCGTACAGCTGATAAGAAGAGAGGACACCCACACTTGCAGATAATACCCACTTGACCTGGTTTCAATGACTGGATGATCAGAGCTGAACTAGAAGAGAAAGAAGAGGAAAAAAAGAGTAATCTGATACAATTTAATGAACTTGACCTACACCTATGGATGCAGTAGCTCAAACAAGGGAACAAATCTTTACTGCAAGGATCATTCCCACCCCCTCCATACACAGAGTAGACAGGGATGGGCAACTTAGACACTGGCTACCCAAAATGGGGGGGGGGAGGGCAACAAAGGCAAGAAATGACTGGCTTATTAGCTTTCAAGAGGGAGTCTAGATCCAGAGGGCATGGAGCAAGGTAGAATTTCCACTGAGTAGTATCCAATGTGTCTGGGCAGGGCTGAAGAAAGGAGATGGGAACAAGTTTCTTGTGATACAATAGTGAATAATTGTTATCAGGACTGATTGTGAGGGTTGGAAATGTTAAGGTAGACATTTTGTAGCAAAAGGAGGGGAGTGACTGACTTTGCAGTCTAGGAGTGGAGGTCCCTGGGACCATCAAGGGGAAAAGCAGAGAGTGGGACCCTACCCAGAGAAGCAGTGAGGCCAGAGATGGAGGCAGAGATGATGACGTGGAGAGATGGAGCAGCTGGGGATTCTAAACCCAGAGGGGGAGAGGGGCTGTGAGCGGAAGACCGGAGGGCAGGCTTGCAAGGTATACCCTTTGGTTGGTTGATGATGCATGGAGGGGATTGTAACCATGGCAATGAAATGATACACAATAGGATGAATGTAAAGCTAATGTTTTCCCATGTAAACTCTCACATAATTCATAATAAAACATTAAAAAAAAAAGGCATGGCAATATTAAATGTATATTATATATGATGTAACAAATGAGACAATTAATTTGGATCTGTTTCCACAGAATAAGCCATTTGATATTTCTGTACTTTTCATGGCAAAAAAAAAAATTCTTTTATGAGATCACCAGCAAAATTTGTATCACCAAAGCCACATCTTCCAACTACTGAAACCTCTTCTATGCTTACAACTTTTGCATTCCAATCACTGGTAAATATCAATGCATCTTGATTGCATGTTTGATTACTTTTAGACTAAAGAAGTTGGTAGACTTCTTATATTTCTTCATTATTGACTTTGGTCATTCATGTGTAACTTTGAATAACAGTTGCATTAGCTAATATTTCTTGAAGGTGTATAGATATCCTATCAAAGACAGCATTGTGTTTCAAGATAGAGCTTGAAATGTTCTTTTTCCAGTGACTGCAGCATCATTACTCTTTAATTTCTCATTTCAAGCACAGTAAACCATTAGGACTGTCAGTTTCAAAATCATCAATACTTGCCCATTTTAGCTCATTAATGTCTAAGATATCAATCTTGATACATTCAGTTACATTTTTGAGGACTTCTAATTTTTCTAGATTAATAATTCGTATATACCATGTTTCAATTATTAATGATTGCTTGCAGCTGTTTCTTCTCATCTTGCATTGTGCTGCATCAGCAAATGAGGTCCTTAATGCTTTGTTCCATCCATGTCATTAATGTCAACTCTACCTTGAGGAGGCACCTGTTTCTCAGTGTCTTCCAACCTGAGGGACTCATCTTCTGGCATTATATTGGACATTGTATGACTGATGTTCATAAATTTTTCAATTGCTAATCCCTTACAAGTAAATGCCGATTTCTTCTTCCTAGTCTGTTCTTAGTCTGGAAGCTCCACTGAAATCTGTCCACCATGGATGACCCTGCTAGTATTTGAAATTTTGATGGCATAGCTTCCTGTATCACAGCAATAATAAGCCTCCAAAGTATGACAAAATGACAGATGAGTGGTGGAAATGTAGGGTAAATGTATGGCAAAAGAGGAATTTTGCAGGTAGAGATAAAGAAAAATGAAGGCATTATCACTCCATTTTTCTGGTAAAGTTGAAAAGAGGAGTTTGGATTTTGCATAGTGTTTACATTCAAGGTGGGAAGAGCTCAGGGATAGAGCCAGGGAGAAGGGCAAGATGGTTGTTGGGATAAGGTTGGTGATAAATGTCAATAGAGAGAGGAAGGGACAGTTCAGTAAATATACTTGGAGGGCTGAGAAAGAACTCAGGGAGGTTAGGAGAGGTGAGGTAGAGGATGGATGTTTGGATACTGAGCAACAAGGAAACGGAGTCAAAGAAGGTGAAATGGAATAGCCAATGTGGAAGGCAGCTCTGATTATGGCTCAGAGACACAATATTACTGAACAGGAAAACCTGATGTTGAGGAGACTGTGGAAGTCCATATGCATGGTCAGAGTGAAGGTCTATGGGAACACAGGAAGGGAGAGAGTCAATCTTAATATTTTTCCTCTGGCAAAAACTTCTCAGAAACATATAAATAGAAATTCTAATATGTGTATTTTGTAGGATCAAATGCATTCCCACCTCAGTAAGTAAATTCCTTCTCCCAAGATGTGTGTGTAATTCAAAAAATACAACTTAATCTTATAATAGAATACCATTTTATCGATAAAGATCAATTTCTCACTACTGATTAATCTCACAGAGAAACACATTATTGTTCAAAGTGGGTTATGAAGAATGAATGATTTTGTTGTTATTAGGTCCCATCAAGTCAGTACTGACTCAGTAACCCTAGGCACAACAGAATGGAACACTGTCAAGTCTTGGGTCAACCTCACAATCATTGTTAAAGCCTGAGTTCATTGCTGCCGCCACTGTGCCAATCCATGTTGTTGGGAGTCTTCTTCTTTGCCTCCAACTTGTCACTTTACCACACATGATATCCTTCTCCAGTGACTGGTCTCTCCTGATAGTATGTCCAAAGTATGAGAAACAAAGTTTGGCCATCCTAGCTTCCAAGGAGCACCCTGGCTGTACATCTTCCAGCACAGATCTGTTTGTTCTTTTGGCAGCCCATGGTGCTTTTAATAATATTATCCTCCAACATCATAACTCAAGTGCATCAATTCTTCTATGGTCTTCTTTATTCACTGTCCAACTTTCTCATGCATATGAGGTTATTGAAAATACCATGGCTTGGGTCAGGCACACCTTAGTCCTCAAACTTACATTTTTGCTCTTCAACACTTTAAAGGGGTCTTGCACAATAGTATGATTGTACCAAGTATAAAATAATTTTCTACATTTGTTGATTTAGATTTTTTTGCCAAAAGGAACAATTTTTCTTTCAATTGAGAACATAATCAGATCTAAAATGTTCTTTTTTGTGGCAGTAATTTCCTTTTAAAGATAAATCTATGTTTTTATTCATTGATGGGTACCATTTCCTGAGGGTTCATGACATCTTGAATGTCACTGTTATAACAGTGATTTTCTAACTTTACTCAAGTGACAATGTGATCCTTATGTCAATGGCAAGGTAATTTATCTATTTTGGCCTATTTGACCATAGAATGATCTCTACTCATTCTGGACATCATGACTTTCAAGATATGATTCATTCACACATGTTTGAAGCTATTATAATAGTTTTTATATTACTTGAAAAGACATTGTCTTTTATTTTCAAATCACAAAAGTTAATATGCAAGAAAAGTAAGCCACTGTGATATTTGAACCTGATATTTTATACGGTAGCTCTGTAGAGTAAGCACTGGACTATGTACCAGAAGATTGGTACTTATAGCAAAATATTTGATTTTCTGTTCCCGAAAAGACTTACAGCCTTGGAAACCCCATGCAGGGTCTGTATGAGTCTTGATGACACTTAACAAGAAGAACAACAGCATAAAAAAAAATTCAAAGATACATTTCACAGCAAATACGATTTGAAGATGATCTTACTGTTTATTTGCTTCTACTCCTAGGATGAATTAGGGCTATAACAAAAACCTTCTTATGAGGAGAGTTACTGAGTGTTATGCTATTGCGTGAAGAACAGAAATGTCTCCTTCAATTGATTTTTGCCCAGTTGAAAAGCCGGTGATTTTATGACCTTAAAATGGTCACCTGGATAAGGGATGTATCTCACTGATGGATATTATGTGGGAGGAGATGTGTCACATACTGAAAACCCACATATAAAAAGACTAATGTGGTGTCTTGAGAAAAAACTAAAATGGCAATCCTGACTATGCAAAAAAAAGGAATGACCTAAGAAATTACCTTAAAAGAGAAGTAATGTGCTCCTCTCTAGCTCGCTCTGGTAATACTTGTTCCCCTGTCAACTTCTCATGATAGCTTCAGAATAAGATGGTATACATTCACTGCAAAGGTAACTCCATTTGTACATACGTTTTTCCAAAAGCAATTTCTTTCTATTTAAATAACTCAGACTGACTTGAAAAAGTCTCCCATGAGAATTAACTTGCATATGATACTTAAGCACTTAATAAACATTAAAGTGTCATATGAATGCTTAACCTTACAACAGGGGCACATAAATCTATATGAAAATAAAGATGTAAAAGGCAATGCTAATTCTTCATCGGGCTGTAATGAAAAAAGTTAATGGAGACATTTTAGTATTATAATTTTTGTAAGGTGAGTAATAACTATGTAAGCAAAGAATTTAACCAATGCATCTAATATAATGCCCTCCCCCTGGAACACCCACTTCTCACCCAGGATAACTTTGAAGTTGAGTTAAATTGCTTTGTTGAAAAGGTTTCTTAAAAAAATGTATGTAGCCTACTATTTATGTGTGTGTTGAAAACTAGACAATGGAATTAATAAAAGATTAGAGCTGATTTGAACCTGGTACAGTTCCTAGTTTGTGATAGAGGCAAGACTAGAGTTTAGGGCTCTCTACTTCTAGATGTTTTCTCCTTTCTTCATATAGAGTTATGTATTGCCCCCAACTAAAATTTTAAATCTGATGATAAAATTAATAACTTTACCAATGTTCTTTAAAAACTTTTATCCTAGGAGATGGATTTCTAAAATTTGGGGCATATAATTTTCCAGCTTTTATGGAAAAGGATCCAACACTCATCTGTCAGTTTGTCACATTGTTGTGGTTTGAATGTTGCTGTGATGCTGGATGTTATGCCACTGGTATTTTAAGTATTTTAAATGGACAGGTTTCTGCTGAGCTTCCAGACTAAGACAGATTGGAAGAAGGAGAGGTAGACTAGTTCTGATTGTTCAGCCACTGAAAACCTTATGAATAGCAGTGGAACACTGTTATATAGCACAAGAATATTAAATATTGAAATATGAAAAATAGCATCAGAATATTGTCAGATATAGTTCCATACGATGAGTCACTTACACATGACAGAACTCAAATTATGACTGGGGGAGAGTTGCCTCCTCAGAGTAGAGTTGATCATGATGATGCGAATGGGGTAAAGCTTTTGGGAACTTCATTTACTGATGGGGCACAACTCAAAATGAGGAGAAACAGTTTTAATCATCTATTAATAATCAGAAGATGGAATGCACGAAGTATGAATCTAGGAAAATTAGAAGTTGTCAAAATGTAATGAAATGCAAAAAGATTGACATCCTAGGCGTTGTCGTTGTAATTGTTAAGTGCCATAGAATCAGTTCCGACCCATAGCGACCCTTTTTAGGGTTTCTAAAGAGCTTGAACCACCAACCTCATGGTTCAAACCGACTTTGTAGTCCAGTGCATTAACCCACAGTGCCACAGGTTGAAAACAAAGAGGAAGGATCATCAGTTGGGACATATGGCCTTGGTGATAGAAACAATGATGGAGATTTCATGATAGAATTTTATAAGACCAATGACTTGCTCATTGTAAATATCTTTTTAAAATAACATAAAAGATACACATGGATCTCACCAGATGCCATGTACTACTTATCAGATCAACTACATCTGCGGAAAGACATTGCAGAAACGCTCTATATCATGAGCCAAAACCAGGCCAGATGCAAACTGTATAACAGACTATCACTTGCTCATGTGCAAGTTCAGGCTTAAGTTGAAGACAATTAAAACAATTTCGAAATCATCTCAAGAACAGTTTTGATGCATTCGACACTAATAACCAAAGACAACAAGAGTTTGGGATGACATCAAGAACATCATACAGGAAAGAAGCTAAAGGCCATTAAGAAGAAAAGAAAGAAGGAAAAGACCAAAATGGATGTCAGAAAAGAATCTGAAAATTGCTCTTCGGCCTATAGATGCTCAAACAAATTGAAGAAATGAGGAAGTAAAAGAGTTGAGCAGAAAATTTCAGAGCAGCTCAAGAAGAAGGTGTCAAGTATTATAGTGAAATGTATTAAGACCTAGAGTTAGAAAAACAAAAGGGAAGAACATGCTCAGCATGGAAACTGAAAGAAGTGGAGAAAAAAATCAAGCCCTGACTTGCAATATTGAAGGATTCTACGGGCAAAATATTCTCTGCTTTCAGCTGAAAGCTGAGAATATCAGAAAGATGTTTACCTGTGCTTTATTGACTACACAAAGGCTTTCGATTGTGTGGATCATGACAAGCTATGGACAACATTGCGAAGTATGAGTATTCCAGAACACTTAATTGTGCTCATGAGGAATCTGTACATGGACCAAGAGGCAGTTGTTCAAACAGAACATGGGAACACTGAATGGTTTAAAATTAAGAAAGGTGTGTGACAAGGTTGTATTCTTTCACCATACTTATTCAACCTGTGTGCTGAGCAAATAATCTGAGAAGCTGGGTTCTATGAAGAAAAACGTGGCATCAGGATTGGAGGAAGACTCATTAACAACCTGTGATATGCTGATGATACAACCTTGCTTGCTGAAAGTGAAGAGGACTTAAAACATTCACTGATGAAGATCAAAGAGCACAGCCTTTGGTATGGATTGCATCTCAATGTCAAGAAAACAAAAATCCTCACCACTGGACCAATAAACAACAT
Organism: Chrysochloris asiatica; assembly: GCF_000296735.1. Classification (NCBI taxonomy): domain Eukaryota; kingdom Metazoa; phylum Chordata; class Mammalia; order Afrosoricida; family Chrysochloridae; genus Chrysochloris; species Chrysochloris asiatica. The sequence goes on along the minus strand of NW_006408580.1, from coordinate 15,147,605 downwards.
TCTTATCAACGGAAAAAAGATTGAAGTTGTCAAGGACTTCATTTTTCTTGGATCAACTACCAACACTCACGGAAGCAGCAGTCAAGAGATCAGATGATGTATTGCATTAGACAAATCTGCTGCACAGGAACTTTTTAAAGTGTTGAAGAGCAAAGATGTCAGCTTGAGGACTAAGATGCGCCTGACCCAAGCCATGGTATTTTCAATAACCTCATATGGATGCGAAAGCTGGACAGTGAATAAGGAAGATCGTAGAAGAATTGATGCCTTTGAATTATGGTGTTGGAGGAGAATACTAAAAGTGACATGGGCTGCCAAAAGAACCAATAGATCTGTTTTGGAAGAAGTGCAGCCAGAGTGCTCCTTAGAGGCCAAGATGGCCAAACTTCGTCTCTCATACTTTGGACATATTGTCAGGAGCGACCAGTCGCTGGAGAAGGATATCATGCTTGGTAAGATGGAGGGTCAGAGAAAAAGAGGAATCCAACAAGATGGATTGGCCTGGTGGCAGCATTGATGGACTCAGGTGTGGCAGCGGTAGTGAGGTTGACCCAGGATAGGACATTGTTTCATTCTGCTGTGCATGGGTTGCTATGAGTTGGTTCCGACTTGATGGCACCTAACAACAACAACAACATGGGCAAAATATTGAATGATGCAGAAAGCATAAAAAGAAGATAGAAGGAATTCACAAAGCCACTGTACCAAAAAGAAATGGATGATGTTCAACCATTTCATGTGATAGAATATGATCAAGAGCCAATGGTACTGAAGGAAGAAATCCAAGGTACACTGAAGGCACTGAAAAAGAACAAGGCTCTGGGAATTGATGGTATGCATATTGAAATCTTTCAACAAACTGCTGCAGCACTGGAGGCTCATCTATGTATGCCAAGAAAGTTAGAAGAGAGCTATCTGGCCAATTGATTGGAAGAGATCCATATTTATGACCATTCCAAAGAGAGGTGACCCAATGGAAAGTGGAAATCATTGGACAATATTATTATTATCACACTCAAGAACAATTGTGCTAAAGATAGTTTTAAAATGGCTTCAACAGTAAATTGACTTGGAACTGCCAGAGGTTTTTTTTTTTTTTTTTTAAAGCTTTTATGGTGAATTGAGTGATAGTTTACATGGGAGAGCATTGGTTTTGCTCTCATCCTATCATATTTTGTTTCAATCCAATGATTATAATCCCCTCCATGCATCGTCATTTAACAGTATTTGCTTCTAGTCCCTCTGGTTGTTGTTTTTTGTTATTGTTATTCTTTTGTTTTTGATGTATGCAAAAGCAATCAGAAATATATAATCATTTAAACAACCAAAGGGCACATTTAGAGTCCTCAGCTGCTCTATCTCTCCATGTCATTATCTCTGCCTCCATCTCTGGTGTCACTGCTTCTCTGCATAGGGTGCCACATTCCACAGATGCTCTTCTCCCTTGACGATCCTTGGGTCCTCTGTTCCTGGACTATAAGTTTAACTACTTGCCCCATTATGTTACAAAACTTCCACCTTTACAGTTGTGACAATCACAATTAGTCATGATAACAATTACTCACTATTGAATAATAAGAATCTTATCCCTATCTCCTTTCACCAGACTCATCTAGATAAGATGAAAACTATTCAGTGGGGATTCTACATTCCCCCGCACACTCTGAAATTAAATTCCTTCTTGAAAATTTGTAAGCCAGTCACTTTGTGCCTTTATAGCCCCTCTCACCCATTTTAGGTAGCCAGTATCTAAGTTGCCCATCTCTATCAACCCTGTATACTGAGGGGATAGGCTTGATCCTTGATGTGAAGATTCCTTCCCTCTAGGTTGGTATTTTGAGTTACTACTTTCATAAGTATAGGTCGAGTTCATCAAATCGTAGTGATTTATACTTGGTTCCTATATTTATTATTTTCTTTCTCTTTCTCTAGTTGAGCCCTGGTCATCAAGCCATCAAAGCTAGGTCAAATGGATACTATCTGCAAGTTTGGACATTCTTGTGTGTCTCCCACCACTTCATAACAGTTGGATGCTTCACTCTCAGCTCTAGCCCTCTATGTCTAGGTCAATGTCCATAGGCTCAGGAGTTCCCAAGTCTTCTAAAATTTGGACCAACTAGCCCTATCTCTTCTCTCTCTCATCTCGATGTAGACAGGAATCTATAGAATGTGATCAAACTCAGCCCATATCTTCATTATTGACTTCCTCCACTTCTACTCAAATGTACACTAATGTAGACCAGTGAGCTTACATGCTTGCTCATGTGTTCCCTTTAAATTTCCATCTTGGAAGGGGTTTGTCTTGAAGGGACTTGAATGCTTGTCTTGATGTCTCCCCAGCGAACAGCTTGCTTGTTCTTTTAACAGCCAAACAGACTACCCTTTTTGTTTTTTATTTGTTTTTACCTGCTGGTCTTTCTTTGAGGAAGTATCCTATGTTCCTCTAGTTGTTCTTGGTTGGTCTACATGTCCTTTCAAGTGGGAATGTCCCACTTCAGAAGGTATTGGGTGGGGCTCAGGATTCCATTTAAGTTCCTGTATACTACACCAGCTCCTCCAAGTAGCCTCGTTCACTGGGCAAGTTCTAGAAACCCTTTTATGTATTTTAGTCAGTTATAGGCTGAAGACAGGCTTACAAGCTTTCTGTAATCATGTTTTCTGATATTCCTTTCTATCCAACTCGTGTCTATTTTACAATAGTAGGCGAGGGAAAACAATATCCCTAAGACAGTCAGGAAGTCCTGGTGTGGCACTGTGGGTTAATGCACCAGACTGTAAAGCCATTTGAACTGCAAGGTGGGCAGTTCAAGCTCACCAGCTGCTCCTCGGAAATCCTATACAGGGTTGCTATGGGTCGGAACTGACGCGACGGCACTTCACAACAACAACAAGACAGTCAGGCATCTTAACATTATTTCGTCTCTTCGGACTATGCTTCAATCCCTGTATCACAAAGCCCTGTTGTTCCAAGGTTGAACATGCATCGCTATTTATGTCTGTCCCATTCAACCCATGCAAACCTACCTAAGTGTTCACCTATCTACCTTGTTCTTCTCCATTGTTGTGTATTGGCTTCCCCAACACCCGAAGTATGATGTGTTTATCTCCTAACTTCTGTTCTACTGTCCTCCCTACAAATCCTGGTAGTCAATAAGGAATTTTTTCTTTTTTTTCTTTTAGTATGGATATCTTTTCTTAGGCATCCTGGTGTGGCACTGTGGGCTAATGAATCAGACAGCAAAGTCATTTGAACTTCAAGGTCGGTGGGTCAAGCTCCTTGGAAACCCTATACAGGTAACATTGCTTCTATCAGATGGAATTTGGCTGAAACCATAAATTACCAGAAAGATGTTACCAGTGATTTATTGACTATGCAAAAGATTTCAACTCTGTCGATCATGACAAACTATGGACAACCTTGTGAGGAATGAGTATTCCGGAACACTTAAGCATGCTCATGAGGAACCTGTACACAGACCAAGGCAGTTTTTCGAATATAACAAGGGAACAATGGTTGCATTCTTTCTACATATGTGTTCAATCTGAGTACTGTGCAAACCATCTGAGAAGTGGGATTATTTGAAACAGAATGTGACATCAGCATCTGAGAAGTGGGATTATTTGAAACAGAATGTGATATCAGGATTGGTGGTGGTGGTAGTGTGCCGTGGAGTCTGTTCCAACTCACAGAGACCCGGCATAGGGTTTCCAAGGCTGTGAATCTTTATGGGAGCAGAAATCCTCATCTTTCTCCCACAGAATGGCTGGTAGTTTTGAAATGTTGAACTTGAAGACTCATTAACAGCCTACAATATGCAGATGGTACAACCGCGCTTGCTGAAAGTGAAGAGCACTTAAATACATTTTGATGAAGATAAAAAACCACAGCCTTCAATATGGGTTGCACCTCAATGTAAATTAAATAAAAATCCTTACCACTGAAACAATAAATCACATTATGAAAAATGGAGAAATGATTGAAGTTATCGAAGACTTCATTTTGGATCCACCTTAGATCCACTATCAACACTTATGGAAGCAGCAGTCAAGAAATTTAATGATGTACTGCATTAAGCAAATCTGATGCACAAGACTTCTTTAACACGTTAAAGTGTTAAGATGTCAGTTTGAGGAGTAAGGTGTGCCTAACCCAACTCATGGTATTTTCAGTAGTTTCATAGGCATGTGAAGTTTGGACAGTGCATAAGGAGGATTGTGGAAGAATTGATGCATTTGAGTTATGGAGAAGAATATTAAAAGTACCATGGACTACTGGAAGAGCAAAGAAATCTTAGAAGTACAGCCAGAATGCTCCTCAGAAGCCCAGGAGTCAAGACTTCGTCTTTCAAACATCATACCTCAGGTTATGTAAAATGGAGGGTCAGCGAACAAGAGGAAGACGGCAATGAGATAGACTGACACAATTGCAGCAGCAATGGGCTGAAGTTTAATGATTGTGAGTATGGTGTAGGACCGGGCAATGTTTCCGTCTGCTATGCTAGACAGCACCTAACAACAACATGGAAAAGGATCATTTAATAATGTAAATTATAAACAAATTTTAAGGCTGACAGACAAATTTCTCTACTTGTAGCATAGGTTTAGAATTCTTCTTAAGCAAAGTAAGACATTAATGTTAAACTTGATAAGATTTTCTTTTCTTTCTATGAATTTTGTAAAGTTCCCCTCCCCCATGAAAACACAGTTTTCATAGAAACTTTATTTATAAAGTCCTTTTGAACTCTTATTTAAAAGCAAGATTAAATTTCCAAAGTCATTGTAGGAAATAAATGTTCAAAGTTTTCAGGGGTACAACTTTAAGGAAAATCTAAAGTTCTTTCTTTGCCATTGTTTCATCCAGATCATAATAAATATTTCATTCTCAATCTAATGGATTTGGCTTGGAGGTGCCTTACATAGCCATATGGTGATGTTATGGTTTTGTTTGTTTTAAAAATTTATAGCAGTTCCAAGAAGTTAGATCTATTCTCACATTTGCCAATACTGCAGACCCTTTTCTATAAACATCTTTTTTAAAAAAAATCAAACACACATTACCTAATGAACCAAAGACATAGCTGTTTCTGGTTCTCAACTTAAGAGACACCAACTTTTGCTTGGCAAAGGGCAAGAGAGAAGGAAACTAATGAAGTCTGATCACCTATTCCAAAGTGAGTAGAATGCATGGAAGCAATTGTCTCTGACATCACTTAATTGTTTAATTCAAAACTTACTTCCTATCTGGGATGAGAAAGTAAAGGTCGTGGGAGAATCCATATAGTCCAAATTAAGGCAAAGAATCATTTATTTTGCCTTTCTTACTTTAAAAATATAAGTCCATTGAGATAAACATATACTTACCATATGATCCAGCAATTCCATTCCTAAGTTTTCATCCAAGAGAAGTAAAAGCAGACGAAAACTGTGCAACAGATAAAATGTTGTTTTTAAATGCTGTTGAGTCAGTTCTGACTCATAGCGACACTATGCACAACAGAAGGAAATACTGTGCTACACTCACAATTGTTATGCTTGAATCCACTGTTGCTGTCACTGTGTCTATCCGTCTTGTTGAGCATCCTATTTTTCACTGACCCTTCACATTCCCAAGCATGATGTCTTTCTCCAGGGACTGGTCCCTCTTGATAATATGTCATCCTTTCTAAGGCGCATTCGGGCTGTTCTTCCCTGACAGATTTGTTTGTTCTCCTGGCAGTTGAACATAATTTCAATATTCTTCACCACCAACTCCATTATTCCACTGCATCGATTCTTCTAAGGCCTGTCTTATTCATTGTCCAACTTTCACATGCACATGAGGTAACTAAAAATATCATGGCTTGTTTCAGGCTGACCTTAAGTCCTCAAACTGACAGCTTTGCTCTTGAACATTTTAAAGGGGTCTCTTGAAGCAGACTTGCGTACACAAAAACCAATACACAGTTTTCATAGAAACTTTATTTATAAAGTCCTTAATTTAGGACCAACTCAAATGCTCTTTAATAAAATATTGTCATACAATAGAATTCAATACAGAGGAACAAACTATTTATACATCCAGCAGTATGGATGGATCTCAACAACACTATGCTGAGCAAGAGACTCCATAGATAAAAGAAGAAATACCACATTATTACATTTATATGAAGTTCAAAAACAGGCAGAGTAGTGGTTTGCCAGAGGCAGATGGTAAAAGCATGAGGGAATGTACAGCACTGCTATGTTTTGAGTTGAGTAGTATTGACGTAAGTGCATACCAGGATGTTTCAACCTCAGCATGATTAACATTTTAGACTGGACAGTTCTTTGTTATGCGATGGGGAGCTGTCCTGTGTATTGTAAGATTGTATCATTTCTGGCATCTACCGTCTAGATGCCAGAAGCATCCCCTCTTCTTCAGTTGTGATAATAACAAATGTCAACAGTTATTTCCAAATGTTCTCAGGGCAAAATCACCCCTGATTTAGAACCTCTGGTGTACATATTTGTAAATCGTTATGAGATTATGCACTTAAATGGGTTTTATTTTCATTTTATTGCATGCAAATCATATTACAATAAAGATGGTAAAAAAAACCCAAAAACCCTTAACGGCAAGAAAAAAAGAGAATAGCGTTATAGTAAAGAAACAAGATAAAATACTACCTCAGCCAGATAATCAAGGTCAACATCAACAATGAGTGATGAATCATGTTGATAGTATATATCCTTCATATTTTGTTAAGAAAATGGCACTTTAACTCTTTGATCTTCTGCCCCCAAACACATAACCCCAGTCTAATCATGAGAGAGACATTAGATAAATCTCATTTGAGGGCACCCTAGAAATACCTAACCATTACTCCTGAAAACTATCAAAGTCATCCAAAACAAAAGTCTGAGAGGTTGTCACAGCTAAGATGTGCCTAATGAGTCATAATAATTTTATGTTATTATAATTATGTCATTTTGTCATAGTAGCTTAATGAAATACGGTATCCCCTTGTTCTGTTCTAACAACTGCTATTGGTCTATGTACAGGTTCCTCATGAGCACAATTAAGTGTTCTGGAATACCCAATCTTCTCAGTGTTATCCATACTTTATTATCCACACAGTCAAACATCTTTGCATAGTTAATAAAGCACAGGGAAGCATCTTTCTGGTACTCTCTACTTTCAGCAAAGACCCGTTTGATGTCAGCACTGATATTCCTCATTCCACATTCTCCTGTGAATCGAGTTTGAATTTCTGGCAGCTCCCTGTCTGTAGACTGCTGCAACCAGTTTTTAATTGTCTTCAGCATAATTTTACTTACATGTAATATTAACAGTAATATTAGATGATTTCCGCATTCTGTTGAGTTACCTTTCTTTGGAATGGATACAAATATAGATCTTTTCCTATTAGTTGATCAGGTTTCTGTTTTTCAAAATTTTTAGCACAGCCTTCAGTGCTGCATCAGTTTGTTGAAATATTTCAATTTGTATTCTGTCAATTCCTGGAGCCTTGTTTTTTGCCAATGCCTTCAATGCAGCTTGGACTTTTTCCTTCATTATCATCAGTTCTTGGTCATATAGCTACCTTTTTTGTACAGTGACTTTGTGTATTCCTCCTATCTTCTTTTGATAGTTCCAGTGCCATTTAGTATTTTGTCCACAGAATCCTTCAATATTGCAACTGAAGCTTGGATTTTTAATTCAGTTTTTTCAGTTTGAGAAATGCTGAGTGTGTTCTTCCCTTTTGGTTTCCTAACTCCAGGACTTTGTCTTCTCAAGCTGCCCTTTGAAATTTTCTATTCAGTTCTTTTACTACATCATTTCTTTCAATTGCTCTAGCTCCTCTACATTCAAGAGGAAGTCTCAGAGTCTTTTTTGACATCCATTTGCTTTTTGCTTTCTTTACTGTCTTTTTAATGCCCTTTTGCTTTCTTTATGTATGATGTTCTTGATGTTATCCCACAAGTATTCTGGTCTTTGGTCATTAGTATCTAATGTATCAAATCTGTTCTTGAAATTGTCTTTAAATTCAGGTAGGATGTACTCAAGGTTATATTTTGGCTCTTGTGGACTTGTTTTAGTTTTCAATGGGAGGTAAGAATCTGTCCTCCACATGCTTCCATTCTCATTACTTTTTCAGTGTTGGCTTGTGGGCATGCTTGGGATAGTTTTAAGAGACATGATACTTTCTGTATTAACAAACGAAGATCAATTGTATTAAAAGCACCATAGACTGCCAAAAGACCAAACCAATATGTTTTGGAAGAAGTACACCTGGAATGCTCCCTGGAAACCATGATGGCCAGACTTCGTCTCTCATTCTTCAGACATAGTATCAGGAGGGACCAGTCCCTGGAAAGGATATAATGTATGGTAAAGTGAGGGAAGATAAAGAAGAAGACCCTTTATGAAATGGGTTGGCACAGTGGCAGCGGTGATGGGCTCAAATGTAGCAATGATTATCAGGTTGACTCAGGACTGCGTAGTGTTTTGTTCTGTTGTACATCGGGTCACTGTGAATAGGTACCGACTCACTTGCACCTAATAACAACAGGGAAATTTTCTCTTTGATTGCAGATTGACCTCAAGGTTTCCTATGGTCATGTTTACGCCCAAGTCTCCACATCTGGATAGAACTTTTGAAGGTATAGGCCAGATGCTGTGTAAATAACTGAAACTCCCTGCGTCCCCATTTTCTCATCTGCAAAGGGAAGGAAATTCCACACTTCCTAAAATGGTTGTTGCTGTTGGGGTTGCTAGCTAGCCTGAAGTCGGTCCCTGACTCATGTTGATCTAATTTCAGTGATTGATTTTCAGAAGTAGATCACTAGGCCTTTCTTCCATGGAATGACTACGATAGAGTAAATGAAAATACTTTCTAAATGGGTAGTTGCTTAACAGATGTTGATTATTCTTACTGTCCAGATCTCTATTTTGACCTGGGCCCTAAGTACACATTTTTATCCTGTGCTTTCTTGCAGTTTTAGAAAATTACCTAGCATGAGGGAGATGGAGAAGTATGGTGATTAAGAAAACAGACTTTGGGGTCAGGGAGACCTTGGGTTCAAACCCCAACCTGACTATTGAACAGCTGTATGAATAGGAGCAATGTTTTCCTTGGGAGTGCTCATGAAGTTTAGAAGAAATAATGTACAGCAAATATAATTGATTTAGAATAAATAATGCTAAACACAGTGCCTAGTGGGCAGGAAGCACCTGATAATGAATGTTAACATTTCATGCATTTCTGCACTTATATTCTACTAGAATATAACCTCCATGCAGGTAGGAATTTTTATTTCATGTATGGATATAATCCAATTTTTATTTAATTCACTGATAAGATAATGGAATAAAGGCTAGCGTACAGAAGATGCTTATAAAATATTAGTTGAGTGGATAATGAATCTGTGGGCTTCAGGCCAGGCTCTATCTGCCAAAAACAATATAGAAGACACTCTGCCAAAAACAGAAGACTACCAATGGCTCAAGGACATCTGTGTCAATTTCCTATATTTCCACAGTCCTATTGTCTCAGGCAGGTGGGCAATTGATTCAAGCGCCTGAGTTGTGGTGGATTAAAGATGGCCACAATTTTGTAACACTTTTCCCTTAGAGAGCTGGGGTCTGTGTCTTGTCTGCTTGAATATGTCTCCTCTGTTTGAATCTGGGCAGGTTTGTGACTACGTTGATCAGTAGGATATGGTAGAAGTTATGTGTCAGTCTTCAAGCTCAGAACTTGAGAGTGGTAGAATCCATTTTGTGTCTCCTGGAAGCAACTACCATGTAAGAAATGTGACTATTCTGAAATCACTATGTTGTGAGGAGCCCAAGCGACCTGAGGAGGCCTTGAAGAAAGATTCACCATGTGGAAAGAATAGATTACTGGAACAACTGCTATGGAGAAAACCTCCAGTTATGAAGAAAGAAACTAAAAATTCCCAAGTGTGGAAATAATGAAACTTGGTGTTAGGAGGGTCAATTCCTTATTTTCCTCTTTTCTCTCGCCTTTATTCCAAGAAACAACGTTGATGACCTGTCCACCTTGAGCAGAGAATTTACTTTTTTGATGAAGCCAACAGACTTTCATTTTGGGTGACATTATGAAACAGGTGTGGCATTCAAGGATAAGTGTTGGACGCAAAATTGGTTTGAACTAAAAGGTGGTGGTTCAAGTACACCAGCCTCTCCTAAAAAACGCTATACAGGATCACTATGAGTCAGAACTGACTCAAAGGCACTTAATAACAACAACAAATGAAACGAGTGGGTCCACTAGGTTACCATAGTACCTGTACTGATCACTGTGGTAACTGAGCCGCAAGGTAGTCCCAATGATCCTTGCTTCGTAGTATTCATGCTCTTGTGTAGTCCTTTCATAAATGAGTAGAGCTGGTCTCTGTAACCAATATGATATTGTGGGGATGATGGAGTGAGCTTTCTGAGGCTAGATCATAAGACTTCACAGCTTCCATTTTCTTCTCTTTGAACACTTGTCCTGGGGAAGTCAGCTGCCACGTTGTGTAGATATTCAAGCAGCCCTGTGGAAAAGTCCATGTGACAAAGAATAGAGGCTTGGTTGCTGACATCTTGATTGCAACCTCATGAGAGTCCATTACTTGGAACCACCTAGTCAAACTCCCATATTCCTGACCCAAAGAAATGGTGTATGATAATAATGTTCATTTAAAATCCCTTTATCCCCATTCACACTGTATTTGTTTTAGTTTCTTTACTATTTTGTTGCTATGTTCACTCAGATGTAGTTTGTATATGGACCTTGATTAAGAAATTCCTTTTCAGATATTGGTGTTTCAGAAAATCCCACTTAATTGATATTCTGCACTTTCTTTCGTTATAAGAAGACCTCATGTGTCTCATCAAAACTAGGATCTTACAGGTAGTGGTAACCATAAGCCAGCTTAAACTTGCCTAATTGACCCACGTTATTTGACACATATCAATAAGGTTTCGATTTCATCAATGTTGTTGGTGTTGTTATTAAGTGCCATCCAGTCTGTTCTGACTAATAGAGACCCTGTATAGGATTTCGAAGGAGCAGCTGATAGGTTTGAATTGCTGACCTTGTGGTTCAAACTGACTTTGCAGTTCAGTGCTTATCCTACAGTGCCACACCAGGACTCCATTTTAGCCATATTCAACCATAATTTTTTCAAAATATTGTTTGTATTGGGAATTCCATATTGAGGCCCAAATAAGACACGTTTATAGGACCATATTCTCTCCCCAGCATGTGCATGCACATAGCTATGAAGAAAATGAATAATGATGGCGATTAGAACCATCTCTCCTTAGTAAACGGCAATGGGATTACCTAATATTGTGATTTAAGTAAGCCCTGTTGTCCCTGCTCTTATGAATTGAATTGTGTCCCCTCAAAAGATATGAACAAGTCCTAAACCCTGGTACTTGGGGATATGAACTTATTTAGAAATAGGCTTAATGAAGATGTTATCAATTAACATGTGGTTAAATTGGAGTAGGGTGCGTCCTAATCCTATAAGACTGGTATCCTTATAAAAAAGCAGAAGAGACACTAAAACACATGGAAGGAAGACAGCCACATGCCAACAGAGGCAGAGATTGGAGGGATGCATCTACAAGTAATGGAACACTAAGGGATCAGTCCCCCTAAGCTAGTAGAGAAAAGAAAAGATCTTCTAGTGTCTTCAGAGAGAGTGAAAATGGCCCTGTTGACATCCTAAAGTTAGATTTTTACCCTCCAGAGCTACTGTGAGAGACTACATTTCTGTTTTTTTACTCCGTCTAGTTTGTGGTACTTTGTTATGGTAGCTCTAGAAAACGAATACACTTGCCTACTTCCCACACCCATTTTTTGCAGGGATACTAGGAACTCTTTAGTTTTCTAGATTAGTGATTCCCCAAGTCTTCAGAATTAATTAATTCAGAGCAAGAGCAACCATCTACAACTCAGGTTGTTGTTGTTGTTATGTGCCGTGGAGTTCTGACTCATAGCGACCTTGTACAGGGTTTCCGAGGCTGTAAATCTTTACGGGAGCAGAAAGCCTCATCTTTCTCCCGCAGAACAGCTGGTAGTTTCGAATTGCTGACCTTGCGGCTCGCAGCCCGATTCATAACCACTACGCTACCAGAGCTCCTTACAACTCAGGTAAGAAGCTTTTAACATGCACTTTTAAACTTTCCATCTCTCTATCTGTCTGGGCTTTCCAAAATTATGTACTGCCTAGGTATAAAGGAATTGGTGCTGGGTAGAGGAGGGGTCCTAAAATGTTTTGCTCCATGTTTATGGAGAGGCAAGAAACAATAACCTTTGCTGAGGTAGGAGATAATTTCATCAAGTATAAAGTCACCTTGTCACTTGGGGTCCTGAAGAATTTTAAGAGGAGAATTAGCAGTGATCTCACCTTAAGGCTTTATATTTCTTATCCTAAGTAGGGCACTAGATCATATAATGATAATACTATGTTGTCCAACTCTATGATTCCATGAGACGTCTACCTGATGTAGTGTCTCTTCCATATAATATACTTATTTTCAATTTTTATGAGGTCGTATGAACTTGTTTTTGTTGTCTTGGGCAGATTTTGTTGCAGTCATGCAAGTTGATTCTGCTTTTCTGCATTTTCTTTATTTTGTTACATTTTCATAAAGTGGGTTTATGCTCAACTTAAATAGCTCATGGAAGCGAGTAATTTACTACGTTTGCATCAATGTAAGCTCAATAAAGCTGAGCAGGAGCAGCAATAGAGGTTTAAAGTAACTCCTATTCATGAAGTAGGAACAGGAAGAGAAGTGAGATAATTTATAGCCAACAGGCAGCTGGAAGGGGAGTAAATTGATAAGGCCACAGTCACAGACCTTTAATTGATAGCAAACCCACCAGCCACTCCTTGGAAACCCCAGACAGGGTCGCTATGAGTTGGAACCGACTCGATGGCACTTGAAAACAACAACTACCATCTGTATAGAAATCATTTGGGTTCAGAACCCATTGTGATCCTGTGATCAATCACAGAAAAAGAGTCGGCAAAAAATAAACTCATTCCCCATAGTTAATATTGCTCAGTGTTTTATTAGTTGAGAATGTTTTCTCTGCCATGGCTTAATGAATACCTTATCTTTATGAGTCAAGTGGAGAAGCTTCTACAACAATGCAGCTAAAACAGGACCATAAACCTTTACCTAACAATTATCGTTTGTTGGCATGTTAAGGTCAAGTCTCTCAAGCAAGCAAGAAAACAGCCACCATAAAAATGATCTGTATGCTCACACAAATCACAACCTCTTTGACCCAAAGAATTAGATGGTACCCAGCTCCCAGTGGATAGAATGGAATGTAGAACAAAACTCAAAGTCATAAAAAAAGAAAAAAAAGGGTAGACCTACTGGATCAACAAAGACTAGAGGAACTCTGGAGACTCTCACCCACAGACACTCAAAGAATATAAAATTGAAGCTATTTCTGCAGGTCACCAATAAACGGCATCACCCAGGAGTATTGTACTACATCAAACTATTGTACAAGCCCATATTTTTATCTGTGGGACATGGTTGCCTCTTAAAAGACATATTCGGATTTTTTTTTTCATCTTTCATTTCAGCCAGATTATCTCCAGACCTTGTTTTTCTTAACATTTTTACTTTTTCTTCATAAAGTAACATGTTGTTGTTATTAGGTAACATGAAGTTGGCACTAGTTCATCGCCACCCTATACACAACAGACCAAATCACTGAACGGTCCCATTGCTGCCAAAATTCATTACCATTTTACCAAACATGATATCCTTCTCCAGGGATTTGTCCCTCCTGATAATATGTCTGAAGCATGAGAAACGAAGTCTGGCCATTCGGGCTTCTAAGGAGCACTCTGGCTTTACTTCTTTCATCACAGATTGGTTTGTTCTTTTGGCAGTCCATGATACTTTCAGTATTCTCCCCCAACACCATAACTCAAATGCATCAATTCTTCTATGGTCTTCCTTATTCATGGTCCAACTTAATAAATCCTTACCACTGGACCAATAAACAGCATCCATATAAATGGAGAAAGTATTAAAGTTGTCAAAGACTTCATTTTGCTTGGATCAACCATCAACACTCATGGAAGCAGCAGTCAAGATATTAAATGACGTATTTATTGGTCCAGTGGTGAGGAATTTTGCCTTCTTTACATTGAGGTGTAACCCATATCGAAGGCTGTGGTCTTTGATCTTCATCAGTAAGTATTTTAAGTCCTCTTCACTTTCAGCAAGCAAGATTGTATCATCTGCATATCACAGGTTGTCAGAGTCTTCCTCCAATCCTGATGCCACATTTTTCTTCAAATACTCTAGCTTCTCAGATTATTTGCTCACCATACAGATTGAATAACGAAATTGTAAAGTAGGAAACAACAGCTCCCCATAGAATAACCCTTCATAAATAACCACTGTTAGTATTTGGTGAGGGTTCCTGATGTGGTGCTGTAAGATAAACACAAGGTTGGCAGTTCAAACACACCAGGTCTTCCTTGAAAACCTTATACGGGGTTGCTATGAGTCAGAACCAATTCAAAGGCACTTAACAACAACAGCAACTGTATTTGATGAAGGAACCCTGGTGAAGCAAACCATTAAGCACTTGAATGCTTCTGGAAAGTTTGGCAGTTCTAACACACCCAGCAGTTCTATGGGAGAAAAACACAGTGATCTGCTCCTGTAAAGATTACAGCTTAGACAATTCTGTAGGGGCATTTCTATTTTGAAACATGGGTCAACATGTTTACTTTCTATTCTGAAACATGGGTCAACATGTTTACATGTTTACAAGTAAATCAAAATTTACTTGACTGAACCTAACAACAACAATACAGATTGAATAAGTATGGTGAAAGAATACAATCCTGGCACACATCTTCCCAAATTTAAAACCATTCGGTGTTCCCTTGTTCTGTACGAACAACTGTGTCTTGGTCTATGTACAGGTTCCTCATGAGTACAATTAAGTGTTCCAGAATATTTATTTCCCACAATGTTGTCCATAGCTTGTCATGATCCGCACAATCGAAAGCCTTTTCGTAGTCAATAAAGTTCAGGTAAATATCTTTCTGGTATTCTCTGCTTTCAGCCAAGATCGATCTGACGTTAGCAATGATATCCCTCCTTCCACATCTGCATCTGAATCTGGCTTGAACATCTGGCAGTGCCCTGTCAATGTATGATTGCAGTCATTTTTGTATTATCTTTAGAAAAAAAATTATTTGCATGTTGTATTGTTGATATTGTTTGATGATTTCCGCATTCTGCTGGGTTACCTCTCTTTGGAATATGGATCTACTCCAGTCAGTTGGTCAGGTAGCACTCTTCCAAATTTCTCCAGTGCCACATCAGTTTGTTGAAAGATTTCAATTTGTATTCCATCAATTCCTGGAGCCTTATTCTTTGCCAATACACTTTGGACTTGCACATTCAGTATCATTGGCTATTTATCATATGATATCTCCTAAAATGGTTGAACATCAACATTTTTTTTTTTTTGTACAGTGACTGTGTATCCTTTTGTCTTCTTTTGATGCTTTCTGAATCATTCAATATTTTGCCCATAGAACCCTTCAATACTGTATGTCAAGACTTGATTTTTCCCTTGGCTTGAGAAATTCTGAGTGTTTTCTTCCATTTTGGTTTTCTAACTCCAGATCTTAAGCACATTTTATTTTTATATTTAACTTTGTTTTCTCGAGGTGCCCTTTGAAATTTTCTGTTCAGATCTTTTACCTCCTCATTTCTTCCATTTACTTTAGCATCTCTATGCTGGAGAGCAAGTTTCAAAGTCTCTTCTGATATCCATTTTGGTTTTTTTCTTCTTTCTTGTCTTCTTAACGAATTTTTGCTTTCTTCCTGTATGATGTTCTTAATGTCATCCCATAATTCTTCTGATTTTCGGTCATTAGTGTCTAATGCATCAAATCTGTTCTTGAGATGGTCTATATATTCATTCAGGTGGGACATGTTCAAGGTCACATTTTGGCTCTCGTGGACTTTTTTTAATTTTGTTTAGTTTCAGCCTAAACTTGCATATGAACAACGAATGGTCTGTTTTTCACCAAATTTATTCAATCTGTATGCTGAGCAAATACTTCTATCAGATGGATTATATGCAGAAAAAATGGTGCATTCAGGTAGGAGGAAGACTCATTTTCAAATGTACAACTTGGCTTGCTGAAAGCAAAGCAATTGTGAAGTTGGCGCAGGACCGGACAGTGTTTCATTCTCTTGTGCATAAGTGAGTGGGTACTGACTCGATGGCACCTAACAACAACA
This sequence comes from Chrysochloris asiatica, assembly GCF_000296735.1. Classification (NCBI taxonomy): domain Eukaryota; kingdom Metazoa; phylum Chordata; class Mammalia; order Afrosoricida; family Chrysochloridae; genus Chrysochloris; species Chrysochloris asiatica. The sequence continues at coordinate 15,131,326 of NW_006408580.1, read as the reverse complement.
AGAACAAAATTTGGCGTATTCCAAGAAAACTGTGTAGACAATGTGTGAGTGTGTGTGCACAAATATTTTGAATCATCTCTTTATTCAACATTAAATTTTGACATAGACACTCAAAATTCATTTTAATGCATATATTGAAGTGCTGTTTGAATAAGAGCTATGGAGTCAAACAGACCTGACTCATTCTAGTCCTGATTCCTCTAGTTTCCAGCTTTGTAAATGGGCAAATGACTTCTGTTTAATTATTTATAAAATATCAGCTACTTCATAAAACTTTTGTTAGGATTAAATGACATAGTATCTGCAAAGCCTTTACATATTTCCTGGCACATAATTAATGTAAAATATATGTTGACTAGCATGGACCATTGCCCTGCTGTTGGAAATTTACTTTGTTTCCAGCATGTTTACTCTTTTATAACACTATCATATTTGCCTACATTTAAAATTATCTCCTTAAAATAGATTTCTAGCAGTGAAATAGAGGGCCTGAACATTTTGAAGGTTTAGTTTGCATTTCTTTCTGGACTAATTTTATCTATTTGCACTCCCAGTAATGTTGCACAACAGTGGTCATCTGGAGCCGTTGAGAGCCCTACGCTTTGTATTTTGTAACATGTTAATGTGTAAGCAAGTCATAATATATCATTTAAATATGAATTTTTGTTATTTGATGACACTGAATATTTTTTCATACAGCTGTCAATTTTTGTATTTCTTCATTTGTGACTTTTTTGTCCTGTAATAATCACCTATAATCAGGTACCATTTTTGTGCCAGACATTCTGCTAGATATGATGTGAACACATTTGGGCCAAGACAGTCATGATCCAAGCTCTGATAACACACCATTTGTTGAAGGTGCTGCTCATGAAATGTGGGGTTTCTACTTAATTATTAGTCTCCTTTGGCTAATTGGAAGTCTGCATTACTGAATTCCTTATTTTGACCAGATTCTTTAAGTTGAGACTGCTGTGTTTATGATCTTTGAATACGTAAACTGTTATGGTATGAATTTAAATTCCATGTACAAACATGAAAAAGAGATGGTCAGGTGAACTCACTCCAAAAGATATAGGAAAGTGATTGAGAGAGATGAATTAATAACATTTGGTTGACCAAAAGAACCTGAAAATATATATACACCAAAACAAAACAATTCTAGTGTGTGCAAAGCTGGTGCACACGATCCAAATTAAGGTAGTGTTCCTTCAATTCTAAGGTTGAAAAGCGTGTCCTATATTTGGCACTCAAATAGATCCATCCACCCATCTACACACCGTTGTCTAGTTATGCCCAAGATTAAACATTCAACTTTGGTTTGATCACTGGACAGTGACAGCTTTCTTGCCTGTGTAGGTGAATTGGAATGGTTCAATGGCAGGTACAGGTGAAAAAAGTGTCTCCTAACTTCCAATGGTAGGTATGGGAATTCTCAGTATCATACAATAGTTTCAAGAAGTGACCATTTTCAGGTGTTTTACACACTCTTCTGGAAAAATGGTACCTTCCGATTTGGCAGGGTATTATTTATCTTCCTATGAAAAGATGTCACACAGGAGGGAGGAGAGGCTAGCTCTCGGTCATTCTACAACTAATTTTTTCATTGCAATCGACAGCATTCAAATAATTTTTACACATATTATTACACTGAAATTATTGTATTGAAAGCTGGCTCCCCAAATATCACCAACACACCCTGCTGCTAACACAAAATTAATTTCTCACTTTGGTAATATCTGACAAGGGGGAATGCAGGTCAGAGTGAATTGGAAGTTTGGTTTAAGGTAAGTCTTTCAATGCAGGGACACTTGACAAAGATTAAGTAAGAATCACCATACAAAGATAGGTGGAAACAGCAAAATAAAGATTCTGAAATGAGGGATTTAAAGAATCTTAGGATGCAAACTGTCTGTTCAGACTTTCCATTGAAGAGTTTCAGGAAGTTCCTTTGATGAATAACTGAACCATTTGCTTGGACAGGATATTGTTGTTATTAAGTGCTAGGGAGTCAGTTCAGACTCATAGCGACCCTGTATAGGTTTCCAAGGAGCTCCTGGATTTGAACTGCCCACTTTGTGGGTAGGATAGTCCTAGAAAAGTAAACAAAGGCTAATGAAGATTGTGAAAGAGCAAAATCATGTGAGGGTAGTACAATGTTTTAGATATCAGAGGAAATGTCATATGTCTATTTTATAAATAAGTAGACCGAGACTCAGGAAGATTAAGTGACTTTTTGCATTCAAGCATCTGATTTTTCTGGTGAGAGAACTATTCCAGATCTCTTTTTCATTTTGTCTCAAGTCCCTCTGGACTTAATGAGTTGACTAGAGCTGGGACAAGATTCAAGTTGATTGTAAGGTTTAAGCCACTCAATCTTATCTGAATAAATGATAACAAACTTTGTTGCGAAGGGGTTTGCCCAATGAGTCTAAGTGTCTTGCACTCAGAAATGATCTGTAGATGAAAATAGGGAATGTGTACTTACTAGAAGTTTGATATGGCATATTAATCTGTAATATGGCACTGACTACTATGTTAATGGAGTCCTGGTATGGTGCTGCAGGTTTATGTATTGGACTGCAAGGTCAGTTTGAACCTCAAGGTCCGTGGTTCAAGCTCACCAGTAGCTCCTCGGTAACGCTATGAGTCCGAATCAACTGGACAGCACTGAACAAGAACAGCAACTATGTTAATGGTATGCAGGGGAAATAAATCCTCTGCTATTTTACTCTAAGTTTTTTCATGTCTTCAAAGAAAGTAAGAAGAAACTCTAGAGAGAGTAAGAGAATGAATGAAAACTTGAGAGATTAGGTCCTCTCTCTCTCTGTCTCTCATCTATGGTATATGGATCTGGATTTTGAGTAGTTCATTTTCACCGTTGGCTCCTCTGTCCTTTTGGTGCTCACACTACCTCGCACTCATGTAGTTTAACTGCATCCATGGATATAATTCATGAAGGAAAAATAATTTCCTAAAGCAAATAGCTGTAAAGAGAAATATGGTGCTCAGGAACTGTGTGAAAGTTTCTTAATAGAAATCCAGGTCTTTGTGGGAAAAACAGGGCACAGATGATCTGTGTTATAAGTTTACAAGCATGTAAAATTCAGATGTTCAGAGGTGTAATCTCTTCATTGTTGAATCTCTAGCACTAGGAGCACATAATTAACCAAAAACAAATAAACAAAAAGAAACCCGTTCATTTTCAAACCACCAACTTTACGAAAAAAAGTACTGAAGTTCCTATGAGCACACAGTTGTTAGGTGCCTAGAGTCAGTTCTGACTCATAATGGCCTTATGCACAACAGAGCGAATCGTTGTTACACTCGAGCTCATTGCTGCTGCCACTGTGCCAATTCATCTAGTTGGGGGTCTTCCTCTTTTTTGCTGACCCTCCACTTTACCAAGCATGATGTCTTTCTCCAGGGAATACGCCCTCCTGATAATATGTCTGAAATATGAGAGACATAGAGTACGGTTTCTAAGGGGCATTCTGACTGTACTTCTTCAAACACAGATTTCGTTGTTATAGCAGACCATGATACTTTTACTATTTTTCTCTTATACCACAAATCAAATGCATCAATTCTTCTACTGTCTTTCTTATTCACTGTCCAACTTTCACATGTGTAAGAAGCTGTTGAAAAAATATCATAGTTTGTGTCAAGCATGCCTTAGTCTTCACACTGACATCTTTGCACACAGTAGACACACAAAATATTTGTTGAAAGAAAAAATGAACAACAAAAAAATGAACACCAGACACCATTTTGCTTTTGAGGCCAATTCAAGATGCCATTTTTGTTCTTTTAACTTTGATCCAAAACATGCTGATTAGCACTTATGCTGTCAGCAGGGAGTGAATCAGGTCCCAGGTAGGCAAAACTTTTACCCTAAAAGTCCTCTAAAGTGCCAAGTCCTCTAAAGTGCCAAGTCCTCTAAAGTGCCAAGTCCTATCAATGTGTGTGTAGGGGTTAGGGGGAAGGAAACAGAAGCTTAGAGGAGAAGAAGCCTGGTTGAGCACTAGAATTTGCCTGGCGGATCAAGCATAAAGCGGTGAGGTGAAACATTGAGAAAACAAAACTAGCTTGATTGGAAACTGAACAGAGTTTTGATATATGAGTTTGGGTTTAAATATGAGTTTGAGGAAACTTTCTATGAATTATGCTGTAATGTTTTTCTCCATGGAATCACTCACAATGAATTCCTTAAATGAGAGACCTAGGCACCAGGGACCTTCCAACAGTCTCAAATGTGGGAGGGGACTTTGATACTTGGAGAAGTGTGTTACTATGGCAAAACATTCTGAACTATTTTCTGTGATTTCTACAACTAAGCCCGAGTGGTCTGTGGACCAGTTTCTGAACTAGAGGAAAAATTATACCCGTTAATAATCGTAGAAAACTAGTGAGCTCTTTTCTAAGCACAATGCAGCTAAAGCTTGTTTTAAAAATTGTCTAAAGATAATTACAAAAATATTAGAGATTTCCCTAAAGAAATATTGTTGTGTGTATCATTGAGTTGAAGGAGCTCTGGTAGTGTAGTGGTTACGAGTCTGTCTGCTAACCTCAAGGTCAGCAGTTTGAAATTACCAGCTGTTCCACAGGAGAAAGATGAGGCTTTCTGCTCTCATAAAGATTTACAGCCTAGGAAACCTTGTACAGGATTGTTACGAGTGGGAACCGACGCCACGGCATATAACAACCACCACACAGTTGAGTTGATTCTGACTCATAGTGACCCCATATGACAGAGTATGGGGACTTCCTAGGCTTTAATCTTTATGAAAGTGGATCTCCTGGTCTTTCTCCCACAGAACTTCTGGGTAGGTTCCAACCGCCAAACCTTCAGTGAACTGTCGAGTGTTTAACTATTGTGCCACCAGGGTTCCTTAAAAAGTATTAGCCTCTCAAATTATATAACAAATATCTAGAAAAAATTATAATAGGGTTTTGTTTATTTTAATATATATGTTTAAATATGTATTGTTGTTGTTGTTAAGTGCCGTTGAGTCGGTTCCGACCCATAGCAACCCTATACAGGGTTTCCGAGAGTGTAAATCTTTATGGGAGTAGAAAGCCTCATCTTTCTCCCGCGGAGCGGCTGGTAGTTTCAAACCGCTGACCTTAAGGTTCGCAGC
>NW_006408580.1:15118438-15126085 GCF_000296735.1 Chrysochloris asiatica | reverse complement strand
GACCCATAGCGACCCTGTACAGGGGTTCCGAGGGGGTAAATCTTTACGGGAGTAGAAAGCCTCATCTTTCTCCCGCGGAGCGGCTGGTAGTTTCAAACCGCTGACCTTAAGGTTCGCAGCCCGATTCGTAACCACTACGCTATACCTCTATGTATATGTTAGAGTCCTGGTGTGGCGCTGTGGGTTAATGCGCTAGACTGCAAAGTCAGTTTGAACTGCAAGGTTGGTGGTTCAAACTCACCAGTCGCTCCTTGGAAACCCTCTAGATGGCACTTAACAACAACAACAACATGTATATGTTGCATTGAAGACAATTGAATTTAATGTCTGTTTCATGGAAGAATACTTTTTCAGTTGATTGTACTTCTATTTATTTATCTACTTAATGATTAGATCTAAGATTTAATTATTAATTTAGGGACACATCACTCAGAGTGTTAAAAGTAAAAGTGACTGTTAAATTTAGTTAATTTTAACAGTTAAAGGGCACAGAATTAAATATGAAATGCAAATATATGCAAAATGTAAATACATGAGCAAACTGATAAAATTGCTAATTGCTCTGTCTTTTTAAAAATGCGTTTGTGTGACAAGTGTACATAAGAAAATATTGCTACTAGTTATAACATTTCTTTGTTCTAGGCTTGATGTAAGCAGATTAGAGATATAATATGTCACACGCACAGGAAAAACTGTGTATTCTTGTAGACACTAACTGTGATCAGCATTTTTAGTAACCTCTCTCCCTGGAGCCATATTTATATATAATTAAAAAACAAACTATTTTCATTTCCTATTCAAAAATAGGATCCCAAGACTGACATAAAAATGGAAGTCATGATGCATTTGTGGCAATATAGAAAAGTAGATGACAAATAATCCTCCAATTGTGAAGTTTTTACAATTACTTGATCAATTTCTTAAAAATTAGATCTGTGCTAGCTTAGAATAAGGTTTTAGTAGTGGGTTCCAGCTCTTTGACCTTGGTCTTTTGTGTCTTCACTTTTATCAGTGACTTGAATGAAGAGCCAAAAGACACATGTATCAAATTTAGAAATGGACCAAAGCTGAGAGAAATAGAGTGGGAGTGACAAAATGAAGATTTAAAGATAATGTCATAGACTGGAACTAGGAAACAAAAGCAGCAAGAGTACAACTAACAGAGATAAATGCCAATTTCTCATTAAGGGTTCATCATTTAATTACATGAGTATATGATGGAGGAGATCTCAGACGTTCTTATGAAAATGACCTAGGGGATTTAATGGGTCCCAAGTTTAATACAAGCCAATAAGTCTACAAAGCTGCCCAAAAGCTATGAGTCCTTTGCATAAATTACAGAAGGAGGAGTATCTTTCCCTTCTCCCGTCATTCTACATCCTGGGAGGAGGACTGTATTTTTGGATTCATCAGATTCTGGGACACGATAATGCCATGTTTGCTAGTGGGCACAGTCGCTGTTAGCCAGTCTGCACTTGGGTGTGGTGCTTTTTCTGCTTGCTGTATGGGAGGTTCTCTTCTTCGCGCTTCATTTTCTGCCATGCATGTGGTAGAAGTGATAAGCTGATGCAGGGCCTACTCTCTTGGAGCATATCCAACCAATTACCTCATTTTTCTTGACAAGGAACTGAGGCATGGTAATATCCAAAATTTGGTGGTAGGTGAAACATAACATGCCTCACTCATAGTCTGCTTTGGGTTGAAGGTATTTAGGCAAAGTGACTTTGAACATATTATCAGGAGGGACATCATGTTTGGTAAAGGGGAAGACCCTCAATGAGATGGATTGACACAGTGACTGTAACAATGGGCTCAAACATCACTGATTGTAAGGTTGGTGCAGGACCAGGCAGCGTTTTATTCTGTTGTACATAAGGTCTCTATGAGTCAGAATCAATTTGATGGCACCAAACAACAATATAGGAAACAGTGGATTCTTCACATGGCGCATACCAAACATAATCTATTTGGTGGGCTCAAAGTATCAACTTAGGTAATGAGAAGAATTAATTTCACTTTTCTTTTTCATGGTACATATGTATGTGTGCCTGTGTTCCATGATCCTCTTGAAGAACGATGGTGGTGTCTCCAATGGGATTTAGATATTCTTGGAGTCTCTGGCCATAATACCATTCAAAAGCAGAACATCCTAATCATTGCACTGTCTCTAACAGCTGTGGTAAGAGATTTGTTGTTGTTAAGTGACATCAAGTCAATTCCAACCCATAGCGACCCTGTATAGGGTTTCCAAGGAGCAGCTGGTGAGCTTGAACCACTGACCTTGAGATTCAAACCAACTTTGCAGTACAGTTCATTAACTAACCCAAAGCACCACTGTGCTTTTGTTGTACTGTGGTGGATTGTGTGTAGCTGTGATTCTGGAAACTATGCCACCAATATTTTAAATACCAGCAGGGTCACCCATGGTAGACAGGTTGCAGATGAGCATCCAGATGAAGACACACGAGGAAGATGGCATGACAAACTACTCCCAAATAGTTAGTCACTGTGAACCTTATGAATAGCAGAGAAACACTGTCAGACACAGTGCTGGAAAATGAGCCCCTCAGGTTGAAAGGTGCTCAAAATTCAACTTGGGAAGAGCTGCCTCCTCAAAGTAGAGTTGATCATGATGAAGCGAATGGAGTAAAGCCCATGGGAGAAAAGCCTGCGGGACCTTCATTTGGTGATGGGGCACAACTCAAAATGAAGAGAAACAGCTTTAAACCTCCATGGAAAACTGGAACATGGAATGTACAAAGTATGAATCTGGGAAAATTGGAAGTTGACAAAAATGAAATGGAACACGTAAACATTGATATCACGGGCATTAGTGAGCTGAAATTGACTACTACTGGCCATTTTGAATCTGACAACCATATGGTTTACTATGCAGGGAATGACAAATTGAAGAGGAATGGTGTTGCATTCATTGTCAAAAAGAACATATCCAGATCAGTCACGAGGTACAATGCTGTCAGTGATAGGATAATATCCATGCGCCTACAGGGAAGCCCAGTTAATACCACTATTATTCAAATTTATGCACCAACCACTAAAGCCAGTGAGGATGAAATAGAAGAATTCTACCAACTTTTTCAATCTGAAATCGATCAAATGTGCAATCAAGATGTATTGATCATTACTGGTGATTGGAATGCAAAGGTTGGGAGCAAAGAGGAAGGATCAGTAGTTGGAAAATATGTCCTTGGTGATAGAAATGATGGTGGAGAATGCATGATAAAATTCTGCAAAATCAATGATTTGTTCATTTCAAATACCTTCTTTAGACAGCATAAGAGACGACTATACACATGGACCTCACTGGATGGAATACATAGAAATCAAATTGACTACATCTGTGGAAACAAATGATGGAAAAGCTCCATATCATCAGTCAAAACAAGGCCCAGGGGCAGACTGTGAAACAGACCATCAATTACTGATATGCAAATTAAAACTGAAGCTAAAGAAAATGAAAACAAGTCCACGAGAGCCAAAATATGACCTTGAGTATATTCCACTTGAATTTAGAGATCATCTGAAGAACAAACTTGATACATTAAACACTAAAGACCGAAGACCAGAAGAGCTGTGGAATGACATCAAGAACATCATACATGAAGAAAGTAAACAGTCATTAAGAAGACAGGAAAGAAGGAAAAGGTCAAAATGGATGTCAGAAGAGAGACTGAAACTTGCTCTCCAGCATAGAGATGCTAAAGCAAATGGAAGAAATGGGGAGGTCCAAGCGATGAACAGAAAATTTCAAAGATCAGCTTGAGAAGATAAAGCCAAATATTACAACAAAATGTGCAAAGATCTGAAATCAGAAAACCAAAAAGGATGAACACGCTCAGCATTTCTCAAGCTGGGGAACTGAAGAAAAAATTCAAGCCTTGATTTTTGTTATTGAAAGATTCTCTGGGCAAATTACTGAATGATGCAGAAAGCATCAAGAGAAGATGGAAGGAATACACAGAGTCACTGTACCAAAAGGAAATGGCTAATGTTCAACCTTTGCAAGAGGTAGCATATGATCAAGTGCCAATGATACTGGAGGCGGAAGTCCAAGGTGCATTGAAGGAATTGGCAAAGAACAAGGCACCAGGAATTGATGGAATAAAAATTGAAATCTTTCAAGAAAGTGAGGTGGCACAAGAGGCCACCTCATCTATGCCAAGAAATTTAGAAGACAACTATCTGGCCGACTGAATGGAAGAGATCCTTATTTGTGCCCATTCCAAAGAGAGGCGACCCAACAGAATGCGGAAATCATTGGACTATCTCTTTGATATCCCATGCGAGTAAAGTTTTACTAAAGGTAATACAGAAACGGCTGCAAGCATACATTGACAGAGAACTTCCAGAGATTCAAGCCGGATTCAGAAGAAGCTGTGGAATGAGGGATATAGTTGCTGTTGTCCGATGGATCTTGGCTGAATGCAGAGAATATCACAAAGATGTTTACCTGTGCTTTATTGACTACGCAAAGGCTTTTGATTGTGTTAATCATGGCAAGTTATGGACAACATTGCAATGTCTGAGTATTCTGGAACACTTAATTGTGCTCATGAGGAATCTGTACCTAGACCAAGAGGCAGTTGTTTGAACAGAACGTGGGAACACTGAATGGTTTAAAATTAAGAAAGGTGTGCAACAAGGTTGTATTCTTACACCATACTTATTCAACCTGTATGCTGAGCAAATAATCTGAGAAGCTGGGTTCTATGAAGAAAAATGTAGCATCAGGATTGGTGGAAGATTCATTAACAACCTGCGATATGCAGATGATACAATCTTGCTTGCTGAAAGAGAAAAGGACTTAAAACATTTACTGAAGAAGATTGAAGAGCACAGCCTGAGTTATGGATTACATCTCCATGTCAAGAAAACAAAAATCCTTACCACTGGACCATCTTATCAACGGAGAAAAGATTGAAGTTGTCAAGAACTTCATTCTTCTTGGATCAACTATCAACGCTCACAGAAGCAGGAATCAAGGAATCAAATGACGTATTGCATTAGGCAAATCTGCTGCACAAGACCTTTTTGAAGTGTTGATGAGCAAAGTTGTCAGCTTGAGGACAAAGGTGAACCTGACCCAAGCCATGGTATTTTCAATAACCTCATATGCATGTGAAAGCTGGACAGTAAACAAGGAAGACCATAGAAGAATAGATGATTTTGAGTTATGGTGTTGGGGGATAATACTGAAAGTGCCATGGGCTGCCAAAAGAACCAATAGATCCGTTTTGGGAGAAGTTCAGCCAAAGTGCTCCTTGGAGGCTAAGATGGCCAAACTTCATCTCTCATACTTCGGACATATTGTCAGGAGAGACCAGTCACTGGAGAAGGATATCGTGTTTGGTAAGATGGAGGGTCAGAGAAAAGGAGGAAGACCCCCAACGAGATGGATTGGCCAAGTGGCAGTGTTTATGGAATCAAGTGTGTTAACAGCCGTGAGGTTGGCCCAGGATTGGGCAGTGTTTTGTTCTGCTGTGCGTAGTGTCGCTATGGGTCGGTAACTACTCAATAGAACCTAACAACAACAACAACCACATTAAAAAAAAAAAGTGGACAGTATAGGGATTAACACCATTTTGTTCTCCAGTTATATATATATATATGTATTTTAAAGCTTTTTATTGTAAATTGAATGAAGGTTTACAGAGAAGATCATCAGTTTTACATTCAACAAATCATACACGTTGTTTCATCTCAATGATTGCAATTCCCTCCAGGTAACAAAAGGTATTCCACTTTATTACTTTATTCCTATGGTTATTTTTTCCATTCCACTTTCCTTCCCATCCCTTCTCAACTGTGTTCTTAGGTAAATGTTGTCCTTTTGATCTTGAATGATTGACAAATCCATGGTGAATGTACCTTACTAGTGTTGTAATTCCCCCCACTCCTGCCCATATCCTACTACATTTTTACTGCTTGACTGAAAATTGGGCAATAAGGGTGAGTTCTGTTCCAGACCTAAAATTTGGCCGAGGGCCATAGTCTTGCGTTCTTTCAGTCTCTTTCTGATTATAAGCCCGATCTTTTTTTCTCCTTTCCTTTTTTTTTTTTTTTAATAATTTTGAATTTTTTTCCACACTTTCGCCTACTATATCCAGGACATTTCAATGTGATCCCTTTCAGAGCAGTTGGTAGTAATAGTCAAGCACCATCTAGTTTTTCTGATCTCACAGTTGTAGTGACTGATGTTCATGTGTTCAATTGGTGCGTTGGACTAGGTTATTACAAGCCTCTTCAATTTTCATCACTTGTTTTTCTGCATTTGGAATGACCAACAGTTGCACCTTAGCTGCTCATGAGCTTTTAAGATTCCAGTAGCTACTCACTGAAGCAGGATATAGATCATTGTCTTGTAGACTGTGTTATGCAAATTGTCCTGATGTTCCCTGAGACTATGGTTCTGAACCCCTACTTTCAATAACTCTTACAATATTTGGTAAAACAGTTCCATCATTAAACCCCACTGTATGCTCTACCATATTCACAGGTGTGTTTGCAGAAAAAGGTAGCTATCCATGTACAAATATTCTCTTTCAAACCCTTATATATGTGTGGGTTTACTCCCACTCTCCCTCCCGTACCTGTTAAGCCTATGTACCTGTCCATGTATCTACCTGCAGAAAACTGTTATTGTAGGGTTGTGTATTTAACACTATTTACGTTTATCCCTTTTAACCCTTGTGTTTCTCCCAGTGGCTTCACTGTCTTCATCATTCTTCTGTTAACCTCCTTCTTGTATATTGCCATCCCCATCACTCAAGTTAATATATGTCTACCCTCTAGCCAGTGAATTACTCTACCTTCCCTCTCACCCATGATAGCTATTTAAAAAAAAAAAAAATGTTTCTTGTAGCATGAAAACGTTTTCTTAAGTTTTTGCAATCCTGGTCTCATATACTCATACAATATTTGTCCTTTTGTGACTGACTAGTTTTCAGTCATATGCTGCTGCTGGATGTTGTTGAGTCCGTTCCTACTCACAGTGACTCTATATAGTATTTCCAAAGTTATAAATCTTTACAGGAGCAGAAAAGCTTATCATCCTCTCATGGATTCGAGCTGCTGACCTTGTGGTTAGCAAACTCATGGGTAACCCATTACACTACCAAGGTTCCTTGGATGTCTCATAGGCACCTCAAAATTTTATTTTCACGCCACATGAAAAGCACTAAAGGGCAAAGGAAAAGAAGCTGAAAAGAGACTAGGACCTTCCCCCAAAATCTGCAGAGAGAGAAAGCCTTCTCCTAAAGCCTCTGTCCTGAATGTGGACTGCTAGCTTCCTGAACTGTGAGAAAATAAAATGGTGTTTTGTTGTTGCTGTTTTTTTTTTTAAAGCCACCCACTTGTGATATTTCTATTATAGCAGCACTTAAAAACTAAGACAAGAGACAAGTGTAATTTTCTGTGTACTGCTTTTCTTTATGTTTCAAATATTTCTAAACTATGAATGTATTGCTTCTATAATCAGAATTTTTTTCTCTGTGAGTAAACAAAAAGACTGTTTGTTTACTTTCAAAAAGAATATTTGAAACCCCTTTGAATATGAGTATAACCTTTTGCTATATGTATCAAAGAAACATTTTGGCTGTTTTATATTTATATCTCTATATACGTATA
>NW_006408580.1:15091015-15117763 GCF_000296735.1 Chrysochloris asiatica | reverse complement strand
TATCGCTAAGTGCCATCTAGTCGGCTCCTACTCATAGCAACCTTGTATAGGGTTTCCAAGAAGCAGCTGGTGGGTTTGAACTGCTGACCTTGTATTTTGCAGTCCAGTGTTGATTCACAATGCCCCACCAGAAGTCCATATATACATACACATAGATACATGTCCGCTGTTAGCTTGCTTTAAGTTGGATTCATAGCACAGAGAAAATGACAGTGACTCAAACTAAGTCTAATTCTCCCTTATGGACACGAAGTTTGGATGTAGGCAACCAGAGGGGATATGGCTACGGAACAATGCCAGACACTGACACTCCTTTATCTTATTTAGATATGTGTGGCTTCCATTCCCAAGATCACCTCATGGACCAAAAAGTCCCTTGGAATGCAAGCAATATACATACTGGACCACAAGGTCGGTTTGAAAAGAAAGGTCAGTGGTTCAAACTCACGAGCCCCTTCTTGAAAACCCTATACAGGGTTGCTATGAGTTGAATCAACTCTACGACACTTAACAGCAACAACAGCAGCAAAAGCATGTATTTTGAGCATCAGGAAAGAGGAAGGGGAAGAAGACAGGTTGTCCCTTTTGTTTTAAAGATCTCAGTAGAAATACCAGATAAAACACTTCTATATAATTTCATTGGCGCGAACTTAGTTCATAAGGCCGTACTGGTGGTGTTAGTTGGTTATGTGCCATGGAGTCAGTCCGACTCATAGTGACCCTGTATAGGGTTTCTGAGGCTATAAATCTTTGTGGGAACAGAAAGTTTTATCTTTCTCCCGCAGAACCGCTTGTACTTTTGAGCTGCTGACCTTGAGATTAGCAGCCCAACTTGTAACCACTATGCTACAAAAGCCATACTAGTTGCAAAAAATTCAGGATGGGGGAGTTGGGTTTTGTTGCTAAAAAAAAGAACTAGAAAATCGATACTGGAAAGGAGCCCTGGTTGCATAGTGGATTAAGTGTTGACTACTAGCTGCAAGGTTGTCGGTTTGAACCCATGAGCCATTCTGCAGGAAGAAGAAGATGCTGTCCACTTCCATATTTAGTCTTAGAAACTCTAAAGGAGGAGTTCTACTCTGCCCTACAGGGCACTAGGAGTCGGAATCAACTTGATGGCAGGGGGTTTGTTTTCGTTTTATTAGCTGTTATGGAGTCCTGGTTTGGTGTTGTCGGATAAACACTAGACTGCTAACTGCATGGTTGTCTGTTCAAACTCACCAGCTGCTCCTTGGAAACTCTATACACACTCATGATGAGTCAGAACTCACCTGACGTCACCTAACAACAACAACAACATGCTAACAATAACATGTTGATTAAGGCTAAGTATAATATAGAAACATTAAGAAAATGTCACTGGCCACAGCTCCTTTGCTAATACTTTTAGAATCGTTCTGTTGGGTTCATTTGCTTAAGTCAGTCAACAATTATTTTATTAAAACCTTGTTATATACCTCACTTTCGTCATTTGTCAAATAGATTTGTATCTTTCTTCTGGGGTTCTTGTTATTAGGTGCCATGGGGTTGGCCTCTAACTCATGGCAACCACATGCACATACGCAGCAGAATGAACCACTACCTGGTCCTACATCACTCCCATAACTGGTTGGGAGCATACTACATAAAAAGAAATGGACCATTGTGATCCATAGGGTTTTCATCGGCTGATTTTTGGAAGTAGATAGCCAGGCCTTTCATCCTAGCTCATCTTAGTCTGAAAGCGGTTCAGCATTGTAACATCATGCAAGCCTCCATTGATAGACATGGTGACTGCACATGTGGTGCACTGGCTGGAATCAAACCTGGGTCTTCTAAAGAAAAGGTGAGAATTCTACCACTGAAACATCACTGCCCCCCATGGAGTTCTGCTGAGTATTAAATGAGATAGCACATGTAAAGCAACTGGAACAGTGTCTGATATATACTGAATGCTCAATAAATATTAGTGGTTACTATAATTAGAATTACTGTTCTGAGGAAGATTGTGAATTAAATTGAAGATATGATTCCTATGTTAGGTTCTTTCTCTTCTGGCTGAAGAAAGAAGATATTTAGACATGAAATACTTTTAGAATAAGTGTGCAATTAAGAACCAGATGCTAGAGTAGAGTGTAAGCTTTGTAAGAATTCAAAGACTGAAAAAATTCCTTTGTGTACGTGTGTGTGAGAAAGGGAAAGAGATCAGAGGAGATTTCAAGAAGACCTAAGGCTTTAAATTTAGCTGTGATGTCTTGTTTTCTTTGGTGTTGTTGTGAAGTGCCATCGAGTCGATTCTGACCCATAGCAACCCTGTATAGGCTTTCCTAGGATCAGTTGGTGAGCTTGAACCTCCGACCTTGGAGTTCAAACAGCTTTGCAGTCTGGCGCATTAACCCACAGCACCACACCAGGACTCCACACCAGGACTTTTCTTGCTTTCTTTAATGTTCATATAATTTGGTTACTTCCCTCAGAGAGGCTAACCCCTGGCCTACATCATCAGGCTGGGAAGGGTCTTACGGATCTTTAACAATTTCAGGGGAGAGGCCACAGGACCCCCATTTTCTTTTAAGCCCATTTGTAAATTTATAAGCATTGACTTTTTTTAGGGCCAAAAATAAATCATTAAAGTAAGATCCTTTTTCTTACTTTAAGAATATGATACCTACTAAAAAATTGCATCAACTTAGTGAATAACAACACAGATATAGATGAGAATGGCTAAACTCATAGAACAGATATTGCCTTTTTTTTCTTTTTTTGGAGAAAAGAAGTCTTTCCTAGTATTGCATTTTATTTTATGCAATACATTTGTTAAGAGAATTCAAAAGAAGAGATCGGGCTCATTGTCCTTCATTCCAGCAGCATTGAAAGCCCAATTTTGTCTTTTGAGACTCTTAAGGAGCCTACTACATAAAAAGGAATGGACTGTTTGCTATTCAACCATAGCTGGAATAGCAATACCAATCATTACACTGTTATCTATTTGAAAAATGTGGATTTTACTTGGAGATGGTATTTATTGAAGCCTGCAAGAAATCCGTTTTCTGTCTACCTGGCAAGAGCAATTTGAAATGGAAAATTCAAGCTCAGAAATCCAGTTGAAATTTGACCTTCTCTATATTGCCATGGATTTGGGTATGATGATATATGCAGGGGTGGGGGATGGGTGGATGTCCATCAGCTTCCAATCCTGTGCTGTGTTTGTCTCTGCTGCACAATAGGGCAATCTAAGAGAAACCTTCTTCAGCTTTATTAAAACGGGGGAGGGCATAGGATGCTAGGGCTGATGTACTTAAAATGCGCTTTGAAGCATCATGGAAATTTTGCAAAAGACTTTTATGCAGCAACAATTCTATTGATAGAGTCAATGAGAGTTTTGTCTGTGCAAGAACTGTAGGATGGGACCCCAAGTCACATGCTTTCAAAATTATTCTCCCTTTGTTGGATATCACAAAGGATATTTTCCCATGAAAACAAGATCTTTTGTTTCTTATGAATTCATTCTAATTGTGAAGCCGGCTGATAGGGTTACTGCATGCTCTTCTGTCGCATTGGCAGGTGGCCTGGGGGAGCTGGTGAAATGGGTTCAATCATGTATTAAGGCTTTTCCTGGTCTTAATGTCATTCGCTTCTAATCTAAAACCATAGTCCTTGAGATTCATTTTCAAAGAGGAGAACATTGAGGTCATAGATAAAGACTTGTTCCTGCTTGGCTTTAAAAGGTAAGCAGGCAAGATATCTCCCCTTTTCTGGTTTCCCATGTGTTTGGCTAACAAAGGAAAATGCATAGAGAGTATAGATAGAGAATACAAGCTTAGACAAGTTAAGTTATAATGTTATTTTTAAAGGAACTTACTAAATACTTCATTGTATGGGCTAGATTCTGTTAAAAATAAATAAATAAAATAAAACAAGTCGATATAGTTCCATCTGAGGACTCACACTTAGTCCAGTCACTGTGTTATGCATAAACATTTACCAGAAATTTTGTAAACATTTATGTAAAAGATCTGGAGAAGATCTGTGCTAAATACTGAGGATTCAAGACTAGTAAGGGCTAGGCTTTGCTTTCAAGACATTGGTGCAAAAAATATCCTGAAATGGCATGTGATGCTACAGCAGAGGGAGGAATTTAAAGTGCAGTAAGAACTTGGATGAAAGGAAATCCAGCATATCAATGTGAAAGACTGCAATCAAAAGTCCATAATGTAGTAAGCTGGAACCTGCATAGGATACGAAATATGTATTTTAAATTCCCTGTGTGATCTACTGTGGAAAGCCTTGACCAAGCTTTTTGTACTGAAATCTTTAGTAAACCCAATGATATGGCTAGAAGTCAGAAGGAGCAAACTGTTCTGTGTTACAACATGGGAGGGGGCAGTTCCCCTACATAATAAAAGTAATCTGTGAATTGCATCCAGTGCACACACATGCCCATGGGCATAAACACTACCATGTACCCACCAAACTTTTGGAACTCATCTATGTGGAACAATGGAAGGTGAAATGAGGGAACCTTGTCCACTCATTTTGTATCTTTGATCTTGAGGGCATTTATTCCACCTTTTGTTTGATGGTTCCTCAACCAGCATAAGTTACTATTCTCATCAATCTTGGAAGCTGTACAGGTCTTTGGGGTTCAGCATAGCTCATGTCTGGTGGTTTTCAGGGGATGTTGTTGTTGTTGTTGAGTGCCATCGAGTCGGGTCCGACCCATAGCGACCCTGTACAGGGTTAGGGTAGAGCAAAATATGGTTGGGGACAGAGATGACTAGGAATATCATACATAGACAATAAATGGTGTCTCATTTCTGAAGCAATAAAAGAAGATGATTTGATGAGTGGGATTTGAAGTGATTTTCTTCTTTTTCTTTTCTTTTGTGAAGAATTGTATATTTCACTCCCTTTTATACTGGGAGCAAGAACAGAAACCCCAGTTAACAGGCATGGGTGAAGTTGTGTGTTCTTGGCTCAGGTATAGGTGACAGGTGGCACACTGGGTAAGAGCAGCAGGAGCATTCTGGCAGTCATTGAGCTTGGTTTGATGGCATGTTATTTAAGGACAGGCACCCACTATTAAGGGAGGCAGGAGGTGCTTGTCTGAGACCTGAAACAATGGTACAATGATCATAGTCTTGAATCAGAAACAGGACACATGGTCCAGTGAGTGACAAAGAGGAATAGAAAAGAGATAGGCAGCCTGGAAAAGGGCATGTGATTTTAGTAACGATGGTGATGAAATAACCAGAGAGGGACTGTATTAAAAATAGGCCTTCTTGTGCAGTCAGGATTACAGAGAGACAAAATTAATTGCTTTATATCCATCAAGCAGCATCTACATGAGACATTCATTCAAAGTCTTCACATTCCATCAGCTGTTTATTATACTGCTTTGGCAGATTTCAGAAGGCCCTGGTCACATACTGACCTACAAACATAAAAAGTCAAATGCAGTAGTTTCAATGGTGTTCTTTTTCATGTGTTGTTTGAAAAGGGTGTGTTAAGGAACTCACATCAATAATGGTCACATGCAGCCCTGTAGTATAAAGGGACTTCCACCTGAAGGGAAGCCCTGAACAGGCTCTCTAAGTATTTTTCTCCTTAGTTCTATTCCCTCCCTTTTCCTAAATCTAACTCTAAACGTCTTTTAGAGAAGCACTTAAAAAAATATAGAATAAAAACAGCCAGAGGGAAAAGCTTGTTTTAAAAGTTCTTTATTAAATTTGTAGGCACAAGTGAGCCAAGGCTATGCAGAACAAACTCTGGCCTGCTCAAGTGTCTGTGGATTTTGCTCCAGAGTATTTCTTTGAAAAGCTCTTTGACATAATCATGATGTCACTTCTTTCTCTTACTTGACATGTCACTGGGACTGATCTTTACTGTGTTCCTTGCCAGAGGAAGGGCCTAATTGATGCATTTCCCTAATTTCAGTCATTTGGATTAATATTGCCATAAGTATATTGAAATGACTATTTTTAAAGATAAAATACCACCATTTAATCAATGCAAAAAACTTCAGTCGGCCCAAACAACCACAATTTGTCATGATAACCTGAGTGGTAGCAAGTCAGGACACTGCATTGCATAGCTGCTGAATAGGCAAAGGAGAGTGGACTTTTCATCAAAATGCATCTAAATAGTGACTGGCACTTAAGAGGTCCTCAGTGTTTCAATGACTGGGTGTACTAATATCAAAAGCCTTTTTAGAGACTTCCAATCTTGCAAACTGCCTGGTTGCTACTGTACTACAGAAAGGACTTCACTGATTTGTTGGTAGATCACCACTGGAGGGTACTTCTAGCTTGTGCTTTCAGTGATGTGCTTATACCAGCTGGCAAGAGCCATTTATTAAATTGTTGAGAGTAGCTTGAAATTGGTCATGGGGGGATTATCTAGATCGCAAAATTAACAAATGCTACAAATCAGGGAGTTGCTAAACATCTAGCAGCACACCACTGGCTTAACTCCATTCATGAACACTACTAAATTAAAAAGTCTACAGAAACAACATGGATGAAGCTTACAGACATTAGTCTAAGTTCAAGAAGCCATACACAAAAGAGTACATAGTGGATGAGTCCATTTATATGAAGTTCTAGAACAGGCAAAACTAATCTATGGTGAATAAAATTGGCATGGGGTTGCCTCTAAAGGGAGGGATTGACTGTAAGGGGGCTTGAGAGACTTGTCTGGAGTTATGAAAATAATCTATCTCTTGATAGTGGTGTGGGTTGTACACTTATAAGATATGTTCATCTAATTGTATATGAAATTTATTACAAAAGAAAGAAACCCTGCTAAATAGATAGACCCTTAGTTAGTAAGTGAAGCAGCAATCAAGAAATCAAATGATGCATTCATTGGCCAAATTTGCTGCAAAAAATATCTTTGAAGTGTTTAAAAGCAAAGATGTCACTTTGAGGACTAAGGTGTGCCTGACTCAAACCATGGTATTGTCAATGGACTCATATGCATGTGAAAGCTGGCTAATGAATACGAAAAACCAGAGAAGAATTGATGACTTTGAATCATGGTGGCGGTGAAGAATATGAAATATACAGTTATCTTCCAGAAGTTTGAAAAAATCTGTCTTGGGAGAAGTACAGTCAGAAGGTTCTTTAGAAGCAAGAAAAGTGAGATATTCTCATTCATACTTTGAACATATTATCGGTAGGGACCAGTGAAAAAGATAAAGATCCTCAATAAGATGGATTGACATAGTGGTTACAACAATGGGTTCAAACATAGCAATGATTGTGAGGATGGTGCAGGATTGGACAGTTTTGTTCTGTTGTACATAGGGTAGCTATGAGTTAGAACGGACTAGGTGGCACCTAACAACAACAGATTCTGACTCACAGAGACCCTTTACAGGATTTCTGAGGTGTGGTTGTTGAGTTTGAACTGCTGACCTTTCAATCCATTGCTTATCCTAGGGTTCCAACAAGTACTAGCAGCTCTGAAATTATTTATGCATTCTAGGTTTGAATAGTAAACATATTGAGGATAATGGGACCCATGTTTCTCATTGTTAGAGAGAACATTCTCCGGTGGAGATGCTAGGATGGAATGTAGATTGTGGCCAAACAATTTAATTGCATTATAAATGTATGAAACAACTTTACTGAAGGGGGTGATGGGGTTGGGTGGGGGTCAGTGCTGACCTAAGTAATTTTTGAAATGAGTTGATTCTGCAAAACTAAAGGCAAGGATACAGAGTGAAAGCCATGGAGTAACTTGTGGAAAAAGAGGTATGATGACTTTTTTTTAACTTTTCTTTCCTCCTCTCCCCTGTCACATCCTCTCTGCCCAGCCTGGGCATCTTCAGGCGGGTGGGAGCGCACCCCCAAAAGGGTCCAGCATTATGCCCACAGGGTACAATATTCCCGTGG
Organism: Chrysochloris asiatica; assembly: GCF_000296735.1. Classification (NCBI taxonomy): domain Eukaryota; kingdom Metazoa; phylum Chordata; class Mammalia; order Afrosoricida; family Chrysochloridae; genus Chrysochloris; species Chrysochloris asiatica. The sequence goes on along the minus strand of NW_006408580.1, from coordinate 15,109,886 downwards.
CACAAAGAGGAAATCCCTGAAAGCCCCAGTGGTCCCACAAGCTAATCCTTTGGCTGCTTTTTGTGAAGTCTGACTCTGGGATTTAGCCCTAAAGTTGACCCTCCTACTTGGGTGGGAGCCTTTATTTCTGCCTTACCTAACAAGAGACAGCACGTCTGGCCATACAGACAAACAGTATTTGCCCCTTGTAAAACTCCAAATAAAAGGCAAGGACCAACACCAACTACTATATACAAGGACACAGTCATTTTGAGAATTATGCCGTGCACACGCAGATATCTAACTGACCTTCAGAGATAAAAATTGTGAACAATCTTTCTTCCATTCATTTCTCAATATCTATCTGCGCACCTCTCCGGTGGTGCCTGGGGGTGGTGGTGGTGCTGGGCGAGTGGACACCCCCACCCACCGTTGGAGGTTTCTACTGTGCACACACACTGACTTGCACAGCAAAGGCTACTGTAGTCTGCACATAGCAACTTCATTACAAAGAATACAATGTGAGAAAAGGGGAGAAAGAGAGACTTTACAATAGAGATAAATCCTACCTCAACCAGGTGATCAAGGGCAACATCAACAGTCATAAAACATGTTAATATTATGTGTCCTGTATGATATGATGAGAATGCTGCATTATTTTGTGTTTCTACTCTCCCAAACCTATAATCCCAGTCTAATATGTGAAAAATTTTAGAAAAATTCCAATATAGAGACACCCTACAATATACAGTTCAGTATTCCTTAAAACAAGGTCATTAAACAGAAAGGAAATCTGAGAAAATGTCCCAGCTAAAAGGAACCTAAAGAGACTTGACAAGTAAATGTAAAGTATTTTTGATGTGGTCAGGCAACAACAATAACAGAAAGGAAATTTGAATAGAGCATGTTGTTTTTGATAAGTACTGTGAAGTTGGTTCCCAGGAATATCAGCCCTGAGGAGCAGCAGCTGGTAATCATGAATACAATGCCATTCCTCTTTAATTTGTTATTCCTGGTATAGTAAACTATGTGATAGTCAGCTTTCAAATGGCCAATATCAGTCCATTTCAGTTCACTAATGCCTAGGATATTGATATTTATGCATTCCGTTTAATTTTTGACAATTTCCAATATTCTTAGATTCATTCATAAATTCCATGTTTTGATTATTAATGTATGTTTACAACTGTGCCTCCTCATTTTGAGTTGTGCCCCATCAGCAGATGAAAGTGATGATGAATTACATTGTATTCATCATCAAAAAGAACATTTCAAGATGTATCTTGAAATATAATGTTGTCCATAATAAGATAGTATCCATATGCCTAAAAGGAAGACCAAAAAGTTGAAAAATTCTACCAACTTCTTCACTTTAAAATTGATAAAAAATGCATAGGTTGGAAACAGAGGAAGGAAAAGTATTTGGAAAATATGGCCCTGGTGATAGAAATGATGCTGGAAGTTCCATGATAGAATTCTGCAAGAACCATGACTTCTTCATTGCAGATACCTTTTTAAAACAACATAAAAGATAACTGACTATATACATGGACCTCACTAGGTGGATACACAGAAATCAAATTAACTGCATCTGTTGTGGAAAGAGATTGTGTAAAAACTCCATATCACCAGCAAAAACCAGGCCAAGGAAAGACTGTGGATATGAAAGCTCAGGCTGATGCTAAAGACAATGAAAACAAGTCCATGAGAACCAAAATTTGATCTTGAACCTATCCCACCAGAATTTAGAGATCATCTCAAAAACAGATTTGATGTATCACAAACTAATGATCAAAGATCAGAAGAGCTGAGGGATGGTATCAAGATCATATATGAAAAAGCCAAAAGGTCAAAAGCAGACAAGACAGATGGTAAACACCAAAATGGATGTCAGAAGAGACCCTGAAACTTATTCTCCAGCATAGAGACGCTAAAACAAATAGAAGAAATGAGTGAGTAAAAGAGCGAGCAGAAAATTTCAAAGGGCAGCTCCAGAAGACAAAGTCAGGTATTATAATGAAATGTGCAAAGATCCAGAGTTAGACAACAAAAAGGGAAGAATACACTCAGCATTTCTCAAGCTGAAAGAACTGAAGAAAAAATTCAAGCCTTGACTTGAAATGTTGAAGGATTCTATGGAGTCCTGGTGTGGCACTTCAGGATAATGAATGCACTGGACTGCAAGGTCAATTTGAACTGCAAGGATGTCAGTTCAAATCCATCAGGCACTCCTTGAAAACCCTGTACAGGGTTGCTATGAGTTGGAACCAACTCGATGGCACTTAACAACAGCAACAACAACAACGTGGGCAAAATATCAAATGATGCAGAATGCATCAAAAGAAGATGGAAGGAATACACAGTCACTGTACCCAAAAGAAATGGACAGTGTTTAACCATTTCAAGTGATAGCATATGATCAAGAGCCAATGGTGCTGAAGGAAGAAGTCCAAAGTACACTGAAGGTATTGCAAAGAATAAGGCACCAGGAATTGAAATCTTTTAACAAACTGACATAGCATTGGAGGCAGTCACTCATCTATGCCAGGAAATTTGGAAGAAAGCTACATGGCCAACTTAAGGGAAGAGATCCATATTTGTGCCCATTCCAAAGAGAGGTGACCCAAGAGAATGTGGAAACCATCAGACAATATCATTAGTATCTCATGCAAGTAAAATTTTGCTAAAGATAATTCAAAAACAGCTGCAACAATACATTGACAGGGAACTGTCAGAGGTTCAAGTCAGATTAATATGAGGATATGGAAAGAGGGATATTATTGCTAACATCAGCTAGGTCTTGGTTGAAAGCAGAGAATACCAGAAATACCCATGCTTTATTGACTATGCAAAGGCTTTCATTTGTGCGCATCATGAGAAGCTATGGGCAACATTGTGCAGAATGAGTATTCTGGAACACTTAATTGTTCTCCTGAGGATCCTGGATATAGACCAAGAAGCAGCTGTTTGAGGAGAACAAGGGGACATTGAATGGTTTCAAATCAGGAAAGGTGCGCACCAGGGTTGTATTCTTTGACCGTACTTATTCAATCTACACACTGAGTATATAATCTTAGAAGAACATGGTGTCAGGATTGGAGGAAGACTCATTAACAACTTGTGATATGCAGATAATACAACCTTGTTTGCTTAAATCGAAGAGGGCTTAAATACTTACTGATGAAGATCAAAGACCACAGCCTTCACTATGGATTACAATTCAATGTAAATAAAACAAAAAACTCACCACTGGATCAATAAATCCCATCATGATAAATGGAAAAAAGACTGAAGTTGTCAAAGACTTCATTTTGCTTTGATCCTCTGTCTTCACGCATGGAAGCAGCAGTCATGAAATCAAATGACATATTGCATTAGGCAAATCTTCTGCACAAGACCTCTTCATTTAGTTTACATTTTTTTATTGTGAATTGAGTGATGGTTTATAGACAAGATCAAGATCATTGGTTTTACATTCAACAAATCATATACTTTGATTCATCTCAATGATTGCAATTTCCTTCGTGCCACAACAATTGTCCCCTCCCTCCCTGTGGTTGTTGTTGTTGTTGTTGTTAAGTGCCGTCAAGTCAATTCTGACCCATAGAGACCCTGTATAGGGCTTCCAAGGAGTGGCTGGTGAGCTTGAACCACCGACCTTGCAGTTCAAAAAACATTGCAGTCTGATGCATTAGCCCACAGCGCCACACCAGGACGTACAAATATCCTATTTCAAACCCATATATTTGTGGGTTATATGAATATACACATATATCCCACTCTTTCTTCCATACCAATTCAGCCTGTTTCTCTGTCCATGTATCTACACATAGTATACTATTGTTTTAAGGGTTTGTATATATCACTATTTACCTCTATCCCCTTTAGCCCTTGCATACCTCCCCATGTCTTCATCTACCTTCATCATTCTTCTGTCAACCTTCCTCTTCTTGTATATTTCCCTCCCTCTTCTTGTATAGTGTCCTCCTGGTCACCCGAGTTAACATGCACAAGACCTCTTTATAGTGGTCAAGAGCAAAGACAACCATTTGAGAACTAAGGTGCCCCTCACCCAAGCCATGGTATTTTCCATAGACTCATGCATATGAAAGTTGGACAAAAGGAAAACCATAGATGAGTTGAGACATTTGAATTATAGTGTTGGAGAAGAATATTAAAAGTACCATGGATTGCTAGAAGAACAAACAAATCTGTGTTGGACGAAGTACAGCCAAAATGTTCCTTAGTAGTCAGGATGGTGAGACTTCGCGTCTCAAACTTCAGACATATTATCAGGAGAGACCAGTCCCCAGAGAAGGATGTCATGCTTTGTAAAGTGAAGGGTCAGGGAACAAAAGGAAGACCTCCAATGAGATGGATTGGCACATTGTCAGCAGAAATGTGGCAAGCTTAACAATGATTGTGAGGATGGCATAGGAGCAGGCAGTGTTTCATTTTGTTTTGCATAAAGTTGTTATGAGTCAGAACTGACTCGACAGCATCTACCAACAACAATGATTGGCTGGTGTGTTTGAACCACTGACCTTGTAGTTAGCAGTTCAGTGATCATCCCACAGTGTCACACTAGGACTCTAAGTAAAGTACGGACTCTAGTTAATCATAACAGATCAACATTCATTCATTAAGTATAATAAATATGCTACAGTTGTCAAGTGCTGTCGAGTTGATTCCTACCCATAGCGACCCTGTATAGGGTTTCCAAGGAGCAGCTGGTGAGCTTGAACTGCCGACCTTGCAGTTCAAACGGCTTTGCATTCTGGTGCATTAGCCCACAGCACCACACCAGGACTCCAAATATGCTACTACTGTAGGATATATAAGAGTTCTGTACTATTTGTAACTCCAGAGTTATATAATTTTTTCTGTACATCTAAAATAGTTCTTAAAAGGACATTGTTGTGTACTCGTGAGTCAATTCCAACTCATAGCTACCCTATAGCACAGAGTAGAATTGCTCCTTTGGGTTTCACAGGAGCAAATAAACAAATCTTTTCTTCTGCAGAGCTGCTGAGTGCTTAACCATTGTGCCACCAGGGCTCCTAATTAAAAAAAAATAAAGTCGGTTAAAACATTAAAAAAAAACCCTCCAGGCAGAGATTGTTGGCTGGAAGCAGACTTTGGTGTGTAGAGATGAATGTTGGAGGGATGCAGGCTGACCACATCTGTGCTCACCAATATCTGTAGATATTAGTGCCCAGAACAGTTTCAGATCCCATTTTCGGGTTTTTGTAAGTTCCACTCCGTCATGATAGTATTCTCTTGGAGAATTTGCATTGTACCCCCTCTATTCTAGCAATGAATGGGTTCAGCATACAGAAGCCTGAGAAGGGCTGAGAATCTGACCACCAGGGCAATCTGAGGCCAAGACTAGAGCCTCTACTGTGCTTGATTGACCCAGCACCCCACTTGTGTGTAAGACACAGCACTTGTTCCTGGGAAACTTAGCCAGATAGCCCCTTTTTTTCTGGAATGTTTTCTTGGGCTCTGTAAGGATCTCATCTGGATGGCCACCACCCATCTTTCAGCTTATTGTCCTGTGATGACTTGCATCTTGCTTTGATGTTGGCAGTGGTGCCACTGTGTTTCAAATGCCAGCAGAATCACCCATGGCAGACTGGTTTCAGTGGAGCTTCCAGACTAAGACAGACTAGGAATAAAGGCTTGGTTATCCTTCAAAAAATGTCTAATAAAATCCTCATAGATCACCACAGCATATTGTCTAATATAAGCTAGAAGATGAGCCCCGTAGCTTGGAAGGCACTGCACAATAACTGCAACAATGGAACCAAACATACACTAATTATGAAAATGGCACAGGGCCAGGTAACATTTTGTTCTGTTATACCAACTCTACAGTAACTAACAACAACAACAATTTGGATGAACCAAGGAGCTCTGATATGAGAGTTTCACTGTGTTCTCTCCAGACAGCATTGTTTGGCAATTTCAGCTGAGTATTTTCAAACTACAGAACTAAGGAGAGCATCTCAGTTTTGCAGACCCTCGCCAGACTGTTGCTGCTGTTTGTGGAATGTAAATATCAAAACAAGAGCTGACAGTGCTGATGTCTTCGTTGCTAGATGAATCATGAATGAACTACAGTCAGTGTTTGAACTCCACAGGTGGTAAGGAGCACTCACTTCTTTTCTCATAACATTTGGCATTTGTCTGTCAAGACTGAATGAATGCTTCAGTACCATGATTCCCCAGAAGCCAGCTAACTGACTGAACCTGGAGAGTATGCCTCAAAGCTGCTACTTTAAGAACAAGGTCTACCCCAGGTTCCAGGGTACCAGTCACATTTGATCATTGTTGTTGTTGTTAGGTGCTGTTGAGTAGTTTCTGACTCATAGTGACCCTACGTACAACAGAACGAAACACCGCCTGGTCCTGCTCCATCCTCACAAGTGCAGCAACACTTGAGCCCATTGCTGCTGCCACTGTGTTAATCGATCTCGTTGGGGGTCTCCCTCTTTTTCGCTGACCCTCCACTTTACCAAGCATGATATCTTTCTCTAGGGGATGGTCTCTCCTGCTAATATGTCTGAAGTATGAGAGACGAAGTGTGGTCATTAGTCAATACTATTTAACAGTGACATGTACTTTAGGGTTTTTCTGATTTCTCTTTTTAATTAAAAAATTTGGGAGCCTGTTGCCTCATAGCCAGAAGGTGACGTGTTGGATGGTAATTAATGTATTCTTTCATCGTTTCTCCAGATTAGTTTTGGGAAATGGTATTTTATTTTGGGTCTGTATCAGACCAACATATCACTAGAGTAATTAAGATGTAACTAACACATTAACAAAGAATGTTAGCACCTTCTGTTTTTCCCAACACGGATTCCCCTCAGTGACAGAGCTGGAGAAAGGGGCCTTAGAAAAACACTTACACCCTGACATTTTGTCTAGTCCATCATGGTAAACAGATATTGACAATAAAACCAAATTCCTAACTGACTGAGTATCAGAGCTTTTGGATGCACACAAGTAAACCCAGAAGAGGAGTTGATAAGGGATGCCAGGTCTGTACCTATTGATCTAAGATTGGGATTTACTGCTGCCTGGAAAGTTCTACCCAATTTCAGCTTCGGCAGTGTACCCAGAAGAAGGGATGATAAATACCACTGTGCCATTGGGGCTGTCACTTTAGAGAGTGGCATAAATGATGATAAAAGACAAACACAAATTCCAGAAAAACTTGGATTGGCTTTCCTGTCAACACAACTGAAATGTGAGATGGGAAACTATTGATAGAAAGTACTCAGCGTCCCTGATAAAATGTTATATAACAATGACTAGGCTGGGCAAGGTACATTTCACTGCCTCTGGAAAACAGGAATATGGCTTCCTGTAGAACCTGGTTTTTGAAAAGATTTCTGTACTTTCATTTCAAGGGAAATCAAAGCAGAGAGAAAATGGAATTTGAAAAAATTTAGAGAAAGTTTAGGAAACGGTCACAAACTGGAATCTGACATAAGATTCTGTTTGGGAAAGTCTCTCCTCAATACTCAAAAGAGATGACTTCATTTAGGCTTTGGAAAAGTGGCTTTGGAGATTTTGACTCATCTAACTGCACAGCACATAACAGTGGGTGATTTGGAGTCCTGGTGTGGCACTGTAGGATAAGCACTGAACTGCCAACCACGAAGTTGGCAGCTCAAACCCATCAGTCATTCCTTGGAAACCCTATACAGGATTGCTGAGTAGTAACAGATTCAATGGGCACTTAACAACAACAACAATGGTGATTTGGTTAGTGTTTTCCCTGTTGCCTGATGTAGTCAGCAATACTGAATTGGCCTCAAGGCAGCTGATGGGTTGTGTAAGTAACAAAGTCAAAGATACTTTAAAACATGGTGCTAAAGCATTGTCTTTATTGAATTAGTTGATAAAAGATCTTGGAACAGTGCCTGGAATATTGTTGTTGTTGTGTGCTATTGAATTAGTTCCAACTCTTAGAGACCCTGTATAGGGTTTCTGAGGAGAGGTTGCTGGGTTCTAACAGCTGACCATGTGGTTAGCAGTCCAGTACTTATCCTACAGTATACTTAATACTTGGTAGCAGTTGTACCAGACACCATTGCCCCATATCCCCTTGACCTACCTCTGAGTTTATCTGCAACTGCATCAATAGGTTTCCATCTTGAGTATTGCGCTTTCTCTGCTTCACTGCCTGAGGGCTTAGTTACTTGTGGGGCTTGTTAAGTTTTCCAAAAGGGAGCCCTAAAATGCTGGGGATTTTATCAATTCCAGGAACAATCCTCAACCAAATGAGAAATGGAAGTTGGTGGGTAGGTATCTGGCTTCTCTGTCTTTGTTGTAGTTGTGTGCTGCTGAGTTGATTCCGGCTCCTAAAGGACAGAGTATAACTGTTCTATGGGGTTTCCAAGGCTGTAATCTTTCCAGAAGCAGATTACCTCATGTTTCTCCTGCAGAGCAGTGGTGGGTTCGAACCACCGATGTTTCTGTTAACAGCCGAGTGCTTAACCATTGCACCACCAGGGTTCCTTGTTGTTGTTAAGTGCCGTCGAATCAGTTCTGACCTATAGCAACCCTGTATAGGGTTTCCAAGGAGCAGCTTGTGAGCTTGAACCGCTGACCCTGTGGTTCAAACTGTCATTGCAGTCCAGCACATTAACCCGCAGCGTCACATCAGGACTCCTCAAAACCTACAGGACCCAGTATTCCCAGGCCGTCTCCCATCTAAGCACTAACCAGGCCTGATCCTGTTTAACTTCCAAGATCAGGCACATTCAGGGTGCTATAAGGAAGGCAATTCTGGAGCAAGTTCTATGAGATTCCTCAGATTCCTTAGAAGGATTGAGCTTCAGTTGCCTACAGCAGAAATTCACTAATTAAAGCATTTTTTAATGGGCTTTTTCTCCTTTTCTTAGCTGACTTTCTACACGCTCTTGATTGTGCTTCCTGAGACCAACTCCCAAGTAAACTGCTGAACCTAAGCTCTTTCCAGGGTCTGATTTTGGGGTAGCAGAAGTAAGAGAAGTATCAGTAGCATTCACCTCTGTTGAGCATGGGCGGTGGAGTAGTAAAAGGTCATGGTACAAAAATTCATTATTTGTGGCTACACAGTCATTTATCATGTAAAGACAAATGGATGCATGCTCACTTTCGGATTCATAGAAAATGATCACAAATTATTGAATCAATAAGAAACAGGATTTTTGGGGGGATAATAGCAATAGCTGCAAATGCTGAAGAAAAATGTTCATCTGTACTAACATGTGGTGCTTCAGGATAAGCACTGGACTGCTAACTTCAAGGTTGGTGGTTCAAACCCATCAGTCACTCTTTGGAAACTCTATACAGGGTTGCTATGAGTCAGAACTGACTCGATGGCACTTAACAACAACAACAACATACTAAAATGAACGTGCCCTGGTAGTGTAGTGGGTTACGTGTTGGGCTGCTACAGCAAGGTCAGCAGTTTTAATCCACCAGTAACTTCACAGAAGGGAAATGAGGTTTTCTGCTCCCATATAGATTCATAGCCTTGAAAACCCTATACAGTGTTGCTATGAGTTGGAACCAACTCCACAGCACACAACCACCACCAGTATCATACTAAAATGTAGGAAGAAGTAGTGGTTACATCAGAACATGTATAGGTCTTATGCACATGGACCCAAAACTTATTTCTGTCATGTTCTAACATGGATGGGAAACTCATACTATGTGTATGTAGAGTGGTCTGCACAACTGCATTTGTTTCATGAAAAAAAAAAAACAAAAAAAGCTAAAAGGCTGTTCAAATCTTTTAGTTCAGTATAAATTCATTTGTCTAAAGGAAAATGCCATCCTAAACATTTTTTACTTGCAAAACAATCTTCAAGCTATAGAGCAATTTATTTCACATGACATTTACAGAAAATCAACAGAAGTAGCTCTTTATAACGTGAGAATCCACAAATCACGTTTCCTTGTACTGAAATCTCTTGAGGTCTCTTCTGGTGCTGCCTCTGGGAGAGGTCCTTTAGTGATGATTGTTTTTGTTCACATAAGTATCCTTTTCTCAATGGAAAAATTTATATTATTCCCTATTGGAGCACTACTGCTTTCTCCATTCTCAGGCCCACAAAGACAGTCATTGACAAGGATTTCGACATTCTGCCTTAAAGCCTTCATTGTCTCCAGCTTCATATGGTGCTTTCCTCGAAACAAACAAAACTCAGAAAATGAACTATGAAAAGGCAAACTGAAGAAATAAGACTCAATAACAACAGAATGCAATAACCAGCATATAATTATTCAAATGTGGAAATTTGAGCATGGACAATTATTCAAGTATGGAAATGTGGGTGATTTTAGTAAAAATAATTGTTACAGCATCCAGTGACACTTGGTGACAGCAGTAGCCTCCAAGCTTAGCACAGTTACTCCAAATGACCTTTTTCCCCTTTCCAATTCTTTTCTTTCAGTACTTACAAGATGGCTTTCATAATGTCAGCTGGGCTCAGGGCTAGCCAGGGCTCTCACTTGGGGATGCTGTGGTGCTATTATATGGTGAGAACATGGTCTTGTAACTCTCACCAAAGGACTGGGTGGTATTATGCAAATAGGGTGCTTGTGGCCCATCAAGGGAGTCAGATAGCTTGCTAATAATGCAATTAAGGTGAATGGCACCCTTGTGGGGGTGGGGCCATGAAAATAAGGTGTATGGAGCCCTAAGGAAGGGATTGATCAGTTTTGCCATCCTGCTAAACTTGAAATGAGCCATCCCAGAGGCAGAAAGGAGGGACCTCACTACTACCAAGAAAGAAGAGCCAGGAATAGGATTTGTCCTTTGAACCTCCTAGACCCAGGAGACATAAAACTGAAATACCAGAGATGATGCAGGACCGTGAGAAGGGGTGGCAAGTGGGGCAGAGAACTGACAGTACCAGAAACAGGAGATGGCAAGGTGGGCTTCCCAGCCCACAGATTGAGAGAGTTGAATGTCTTCAGAACTAGGCTTACTGGCAGAGTGGAGTGCTTCTGGGCACTTATCTGTGGAGCTCAAAAGAGTTTTGCAACACTCACAGAGGCCAGGTCAGCCCAAGAGGCCCAAGGGGCCAAGGGAACAAAAGGCCAAGGACCAGGGAGAAGCTGTCCTGACCTGAGCTGTACTTGATCATAATTGTATCATGGTACTCCCCTGTGAGGAAGTCTTATTCTATCCTATAGGGTTGCTATGCATTGGAATCAATTTCACAGCAATGGGGAACTTCTCTAATAAAACTCCACACTTGTGAAGTATTGTCTGTGAATCCTGTGGGGCCATTGTGATGAATTATTGACCCAGTAGAGAAGTAGACAGAGTCCTGATGTGGCACTGTGGGTTAATGCGCTGCACTGCAAAGCCAGTTTGAACCATAATGTCGGTGGTTCAAACTCACTGGCTGCTCCTTGGAAACCCTACACAGAGTTGCTATGGGTCAGAATCAACTCAACAGCACTTAGCAACAACATGAGGAGTAAACAAACTGTGGGGAGGCACAGCAGGTATAGAATGGATTAAAATGTTGGTGGGTGGAGGTATGTTTGACTTCCACTTTATAGTAATCAATCTTGGACTGTTGATGCTGATAATGATTCACTTTCCTTCCCCTTGGGAAGTTAGATGAAGAGGTCTGATGCTGCCACCATATCATTTTTACAGTTGGTGCCTTTTTTTTTCTTAAATGGATAATCACAATGACTTTCCAGCCTGGGCTATTGCTGTTTACCATTTACTGCTTGTCAATGTTAGACAGATGGTTAGTGAACACTTTATGACAGTTTTCTTCAGAAACAATCATTATATTTATATTTGAAATCCTTGATCTGAAGGATTTACAGGTTTTGAGCAAGGGCCAAAAGTAGGGTAACGGTTGCCAAGCAAGGGTAAATTAAAGTATGATACTGGACCAAGCTTTCGAAATAAGTAAGGTAGTGTTGTAAAAGCAGAGCATGCATTGCCAATGAAACGTAGGTGGGCACCGGGTTTGGCTATGATCTTCATAGTTTTCTTCCAGAGTCCTGGTGTGGCACTGTAGGCTAAGCACTTGACTTCAGCCTCAGTTTGAGCCACAAGGTTGGTGGTTCAAACTTACCAGCCACTCTTTGGAAACCCTATACAGGGTCACTATGAGTCAGAACCGACTTGAGGGCACTCCTCAACACAACAACAAGTAAGACATCTAGATAGTGATTCAATTTTCCATCTTATTTTTCTAAGACAGACATAACCCAAGAAAGGTAAGAGCACAACAATAAAAGGCAGATTTTTGTAGAGTTTCCACTAGCCCAAAGAAGGCAATGGTCTTGCTAGCTCCTCATCCCATCAGCAAACTTTTTTGGTGTTTACAGTGTTCGACATAAAAAGCCACTCTGGTCTTGAGAATTATGTAGAAAGATTCAAACCCGAGTCATTTAGAGAAGAAACATTTGCAGATAACAGTAATGGCCGTCCACTGAACTAAGGTGATCCTGTGCACAATGGAATGAAACACTGCCCATCATCCTGTGCCATTTCTGTGATGCCCCAGTTGGGGATCAAACTGTTGTGATCCATAGGGTTTTCATTGGCTGATTTTTGGAAGTGGATCACCAAGTTTTTCTTTCTAGTCTGTCTTATTCTGGAAGTTCTGATGAAACCTGTTCAACCTCATAGTGTCAGATGGATAGTGACTGTGCATGAGGTACATTGGCTGAGAATCAAACCAGGGTCTCCAGCATGGAAGATGAGAATTCTACCATGGAGCCAACAATGTTCCCACTCCCAGGAGAGGGACTTTCTTAAATCAGAGCTTCTTTATTAATCTGTGGTGAAATTTACGTAACAAAAGTCATCATTTCAAATGAGGTTTTCTTAACCTTTTTTGTGTTATGGAACCTCTTGGTAGTCACAAAACCTATGATCTTCTCAAAATCATATTTTTAAGTGCATAAAATAAAATGCATAACATCTCAAGGGAAGCCAATTGCATTGAAATCTTTAAAAAAAAAAAAAACCTTTTTGTTATGAATTGCGTGAAGGTTTACAGAGCAGATTATCAGTTTTGCATTCAACAAATTCTACACTTTGTTTATTTCAATGAGTGCATGGCCTCCATCTAACATCAATTGTTCCACTTCCTCCCTGTAATTCTCATTTCCATTTCTACCCTCTTTTCAACTGTTCCGAACTTTGTCCTTAGGAAAATGCTGCTTTTTTGATCTTGAACTGTTGACCATTCCATGGAGAGCATACCTTACTAGTGTTGTTATTGTTAGATATCCTTGAGTCAGTTCCAACTCATAGAGACTGTATGCACAGCAGAACGAAACAGTGCGTGGTCCTGCATCATCCTCACAACTCTTGTTACACTTAAGCCCATTGCTGCTGCCACTGTGCTAGTCCATCTTGTTGGGGGTTTTTTCCTCTTTTTTGCTGACCCAAGCATGATGTCCCTCCTGATAACATGTCCAAAGTATGAGAGACGAAGTCTGGCCATCCTGTCTTCTAAGGAGCATTCTGGCTGTACTTCTTCCAACATACATAGATTGGTTTGTTCTTCTGGCAGTCCAGGGTGTTTTTACTAGTGTTGTCCCCCCTATATAACTATCTACTGCTTAACTGAAAATTGAGCCATGAGAGTGAGTTTAGTTCTAGACCTGAAGGGTGATCAAAGGCTTCCTAAGGTTCCTCTAGTCTTTTTCTAACCAGTAAACCTCATCTTTTTTTTTTAAATAATTTTGAGTTTTGTTCCACATTTTCTCCCACTTTATCCAGGATCCTCTAATGTGATCCCTTTCAGAACAGTTGGTAGTGGCAGCCAGCACCATCTAGTTCTTCTGGTCTCAGAGTCATGGAGACTGATGGTCACGTGTTCCATTAGTCCATCAGATTAATTTATTCAAAGCATCTTCAATTTTCATCACCTGTCTTTCCTTCATACAGGGAAAAGTCAATAGTTACACCTTAGCTTTTAAGATTCCAAGATAGGATATAGAACTCACCAAAATAGGATATAGAACATTCTCTTTGTGGAATATGTTATGATATTGAAATTGTGTTATCAAAATCAGTTTAAGAATCAACTATGTGAAACACAAATATATGGGCTTTTTAATTAACCCATTAATAGCAAGATCTAGAAGGCAGGACTAATACCTAGCATGATTACAGAGTGGTAATGAACAAACATATTTTGATTTAACTGCAACAACTGTAATATTGTGTGAAAATATCTGTGATTCCTTTTGGTGACATAGTCTCAGGTATGCCTAATGCCACTGTGGTTTGTTGCCTAGATTCATAATATAAGCAAATGTTAACCTTTAGTTAGAGGTTAGTGAAAATAAAGAAGTAACATTTTTCTATCAAAGTTTATAGACTCCTCTGAACTCTTAACTCTAGATTACAAAATTTTCATGAAATGCAAGGTCCTTTTGCCTGGAGTTTGGAAGCAGATTGTTCTGTTTAATAGGTTTGTTGTTGTCACTGGGTGCTGAGGTGTCCATTCTGAGTCATAGTGACCCCATGTGACAGACTGGTGCTGCCACATAGGGTTTTTTAGGCTACAGTCTTTACAGAAGCAGATTGCTGGGTATTTCCCCCATGAAGCCTTTGGGTAACTTTGAACTGCTAAGCATTTAACAATTGCACCCCAAGGACTCCTTTAATAGAGGGCGAGGGAAGCGATTGGAGCTAAGAGGGGCTCAATAGGAAAGGACAAGCTGAAGCCAATGAAGCCATGATGGTCACGTGGACAAGGGATATTTAAGGGCATGCCTACTTTAACCCATAAAGTGGTTTGCAGTATGTAATGTCAGCCACTTCTCTGTTTCCCCCTAAACTTCTCAGTAAAATCTACTGTGTTCCAGAATATATTGTGGGAGTGGAATTTTGGGGGTCCTTGAAGAGGGGCCTGACTTACACACTTAAAAGGTGAATTCCAGTGACCACTGATCGCCCAGGCAGAAGCAGGAACCTCATGATCCCTAAGCCCTTGGACCATTACTGAAGTCCTGGGAAGGGCTTTGAACTTTTTTTGGCACATGGAGCAGAAAGCTTGAGCTTATCTAGACTCCAAGAAACAGAAATTTCCAGATGATATCCAGTTATATTTGTTGTGCACAGAATAGGTTGGTATAGGCCCAGGACCCTCCTGCTTCAGCTAACCTCTGAAATCTGAGGGTTCTTTGATTTTTACAGTCGAGCTGATGGATGAAAACTAGAACTACATCATTTTGCCTGCTCTGACGTTACACAAAGTCCCCTGCTTTCCCCATTAATACTCACCTTCTGTCAAATACCATTAGCTTCCTGTTTCTATCATCATTTATCAGACATATCTGGGTATAGGAAAGTTGGTGACACTCCAAGCAGAGCACCTCCATGGGTTTAAGGGCCTTTGGTTTGTGCTTTGGAATTAGATGTAAATTTGAACCTTGGTTCTGCCACTTACTGACTATACTACGTTGGGAAATCTCTTTACCTCTGCAAGCAACAATTTCGTCTTTTGTTAAATGAGGAAAATGATTACATCTCGTTCATAGGATTTTTGTCAGGATTAAACCCAATAATGCATGTAAAGGATTTAGTGTGGTTTGTGGCACATACCAGTACCAGATACCCTTGAATTTATTCTCATTGATGGTGACCCCATATGTATAGATGGGCTCCATAGGGTTTTTGAGGCTGTGATCTATTGGAAACAGATCACCAGACACTCTGGTGGACTTGAACCACCTACCTTTTGGGTTGTAGTTGAGCACTTAGCCATTTGAGCCACCGAGAGACTCCAAAATAATTTAGCTATTGTATTATTATTATTGTTGTTGTTATTACTACTATTATGCCCAAGAAGCCTTGGTGTTACGTGTTGAGCTGTTAGTCATAAGGTCAGAGGTTTGAATCCATCGCAGGAGAAAGATGAAGCTTTCTGTTCCTGTAAAGAGTTACAGCTTCAGAAATCTTATACAGGGTCATTATGAGTTAGAACCGACTTGATGGCACATCACCATCATATTATTTAAAGGGCTGGCTTCAAATATAGTAAGATTATGTCTTTGTATTTGTTGTTAACTATTAGACTCATCTTCTCTTTTTTTTATGTCCCATTCTCACTTCTTTTCCTCCCTAAATATTTTGTGATCTTTTTACATAGCATTTATTTCAAAAACTCTTTTGTTGTTGTTTTTTTATTGGCTTTAGTTACATACAATAAAATGCACAGATTTTAAGTGCACAGTTGGTTGAATTTTGACAAATGCATACATTCATGAAACCAGCACCCCAAGCAAGGATTTTTTTTGTTGTTGTTGTTAAGTGCTGTCGAGTCGGTTCTGACCCATAGTGACCCTGTATAGGGTTTCCGAGGAACAGCTGGTGAGCTCGAACTGCCAACCTTGCAGTTCAAACGGCTTTGCAGTCTGGCCCATTAACCCACAGCGCCACACCAGGACTCCAATTAAGGATTAGAGCATTGCAATTACCCTAAAATATCTCCTGATGTCCCTTTATACACTATCAATTCTCCATTGGACAACCATTTCTGATTTTTCTTCCCATATACAATAAGTTAAAGAGCTCTGGTAGTATAGTGGTTATGAGTTGGGCAGCTAATCTCCAAGTTAGCAGTTCGAAACTACCAGTGACTCTGCTGGAGAAAGGAGGTTTTCTGCTTCCGTAAAGATTTACAGCCTCAGAAACCCTATTTAGGGTCGCTATGAGTCAGACCTGACTTCACAGCACATCACCACCACCATACAATAAGTTAATAACACAGTATACACTTCTATGTCTGCCTTCTTATGCGCAACATTTTATTTCTGAGATTCAGCCATGCTTTACATAAAGCATTCATTCATTCCTTTCGGTTGCCGAGTAACGTTATATTTTAAACATCTCCACAATTTACTTAGCTTTTTTCCTGTTGATAGGCATTTAGGTTGCTCTTATTTTGTTCATTTGTTTATTTTAGCTATTATGACTCAAAGGATCCTTGGTGGTGCTTTGGGATGAGTACTGGACTTCTAACCATAGGTTGGCAGTTCAAACTCACCAACTCCTCTGGAGAAAGATGAGGTTTTCTACTCCCATAAAGATTTACAATCTCAAAAACCCTATATAGGGTCATTATGAGTCAGAACCGACTTAACAGCACACAACCATCACTACCATTCTTTTGTTATTTCCCCTCATAAGAAAGGTTAGTTCAAGTTGCTTTTGTTTGTTTGTTTGTTTTTGTTTTACCTAAATGTTAGTAAAAATCTAAGAAAGTCTTCCATAAAAGACTATAAATGTTTACAATAATACATTCTCTCTACTCTCCAAGGAGCTCTGGTAATATAGTGGGTTACACATTGGGCTGCTAAAGGCAAGGTCAGTATCAAATCCACTAGCCATTCCGTGGGAGAAGGATGAGACGTTCTGCTCCCTCAAAGATTTGCAACCTCAGAAACCCTATACAGGGTCACTATGCGTCGCAACAGACTCCAGGGCACATAACCACCACCATGTTACTCTCTACCCATATACACACCTACTATTTTACTTGACTCTGGTGTCTTATTCTCACACTTTTGTTTTCCTTTGGAAAGACGAATCTTTTTTTTTTCCAGAAGGATGAAAGATTTCATGAGAAGAGTATTCTCACCCTTTGCTCCTGCTTCCTGTAAACACCAACATACACCCATACACATTCATACACATATACAAATACATTTCTCTCTCTCTTCCTGCAATAAGAGAATCAAATCCAGGCCTCCTGCCTGCAACTGCAGAACATTACCATCAGGCTGGTCCATTAAATATCATTTGAACGTCAATTTTACCCTAGAGTGGTAAGTAATATGCGTGCTTATGCCTTCATCTACCTTAATTAGGAAAGCAATTTGCTGCACTTTTCTCAAAAAAAAGGAAAAAAATTCTGATCAAATTTAAGCCCCTGACATATTGAAACACAGTGCATGTTTTGGTGTTGGTAACAAAGATGTAAAACCACTTCCCACATCTAAATTATGGCTTGGTCTAAAAACAGTCCAGTCATATGACTCACGTGTTTTCTAAGTTACTTGCACAATTGCCCATAATTATGGAAACAGGGGACTTCTCCTGAAAGCCAGTCCCTCCTCATTTTGTTTTGTACCCAGAACAGAAAACACCATTTTGGGTTTATCAGTGGTGATGTTTCCATCCCATCGTATTTTCTGTGATTCTATACCATTAACAATCCTGAGATCATTTTCACAGATTTCCTCTTGCCCAAATGGTTGGAGTGGTTGAGATGCTACAGCACTGTTAGACGCAGGCCTCTACTTTTCTCATTTATTTCTTTTAACTAGGTCAGACCAATCTGAACTCATAGGGGGTGCTTCAGACTTAAGTCCTCTTGATTAGCTAGTGGGGTGCCAATGGCACCTTAGCTGGTAGTCAGATGGTCTGAAAATGTCTGGTTGGCTGTAAGGACAATTCTGTAATGTTTTTGTACTTGAGGAACTAAGGAACCTCCTAAGCGGGCATGACCCCTCAGAAGATAACTAAGAGAGGAAGTAGTCAGGTCCAAGGAGCGTGACCCAGTAGGAGAGCTTCAAATTTCAGCAGGGTGTTGTGATTATGAGTGCATACACTCTAAGCTGATTCATGGGCAGTCTCTAAAGTCATGTCAGGGTCCTAGTGAAGGCTGAATTGTCATTTCAGTCTTCCTATATTCCATTTTCCACATAGTAGTCAGATAAATATTTCAAATTGTAAATCAGATCATTCCTCTTTCTAAAAGCACCTTTCTGGGCTTTCTACTCACTTGTTGTTATTTGTTGTTGTTATGTGCCATCGAGTCGGTTCCGACCCATAGCGACCCTGTATAGGGTTTCCGAGGGTGTAAATCTTTACAGGAGTAGAAAGCCT
>NW_006408580.1:15079236-15090550 GCF_000296735.1 Chrysochloris asiatica | reverse complement strand
GACTGGTCCCTCCTGATAATATGTCCGAAGTATAAGAGATAAGGTCTTGCCATCCTGGCTTCCAAGGAGCATTCTGTCTGTACTTCTTCCAACACAGTTCTATTTGTTCTTTTGGCAGTCGATGGTAGTTTTTAATATTCACTTCCAACACCATAACTCAAATGCATCAATTCTTTTACGGTCTTCCTTATTCATTGTCCAACTTTCACATGCATATGAGGTTATTGAAAATACCATCGCTTGGGTCAGGCACGCCTTAGTCCTCAAACTGACATCTTTGCTCTTGAACACTTTAAAGAGGTCTTGAGCAGCAGATTTGCCTAATACAAAATGCTGTTTGATTTCTTGACTGCTGCTTTCATGATTGATCTAAGCAAAATGGTTAATCTAAGCAAAATGAAGTATTGGCAAATTCAATCTTTTCTCCCTTTATCTTGATGTTGTTTATTGGTCCAGTGGTGTGTATTTTGGTTTTATTTACATTGAGATGCAACCCATACCAAAGGCTGTGGTCTTTGATCTTCATCAGTAAGTATTTTAAGTCCTCTTCACTTTCAGCAAGCAATGTTATATCATCTGCATATCACAGGTTGTTGATGAGTCTTTCTCCAATCCTGATGACACATTTGTCTTCATATAATCCAGTTTCTTGGATTATTTGCTCAGCATACAGATTGAATTAAGTACGGTGAAAGAATACAACCTTGGAACACACCTTCCCTAATTTTAAAACACTCTACGTTCTTTTTTCCTGTTCAAACAGCTGCCCCTTGATCTATGCACAGGTTCCTCATGAGCACAATTAAGTGTTCTAGAATATTTATTCTCCGAAATGTTATCCATAGCTTGTCACGATCCACACAGTTGAAAGGTTTTTTTGTAGTCAATAAAGCACAGGTAAACATCTTTCTGGTATTCTCTGTTTTTAGCCGAGATCCATCTGACTGACATCAACAATGATATCCCTCATTCCACATTCTCTTTTGAATTTAGCTTGAACCTCTGAAAGTTCTTTGTCAATGTTTGGTTGCAGCCATTTTTGAATTATCTTTAGCAAAATTTTACATGTGATATTAATGATATTGTCCCAGGATTTCCTCATTCTGTTGGGTCACTTGTCTTTGGAATGGACACCAGTATGTACTTCCAGTCAGTTGGCCAGGTAAGTGTCTTCTAAATTTCTTGGAATAGATGAGTGAGTGCCTGCAGTGCTACATCAGTTTGTTGAAAGATTTCAATTTGTATGCCATCAATTTTTGGTGCCTTGTTCTTGGCCAATGCCTTCAATATACTTTGGATGTCTTCCTTCAGTATCATTGGCTCTTGATTATATGCCATTTCTTGAAATGATTAAACGTTGACCATTTCTTTTTGGTACAGTGACTCTGTGTATTCCTTCCATCTTCTTTTAATGCTTTCTGTATCATTCAGTATTTCCCCCGTAGAATCCTTCAGAATTTCAAATTGAGGCTTGAATATTTTCTTCAGTTCTCTCAGCTTGACAAATGCTCAGCATATTCTTCCCTTTTGGTTTTCTAACTCCAGACCTTTGCACATTTCATTATAATATTTGACTTTGTTTCCTTGAGCTGTCATTTGAAATTTTCTTTTCAGCTCTTTTACCTCCTCATTTCTTCCATTTGCTTTAGCATCTCTACTCTGGAGAGCAAGTTTCAGAGTGTCTTCTGACATCCATTTTGGTCTCTTCCATCTTTCTTGTCTTCTTATGACTTTTTGCTTTCTTCCTGTATGATGTTCTTGATGTCATACCACAATTCTTTTGGACTTCGGTCTTTAGTGTCTAATGTATCAAATCTGTACTTCAGATGACCTCTACATTCAGATGGAATATATTCAAGGTCGTATTTTGGCTCTTGTGGACTTGTTTTAATTTTCTTCAGCTTCAGCATGAATTTGCATATGAGCAATTGGCGGTGTGTTTCACAGTCTGCCCCTGGCCTTGTTTTGGCTGATGATATGGAGCTTTCCCACTGTCTCTTTCCATAGATGTAGTCAATTGCATTTCTGTGAATTCCATCTGGTGAGTTCCATGTGTGCAGTCATCTTTTTTATGCTGTTTAAAGAGGGTATTTGCAATGAACAAGTCATTGGTCTTCAAAAATTCTATCACCAAGGCCATATTTCCGCCTATTGATCCTTCTTTTTTGTTTCTAACATTTGCATTCCAATCACCAGTAATTATCAATACATCTTGATTGCATGTTTGATCAATTTTAGACTTAAGAAGTTGGTAGAATTTTTCAGTTTCCTCATCATTGATTTTTGTTGTTGATGCATACATTTGAATAATAGTGGTATTACCTGGTTTTCTTGCAGGTGTATGGATATTATGCTATCACAGACAGTGTATTTCGAGATTTTTGATTATGAATGTAATGCCATTACTCTTCAATTTATCATTCCTGACATAATAAACCATGTGATTGTCAGATTCAAAATTGTCAGTACCGGTCCATTTCAGCTCACCGATGCCTAGGGTTTCGATGTTTATGCATTCCATTCATGTTTGACGATTTCCAATTTTCCTAGGTTCATACTTTCTACATTCTATGTTCTGATTGTTAATGATGTTTACAGCTGTTTCTCTTAATTTTTGTTGTGCCCCATTAGCAAATGAAGGTCTCGAGGCTTTATCGTCTCTACCTTGAGGTGACAGCCCTTCCCCATTTTGTATTTTGAGTGCCTTTCAGCCTAAGGGGTTCATCTTCAAGCACTATATGTGACAATATTCTGATGCTCTTCATCATGTTTCAGTATTATGGTGCTGACAGTGTTCCACTCTTATTCATAAGGTTTTCCGTGACTAAATATTAGGAACTAGTCTGTCTCTCCTTCTTCCTAGTCTGTCTCTCCTTCTTCCTAGTCTGTTTTTGTTTGGTACCTCATCTGAAATCTGTCTACCGTGGTGACCCTGTTGGTGTTTAAAATACCTGGGGCATAGTTTCCAGAATCACAGCAACATGCAAGCCACCACAGTATGACAAACTGACAGATGAGTGGTGGGTTCTCTTCCCTAATCAGGCATATTACCTGTCTGTTGTACTTGCTGTTGGTAGGTGCCATCTAGTTGGTTCTGTCTCATAGTGACCCTATGCAAAATAGAATGAAACATTGCCTGGTCCTATACCATCCTGATAATCATTGCTGTACTTGAGCCCATTGTTGTAGCCACTTTCTCAATCCATCTTGTTGAGGGTGTTTCTATTTTTCACTGACTTTACTTTCACTCTCTACTCTACCAAGCAGATGTCAGGGACTGATCCATCCTAATAACATTTCCAAAGTACATGAAATGACGTCTCCCCATTAAAAAATTTAGAGGTCTTTTGCAGCTGATTTGTGCAATGCAATAAGCCATTTCATCTCCTTTCCTTTTAAAAACTTTTTATTGTGGATTGAGTGAAGGTATACAGAGCAGATCATCAGTTTTACATTCAATAAGTCATAAACTTCATTTCATCTCAATTGCAATCTCCTCACAACTTACCATCAATTATCCCACTGCATGTTTTTCTTGTTACGTTCCACCTTCTCTCCCCACCCTTCTGAATTTTGTCCTTAAGTAAATGCTGTCCTTTTGATCTTGAATGGTTGATCATTCTTATGAATGCCTTTGCATAGTCTATAGAACACAGGTAAATAGTTACAGTAATCAAAACAGCCTGGTACTGGTAAAACAATACACATGTCAACCAATGGAATGGAATTGATCAGCCAGAAATGAACCCACATATCTATGGTAAACTGATTTTGTAAAAGTATGCCAAATCTACTCAATGGGAAAAGAAGAATCTCTTCAATGAATGTTGCTGGGAAAATTAATTTTCCACGTGCAGAAAAATGAAACAAGATCCATGCCTTACGCCATACACAAAAACAAATTCAAAATGGATTAAGGAATTTCAATCTGAAAGCTAAAATCATAAAATTCTTAGAGGAACAAGCAGGGACAATGCTGTTAAACTTAGCTTTCAATAGCAGATTATGTATTGTAATAACAAAATCATAAAATCACAAGGCAAAAAAAATAAAATAAATGAGATCTCATAAAATTAAAAACTTTTGATCATGAAAAGACTTAATCAAAAAAATTGAAAAGATAAGCTATTGCCTGGAAGAATATCTTTGGAAATCATACAACCAATCAGAATTTATAATAGTAATAAAAATATATTAGATTTTGACCATTTAACAACACAAAGACAAATAGTCTAATCATAAAATGGACAAAAGTCTTGCATAGACATTTCACCAGAGAGGATATTCAAATGACCACCAAACTTATGAAAAGATAGATGCCCAGTGTCCTTTGCCATCAAAGAGATGCAAACTGAAACCGCAATGAGATACCATTTCACTCCCACGAGAATAGCTAAGATTTAAAAACAAAAGAAAACCAGCAAACACCAAATGTTGTCAAGGATGTGGGGAAATTGGAATCCTTATCCATTGCTGGGGGGAATGAAAACTGGTATAGCCATTGTGTAAAATAGTGTGGTAGTTCCTCAAAAGGCTAAAAATAGAACTACCATTTGACACAGCAATTCCACTGCTATGTCTATAC
Source organism: Chrysochloris asiatica (assembly GCF_000296735.1). Classification (NCBI taxonomy): domain Eukaryota; kingdom Metazoa; phylum Chordata; class Mammalia; order Afrosoricida; family Chrysochloridae; genus Chrysochloris; species Chrysochloris asiatica. The sequence goes on along the minus strand of NW_006408580.1, from coordinate 15,085,965 downwards.
TCAAAAGACTTGAAAGCAGACTTGTACATCAGTGCTCATTGCAGCATTAATGACGAAGGTATAAACACTTTGAATGTCCCATCTACAGATGAAGGGATAAACAAAATGTGGTACACACATACGATGAAAGGAGTCCTGATGGTGCTGTGAGTTAGACATTGGGTTGCTAGCTGTGATGTCGGTGGCTTAAACCCAACAGCCATTCCACAGGAGAAAGATGAGGCTGTTTGCTTCAGTAAAGATTTACAGTCTCAGAAATCCTATATAGGGTTGCTATGAGTCAGGACTGACTCAATGAAGGTGGGATTGTGAAATAATAAACTGTAGTCCTGAGTTAATCTTTATACTTTAAATGAAAATTACACCTGGATTCATTTTAAATACATATCAATAGCTTAGATTACACATATTAATAACTTAGATGACATAGTAACCTTAGGGGGCAGTGAGCTAATATTAATGAAGGCGGAACAACTTCAGAACGGAAACTGAGAATGATTGCAGAACTCAAAGAATGTAACTAGTGTTCCTAAATTTTACTTGTAGAAACTTTCAAAGTAGTGTGTGTTTTGCTGTGTATACAAGTATTCTCAACAACAAATTTTTTTTTTAAATCCAATGTATAAGACAGAATAACTAGACAAAATTAAAGAAAATGTTGACCCATTGTAGAAAGTATAACTAAGTCTACTGAGCAATTTGTGTAGAAACTGTCAATTGGGGACCTAATCTGCTTTGTAAAATGTCACTAAAACCACTATAAAATATTATTATTATTATTATTTTCAATAGAGCTGAGTGGGAATGAAGTACAAACACAGGGATGATGACTGTCTTTCCATTTCTCTGTCCCAAGAACCTTGAAATAGTGCCTGGTATCTAATAGCTGCTCAATAAACACTTCCTGAGGGAGTAATGCATGAAAGGGATGTAAGAGTTTAATTCATTTGGAAAATCAGTGTCAGCCTATATTGCAGTGGGACCCCTCTAGTAGAGAACAACTAAAAAAAGTGATAGGCATTAACATACATTGTTCCAGACCACTGGACTCTGCCAGCACTTCAAGGTTCCAGATTTTAATGGCAGCATTCAGTGGGAAGTAACAGAACAAACATAACTCCTAGCAAGGGGTGGCAGATAGAGACAAAGATCTGAGTAAACTTGATGGTCAATGAAATTTCTATTACTTGTAATAGACGTCCAATAGTACCATTGGACTAGGCAAAACTCAAGAAATAAAAATATCTGCAAGAAAACATGTTGAGAAAAAATGTACCCAAAGATAGGACACATTGTTTAAACAGTTCAGAAATTCCCAGAATAGGTTGGATACTCATGGGATTCCACTAACCAGTGAGAATTTGTACTGGCTAGGATGAAAAAGGTGGGTATGAGCTTGTTTTAACAGCGCTGTTCCTGCATCTGTTGATAGTATGGCCACGGAAGTCAGCATGAGTTCAGAAGCCCAGTGCCTGAAAGAAATCAAGTGGTGGAGAGAAGAATTAGAATTTAAATCAAACAAGCAAACCAAGGCATGAGTAGTGTACAGGGTAATGCATTAAAAATCCCTATATTTCTGTGTAGTAAACATGAGCCCGCTGAGGTCTGGGGATAAGTTGATGAGATAGATGAGTGCTGCTCCATGAATTCCATAATGGAAATAGACACTGTCCTAGAAGTTATTCAGATAAGATTTTTATAAACATCTATGCAGTGTACAGGTAGCTTAATTCTCAGTTTTTATCTGAGTCCTCCAGGGCATGAAAATTGGTCTTCATAGCTTTGATCATGCTATTCCTATGTTTGTTCATTCAACAAATATTTATTGAGAGCTTACTGTGTGCCCAGCAATGAGAACATAGCAGTGAATAAAACAGAGCTTCCATTATATACTTAAATAAAATAAATACTACCATATATATTTTGCATCTGCATGCAAATGTTTATGGCAGCTTTATACAAAAAAAAACAAAAAACAAAAAAAAAAACCAAAAAAACAAATTTTAATGTTCACTAACTGGAAAATGGATCAATAAACTGTGGCTTGGCAACTACAGCTCCACAATAAAAGGGAATAAATTATTGATACATGCAACCACAAGGATGAATGCAGTGAATTACTTCATATGGCTCTTCTACTTATGGTCTTTGTAGCTCCCACCCAACAACATATTTGTCCTGCTTGGTCTTCGTAAAAGAAGGTGGGAGAAGGTGGTGTTAGGGTGATATGATTTCAGCTGTGAATGGTTAACAGAGTTAATTGTGATTGTAAAAAGTCAGAACTAATGTGCGTATTAACCAAACTGTCTTAGAAGCAGCAAAAGGGATCTCACTGTTATAAAAGAGACAGGAATTGAGTGCATCCTTTGGACCCAGAGATCCCTGTGCATTGAACCTCCTTGATTCAGGAGACACAGCTGTTATACCAGAGGTGTGCCAAAGGTGCAACAGCAGCAGAACACAGATCAAAGTGGTGGGCTTCCTGACCCATGTAGCAAGCAAAGCTGAGTGCCCTTGGGCAGGAGGCTGGTTTTGAGAGTGTGGTATCTCCAGGCACTTAACTGGGGAATTTACTAGGTTTGCTGACTCACAAAGCTGGAGCTGAATGCCTTCAGGCTTAGGGTTATAACAGAGTGGAGTATCCTGTGGGCATTTATCAACTGCCCTAAAAGAGTTATGTAACATTGTCTGGGCCGAGAGAGGTGTGCATGTGGGTATGGCTGAGGAGAGACAATCTTGAGGGAATAAACTGTACCCCCAGCATTTTCTGATCTTGCATGTGTAACTTGTTAACTTCTTTAATAAGCCCCATAACTGCAAGTATGATGTCTCAGTTCTGTGTGGCTATTGCTGGGGAGGGATACTTTGTGTTATTATTTTGCAATGGATTCAAGAAAATATTATACTAAGTAAAAGAAGCCAAAAGACTACAAACTGTATAATTTCATTCATAGGATATCTTCCTGGTAAAGGCATTATTTGTTGTTGTCAAGTGCCGTCGAGTCGGTTGCGACTCAAAGCGACCCTGTATAGGTTTTCCAAGGAACAGCTGGTGAGCTTGAACCACCGACCTTGCAGTTCAAACAGCTTTGCAGTTTGGCGCATTAAACCACAGCGCCACACCAGGACTCCAAAGGCATCACAGGTATTTGTTATTAAGTGCCATTGACTTGATTCTGAATCATAGCTATCCTGTATAGGGTTAACAAGGAGTGGCTGGTGAGTTTGAACTGCCAGTTTTATGGTTCAAACCGACCTTCTGGTCCAGCGCTTTATCTCAAACAGCCACACCAGGATAAAAAGAAGATAAATGATAGCCACTTTGCTGAAATTTTCAATGAGTTCCAATGATTTTCCTGCGGAGTCATTGGGACTTTCTAAGTGTTGCTGTTGTTGTTTTTAGGTGTCATCAAGTCAGTACCGACTCATAGTGACCTTATGCACAGCAGAACGAAACACTGCCTGATCCTGGGCTAACCTCACTACTGTTGCCACACTGGAGTTCATCAATTCTGCCACTTGGCCAATCCATCTGTTGGGGGTCTTCCTCTTTTTCTCTGACCCTCCACCTTACCAAACACGATATCCTTCTCTAGCGACTGGTCCCTCCTGACAATATGTCCATAGTATGAGAGACGAAGTTTGACCATCTTGGCCTCCAAGGAGCACTCTGGCTGCACTTCTTCCAAAACGGATCTATTTGTTCTTTGGGCAGCCCATGCCACTTTCAATATTCTCCTCCAACACCATAACTCAAAAGCATCAATTCTTCTATGGTCTTCCTTATTCACTGTCCAGCTTTCGCATGCTTATGAGGTTATTGAAAATACCATGGCTTGGGTCAGGCACACCTTAGATTATTTGCTCAGCATACAGGTTGAATAAGTATGGTGAAAGAATACATCCTTGTTGCACACCTTTCTTATTTTTAAACCATTCAGTGTTCCCATGTTCTGTTCGAACAACTGCCTCTTTCTTAGAGGCATTACTACTTCTTCTGCCCCCAAATAAGCTATATATAGCGTAGTGGTTATGAATCGGACTGCTAATCTCAAAGTCAGCAGTTTGAAACTACCAGTCGTTCCATGGGAGAAAGATGAGGCTTTCTACTCCTGTAAAGATTTACAGCCTTGGAAACCCTATGTAGGGATGCTATGAGTCAGAATCGACTCCACGGTACATAACTAGCACCACCACCATTCTCCCATGCTCTGCTTTCAGGGGACAAAAACTAAGGTATAACATAATGTCAGATACTACGAAATAAACATCGCAAGTAGAGGGTATATAGAGATAGGAGCGATGCTACAAATAAGGTCAAAAGAGCTCTGGTAGTGTAGTGTGTTACAAGTTGAGCTGCTAACCACAAGATCAGCAGTTTAAACCTACCAGCTGTTCCATGGGAGAAAGATGAGGCTTTCTGCCCCCATAAAGATTTACTACCTCAGAAGCCCTATACAGGGTCACTATGAGTTGGAACTGGCTTGATGGCACACAACCACCACCACAGATAAGGTCAAGAAAGATTTCTATGAAAAGGTGACCTCTGCAGAGAAACCTGAACTCAGCAAAGGAATTAGCCTTGTGGCTATTTGAGGGAAGAGCATTTTAAGCAGAGGAAAGAATAGCCTAAATATGGAACATTCTAGAAATGGCATAGAGTCCACTGCAACTGAAGCTCAGTGAGCAAGGGATCTGAGAAATAAAAGGCAAAAATCAAAATAAGGACTTGGGCTTTAATTTTGAAGGAGGCTCCTGGGAGTTTTAAGCATAGTAACAAAATGATCTAGATTATGTATTTAAAAGGACAGCTTTAGATGCTATGTTGCAACTAGATGGTTGGGGTCAATTGTGAAAGTAGGGAGGAAACCCTGTTAAATAGTCCAGGCAAGAAATGTTAGTGAATGGAACCGCGGAGATAATGATAGTTCCTGCTGAGAAGTGGTCAGATTCTAGATAGATTTTGCAGCTATAACTGACAATATGTGCTGATGGCTTGAATGTAGAATGTAAAAGGATAAGGAGTAGATTCAGGGTTGACACCAAAGTTTTTGTTCTGAGATATTTGAATAATTATGTTGTTTACTACAGTGTGGAGAAAGAACTACAGGAGGAATTTGAGGAGCCTATATCCAGGAGTCCCTTGATGGTGCAATTGATTAACATGCTCAACTTAAAGGCTGGAGGTTAGAGTTCACCCAGAGGCACCGTAGAAGAACAGCGTGGCTATCACATTCTGAAAAAATCAGCCATTGAAAAACCCTATGGAATACAGCTCTACTCTGACACACATGTAGTTTGCATGAGTCAGAATGAAATTGATTGCAACTGGTGTTTTACTGGTTAATCTACATTCAAGCAGAGGTGTTAATGAAGGAATTGGATTATATTAGCCTGAAGTTTAGGGGAGTAGTGTAAGTTTTAGGTATAAATTTGGACCTGTCAGCATCTAGATGATATTTAAGATCCTGAGGTTATATGAGACAACCTACAACAAAGGTTTTTGATTGCATGGGTCATGAAAAACTATGGATAATATTGCGAAGATTGGGTACTCCAGAACACTTAATTGTGCTCAAAAGGAACCTGTACATGGAACAAGAGGCAGCTGTTAGAATAGAATAATGGGATACTGACTGGTTTAAAATCAGGAAAGGTGTGAGCTGGAGTTGTATCCTTTCATCATACTTATTCAATTTATATGCTGAGCAAATAACATGAGTGGCTGGATTATATGAAGAACAAGGTATCAGGATTGGAGGAAGACTTATTAACAACCTGCAATATGCAGATGACACACCCTTGCTTGTTGTAAGGGTTTTTGTTAGGTGCTATCGAGTCGGTACCCACTCATAGCGACCTTATGCACAGCAGAATGAAACACTGCCCAATCCTGGGCCAACTCTTGAGCCCACTGATGCTGCCACTTTGCCAATCCATCTCACTGGGGGGTATTTCTCTTCTTCTCTGACCCTCCACCTTACCAAACATCACATCCTTCTCCAGCGACTGGTCCCTCCTGACAATATGTCCGAAGTATGAGAGGCGAAATTTGGTAATCTTGGCCTCCAAGGAGAACTCTGGCTGGACATCTTAGAACACAGATCTATTTGTTCTTTTGGAAGCCCATGACACTTTCAATATTCTCCTCCAGCACCATAACTCAAAAGCGTCAACTCTTCTATGGTCTTCCTTATTCACTGTCCAGATTTCACATGCATATGAGGTTATTAAAAATACCATAGCTTGGGTCAGGCGCACCTTAGTCCTCAAGCTGACATCTTTGCTCTTCAACACTTAAAAAAGGTCTTGTGCAGCAGATTTGCCTAATACAATATGTCCTTTGATTTCTGGACTGCTATTTCCATGAATGTTGATAGTTCATCCAAGAAGAATGAAGTCGTTGACAACTTCAATCTTTTTCCCTTGATAAAAATGTTGTTTATAGGTCCAGTGGTGAGGATTTTTCTTTTCTTTACATTGAGATGCAATCCATACTGAAGGCTGTGTGTGCTCTTTGATCTTCATCAGTAAATATTTTAAGTCCTCTTCATTTTCAGCAAGCAAGGCTGTATCATCTGCATATCGCAGGTTGTTAATGAATCTTCCTCCAATCCTGATGCCACGTTTTTCTTCATAGAACCCAGCTTCTTGGATTATTTGCTCAGCATACAGGTTGAATAAATATGGTGAAAGAATACAAATCTGTCACACACCTTTATTAATTTT
>NW_006408580.1:15071232-15078431 GCF_000296735.1 Chrysochloris asiatica | reverse complement strand
GTAGTTTGTCACTCTTTCTTCCTAGTCTGTCTTTGTTTGGAAGCTCATTTGAAACCTGTCCACCATGGGTGACCCTGCTGGTTATTTAAAATACCGGTGGCATAGCCCTCAGAATCACAGCAATTCAAACCACCACAGCACTACAGACAGACGAGCGACGGTTGTGTGGTCGCTGTTAAACACGAATCTTCTTAGGCTATGGCCCTTAAGTCCAGCTCAATGGTGGGATTTCCGTCCTCAGATGTCACATCAGTCAAGAGGTGGAAGCGCAGCAGGGGCGACAGGGCTGTAATGAAACGCTTTGGGCTGTGCTTGTGGGTCTCTAAGTTGGGCGAGCCCGCCTCAAAGCCAAGATCCAATGGCTAGGCTGGGAGGGCGCCCTCGCATGTGGGGTAAGTAGGACAGCCTGGCTGGCCGCTGCAGTCGCTTACTGAGGCAGCGTCCCCCCCCCCGTTGGCCTGGTCTCCAGACACCTCTCACCCTGCCGTGCAGTTCTTGCACATCATTCAGCCGCCCCCGCCATTAGCGCGACCATTGGAGAGTAGAACACTTGAAACTGAGATTATGTTGGATACACATTCATTGATAATGACAAGTATAGAATGTGACTATCAGAGTAAATGACTGAAGTAGGGCAAGGACACAAATAATCGTTGTTGAAGAGGTCTGAGAAGTTGGAGAGTTGAAAGGAACATCTATGTTGGGTGTTGAAATAACCAAGATTTGTGATAGGTATAATGATGGAGGGAGAAGTGAGCCAAATGCATTTAAACAAGAACGGAGATAAAGGGGTAACTGGGAGAAGGTAGAAACAAGGCATTTCTCCTACTCTATCTACCTATGCTGTTAAACTTTTTGATGTCTGTACATTGTGTTTGCTCATCTCATTCCCACCTGGTTCCCAACTGACTGTGCTGTGAGCTCATGGAAGGAAGGGACCATACTCAGTATTTAGCCTGGAATTGTTGGTTATTTGATTTGACAGAGAGAACAAGTCTTCCTTTATTCAAGCTTTCACCTAGAATTTGTAAAATACTGGATGCTTATCCAGATGTGTGTCAGCCCTTGTAACAACTCCACTTCTAAATGTAGCACAACCATGTTAGTTGTTTCCCAGTCAAGGCAGGTCTTGGAGTTTGGGAGTCAGTTCCTGCAAGTCTACATAGTTATGGGCCAAAGGTTAGACTCTAATAAAATTGTAAAGCAGTCAACATTGTTTGTGATGCTTTTCAATCTCACTGTATGCAAATTGTAGAACCTAGTTCCTTATTCCCAGAGTCTGAAGCCTGCATTACCTTGTTAAATTTCTTCAAAGCAATGTTTCTCCAACTTAAATCAATGAGAATCACCTGGGGAGCTGTAAGGGAAAAATTGATGTTTGGTATTCAACCTTGATCAATTAAACCAGGAGCATTGATGTGAGGCCTAACAACCAGTGTTCTTTAATGTTTTTTAGGCAGTTTTCAGTGACCCAAGTTTGGCAAAGCCTTAAACTAAAGTGGTGGTTGGTAAGGTTGGACCTGTATCAGATTTTTTGCATTTTAAAAGTGATCTATTTAAGGGAGATCATTTCCAAGCCCAAACGAGCAGATCTCTAATGGCAAAAATTTGGGCATCAGTTAGGATTCTGTTAAGAAGCAGAGAGGCTTGTCTGAAGCAGTTAAATTTTGTAAGTCAAGCTAAGGTGGAAAGGGGATGCCAAGTGTAGTCATATTTTAATGATCTTGTAGTCTCAGGAGCAGCAGCAACAGTATCACTTGGGAACTTGTTAGACCTGTAAAGTTTCAGGTTCCACCTCAGGCCTACTAAATCAGATATTCTGGAGGTTGGGCACAGTCATTTCACAGTGTTTTCACAAATTCAACAGGTGATTCTGCTGTTCATTCGAGTTTGAGAACCGCTATCTGAGTGAGCTCAATCTAGTTGATCTCTGTCCAGAGTCAATCTATGGATATGATGGCTCCCTATACTAGGTGGTCTGAGATATTTTAAATGCAATAAATACTTTTCTCTTATTAACAATGCCAAGCCACATGGCAGCAACAGTTATCTGTGCCTTCTTGAATAACACTGTGATAGGTAGTTGGACAAAGATGTTTAGCTAGGTTATAACTCTTTCTCTCTCTAAACACCTTACAGTAGGTTGTTAATCATGTTTATTATCAAAGTTGATTGGGTAATAATCTCTACAGTGGTATGTATATACAGCAAAATATTTATTCTGACAAAAAACAGGGTGATGTGCTTCATGAACATTAATCTTTTGGTTGGAATTTCAATGCAAAGAGCCATACATTAATACCTTCCAGGTATTTCTACCCACAGTAGCTTTATCCATAAATGATGTCACTAATTGGAATAGACATGTCAGTAACACAGAAGTGGGAGTGTTCATCTTATGTAAAGTCTCATGCAAATGATTCGGAATTATTTCCTTCACTATGTTATTAGTTGAGAAAAATAAAGTTTTGATTGGCTTATACAAGAGTCTTACATTGGCTATTGATTATTTTTAAAATGGTTCTATTATTTTAAAGTAATAGTGATTACACAGTTTTATACGATCATATTTTTATTTATGTTGGAAAGTCATTCATATCAAATTAAGATTCATTTGTACCCTTTACAATTCTTTGAATGAAATTTTATGATTTAATAATTAAATATTTCGTTGTTCTTAACCTTAACCTGCAAACTGACTTTCTGAATCTTCAGTGATATGGGAATTACAAGAGTATTCACAGCTTCTCCAAACTATGCTTTCTCCTATTTAGCAGACATAGGGAGGGTCCAGGACAATGAGCCAAGAAACCTATGTTTCAATCTAGGCTTTGCTGAAAGTGACTTAGTACAAATGAAAAGACCTGAAATACTTGATCACTGCCCTTGGGGGAAATTGCAAGACCAGAAGGGCAAGCATAGCAAGGAAAAAAGAAAAAAAGAGACAAAGGAAGGGAGAGAGGGAGAAAAGGAAAGAGAAACAGAGAGAGAGAGAGAGAGAGAAAAAAAAGAAAAGTGCAAAGGCTGGTAATATTAAACAAGTCACAGTGAGTACAAACTACTGTACTGTATTCAATATAAAGGCTATCTAGTTCTAGGGAATAGCTCTTCCTCATCTCCTTTCCTCCTTATCCTACCTTTATTTCTCCTTCCCCTCTTACTTTCACCTCTCTTCCTCCCTTTAACTAGCCAATTGTAATTTATTAAACATCCTTTGGTCTCAGAAGTGTGTGAAGTACCATTTGCCTTTAGACCAGAGCTTACAGGGGCTTTAGACCCTTGCTACTCTAAGCATGATCCATGGACCAGCAACATCTGCATCACCTGCTTATTAGACAGAATCTTGGGTACCACTCCAGACTAAGTGAATAAAAATCTGTACTTTAACAACATTCTCCTGTGATTTGTGTGCATATTAAAGGTTGAGAAGTACTGCTTTAGAAGCTTCTCCATGACCTTCTCCTCTGACAGACAGGTCCAAAGAGGATGTATCCACTCAGAACCTGCCACACTTCTAGAACCCTCCTTGAGGCTTTTGGTCCCCTAAATTCCCTGCCACAAAGTCCTGGGCCTGCTTCCTGTACAGACAGTATGCATTTCCCTGGGCCTGAGTGGTGGCCAGGGGTGGCTGTTTAGAGGGAGGTCTGTGGAAGAAGCTTGGACAGCAGTTGAAATATCTACATGCATGTGTTCACGACTCCCTCAGTATAGGATGGGTGTGCAGGTGGGACAAGAAAGAGAGTGATTGAATGAAAACTCCCTGTGCTCTTACCAAATTTTATATTTACACCTGGTCTAACACATCATTATGAAGCTTTGTCAAGATAGTAAGGTAGGATTTTTTGTTTTAATTTAAACATTTGTTAGGTTGATACGTAATTTTTCAATATTCAGATATATGTCATGTGAACCAAGTTTACAAACCACATATCTGAACATGGTAGTGCAAATGGTTTGCGCTGGAATCTTGGTGTGGCACTGTGGATTAATGTGCTGGACTGCAAGGTGGGTTTAAACTCCAAGGTCGGCGATTCAAACTCACCAGCCACTCCTCGGAACCCCTATACAGGGTCGCTATGGGTCAGAACCGACTCAACAGCACTTGACAACAACTAACTTAAAGGTTGGAGGTTTGAACCCACCCAATGGTGCCATAGACAAAAGGCCTGGTGATCTGTTTCCATAAAGATTAGAACTCAGAAAACTCTAGCAAGGATTTTTGCTTTGTAGTACATGGGGTCGCCATGAGGCAAAATCAATTCAACATCAACTGGTTTAATTTTGGTTTGGTATGTGGGCCTCCGTTTGCACTCTAGGCTCAGTCATGCAGATTTCGGAGCAAGAATGCCTGAGATGGGATGGAAAGCTCTGTGACGTTTCCAGTGTATCATACCCTCATTCGCTTCTGGTGGCCCAGCACTGAAGTGGTCAGTCTACTTAGCATTCTCCCTGAAGCTATATTCATTTGTGTGCTTGGATACTCTTACTACACCTCATGACCTTTTACTTAGGAGATTTCCTTTAGGATAACCTTACAGGAGCTAGTCTTCTGTCCTTTGGTTAAATCTTCCTCTGGCTTGTCTACATTTTCTCCCTGTCGTTCTTTTGGGGTTCAAGCTCATAATAGAAATAACATTCCATCATAAGCACCTGATCCATCAGGGACAGATGGGAGTGCCCCCAACTTAGCATGCAATATCCTGGGCCACATGTCCATAATTTTATTTCGATAAAGGCAAGACCCAGGAATCTGTATTTTTAGCAAACATCCTAGATATTCTGATGCTGGTGAATGGTGAGTCATAGTTGGAGGAATCTTGTTCTGGAAGTGAGGTGGCTTCAACAGTCTTTGTGTGTCCTATTTCCATTTATATCTTGAGCCATGCTTGTCAATTAGCTGCACAGACACTAGTGACTCACAAGTAGCTTGGAGCTCATGAAATTTCCTGCATTCAATTTAACAAATATTTACTAGGAATCAACTCTGCATTGAATGTAATGGGAACTGGGGAACCCACCAAAGGAAAAGACACAGTTCTAGTCATGAGGACCATGAACTCCTTTCAGTCTATTTGCATAAAGTCAATTCTGTCATTAATGTCACTTAGAAATGCCTATTTTGCTTCATGGGTAGAGTCTTGTGATGGAGAGAAAATGGTACAAGGTAGAATACAAATCAATGATGTGATGCCTACTAGTTAAGCACAATGTAGTACAAACGGTTTGTGCACAACTACTAACTTAAGTGTTGGTGGTTTGAACCCATCCAAGGAGCTCTGGTAGCGTAGTGGTTACGAATAGGGCTGCGAGCTGCAAGGTCAGCAGATCAAAACTACCAGCTGTTCTGCGGGAGAAAGATGAGGCTTTCTGCTCCTGTAAAGATTTACAGCCTCGGAAACCCTGTACAGGGTTGCTATGAATCGGAACCGACCCACAGGCACAACAATGGACACCTCAGACCAAACCAAATCCAAACCTACTGACATTAAGTTGCTTCTGACTCAAAACTACCTTATAGAACAGGGTAGAATTGGCTGTTAAGGGTTTCTAAGATTGTAAATCTTTACAAGAACAAGCAGTCTCTCATCTTTTTCCCATGGTTTGAACCATCAACCTTGTGGTTAGCAGTCCAATGCTTTACCCACTGTATCACAAATGTTTCTCAAAAGAGGGGGAGAGATGCTTCGGTTTGCCAGACAGCCAGATGGTCCGGGTGAGTGGGGCTCCAGGTTCGGGGGAGGGTAATTCACGAAAACAAACCTTCCTGTGACGAACCCACACCATTACAGCCACCATAAGTCTCAGTACATCAAAATCTTAAACTAGCCTTTTTAAAAAATCACCGTACTGAGGAACTCCTAGCTTTTTAAACTTGTACTCGCCACTGGCTGCGTGTGGCACAGTCCCAACACCTCTCAGCGTGGGGGGCGAGGCTGGAACCAACTCGCACGGAAAGCATCGCTTTCAGTAAATATTGAACAGGGGGAGGAGAAAGTGAGGGTCATCTGCCCCACCATGTAATTTCGGCACTTGCAGTAGGCAGTGAGTGGGCAGGCAACAGGGACAGGAGGGGAACAAAAAAAAAAAGGGGGGGTGGGAGGAAACAAAAAAAGGCGCCTGTCTGAGGTCATCAGGCAAGGACTGTGTCTGCACAACCAAGTGGCCTCTCACCCGGACCGTTAACCCCTTCCCCACACCTCTGCCTTCCCCAGACCCGGACCAGAACTCAACTCAAACACCCACCAGAGCATGCCCTAACCTTCGGAGTGCATGCACACACCCCGCTGACCCTGCCCACGCGAAATAACAAGCAGGACATCGCAACACCCCACCTCCCGCACTGCTTGCAGCACCTCAGCACGAGCTCCGCTCTGCACACGGGACCCACCGCTAGACCCGCACCACCTGACTGATTGCTCGCGACCCAACCCTGCCCACCAGGCCCACCAGGCTCCCCCACGGGATTATTCCCTCCTCCTCAGACAGTGCGCCCGCACCCGCTGAACTCACCCACATGCTATAACAAGCGGGAGCCCTGCCCAGCCTCCCAGAACCCCTGTGGAACCCACCCTGCCGCAAAGCTTATTGAACTGCAAGGGTGGTGATTCATGCCCAGCAGCCAATCCTCAGGACACCGCGCACTCAGCCTAGGCTAAGACGCAGAAGTGCACCTATCTGGGTCTGCTTCTTGCACTGGTCTAGCAGGAGCCCTGGCGTGGCTCTAAGGGTTGAGACGGCATACTACAGAGCCTTATGAACTGCAAGATCGGTGGTTCAAGCTCACCAGCTTCTCCTCAGGAACCCTATCTAGGTCTCCCTTTTATAGCCGATTTAGCAGGAGTCCCAGCGTGGCTCGGAGGGCTGGGGCGCCACTACAGAGCCACAGGGCCGTTATGGGTCGATTGACCCAACAGCGCCTAACAACCAGGAGAGGAGGGCAGAGTGACCGAAAGAGAGTTAAGACATTAAAGGCATACCTACATTAAGCCACAGACTTATCTTTTTTTTCTTTCTTTTTTCTCTCCCTCTTTTTTGTGAGTGGAGAATACGGTATTGAGTCTTGTTTTGGCTGGTACTACATCATTTTCTTCTAATTTTATTGTATATATATATATGTTGTTGTTGTTAAGTGCCGTCGAGTCGGTTCCGACCCATAGCTACCCTGTACAGGGTTTCCAAGGCTGTAAATCTTTACAGGA
>NW_006408580.1:15055109-15062572 GCF_000296735.1 Chrysochloris asiatica | reverse complement strand
AAAAAAAAGTATTCTCATACAATTTGATGAACTTGTCCTATACCTATGGAAGCAGTAGCTCAAAAGAGGGAATAAATCCTTACAACAAGAACAGATCACAGTCAAGAAAACCCTAGGGGGAATTCTAGTTGTCTCATGAAGTAACCGCCAGTCGGTATGGACTTGATGGCAAAGGATTTGGTCTTTGTTTCTTAAATCACAATGTATTGAATCTGTCTATTGGATCCACAGTCAACACTCATGGAAGCATCAGTCAAGAAATCAAATGAATTACATTAGACAAATCTGCTGTAAAAAGACTTACTTAAAGAGCAAAGTTATCACATTGAGTACTAAGGTGCAGCTGACCCAAGCCATGGTGTTTTCAATCACCTCATACTCATGTGAAAACTAGACAGTGAATAAGGAAGAACAGAGAAGAATTAATTCATTTGAATTATTGTGTTGGTGAAGAACATTAAAAGTACCATGGATGGCCAGAAGAACAAGCAAATCTGGACTGAAAGAAGTTTGGCAGTATTGCCGCTTGGAAGCAACTATGACAAGACTTTGTCTCTTGTATTTTGGGCATGTTGCCAGGAAGGACCAGTCCCTGGAGAAGAATAGCATGCTTGGTAAAGTGAAGGGTCAGTGCTAAAGAGGAAGACCCTCAATGAGGTGGGTTGACAAAGTGGCAGTAACAAGAAGTTCAAACATAACAACAACTGTGCAGAAGGCACAGGACTGGCCTGTGTTTTTCTTCTGTTGTACATAGGGTCACTGTGAGTTGGAACTGACTCAAGGTCACCTAACAACAGCATAGGAACCCTGGTGGCACAATGGTTCAATGCTCAGTTGCTAACTGAAAGGTAAGCGGTTTGAACCCACCAGCCACTCCTTGGGAAAAAGATGAGGCTGTCTGCTGCCATAAAGATTTACAATCCCTGAGAGAAAAGACTTGGTGATCTGTTCCCATAATGTTTGCAGCCTAGGAAACCCTGTGGGGCTAGTCTACTCTACGGGCCATATAGGGTCACTATGAATCAGAATGGAAAACACATAACAACAAAATAAAACATTCTGACAATTTCATCCTCAAGGAGAATACATCTGTCTTAATAATAAATAATAATAAAACAATTTAAAGCCTAGTTTTTTTAAAAAAAGCCTCAAAAATTAAAATTTCAAGTTCATATGAAGGAATTTATAAAAGATTCTCTCAATAAGCTGTCTTACTAAGGTTAGGCTATGTGATGAAGGGAAAAATGTCTACTTAGGTGGTTACAAATTGGGCTGCTAACCTCAAGGTCAGCAGTTCTAAACTACCAGCTATTCCATGGGAGAAAGATAAGCCTTTCTGCTCCCGTAAAGATTTACAGCCTCAGAAACCTTGTGCAGGGACATGACTAGTCGGAACCGACTCCACAGTACTTAACAACAACAACAAAGGCTATTTTTTATCTGAAGCAAGAAGGACCATTCTTTTTGGCTTGGCATTATTACATTCGATAATCTACGCTGTTGAGTTAAGTACTTTCCTGACAAAAAGGAACAAAGAAGGTTCTTCCTTTCTTTAGATATAGTTGGATGACCTTGGCTTGGGTGTGAATTGGAGCAGGAAGCAGCATTTGTTGTTGTTTTTGTTGTTTTTGTTGTTTTTGTTAAACTCCATGTATAGTTGCCAAGGTTTACTGAGTGACATTCCTGGACAGAGACTATAAACCCACCTGGTCACCACTGTAAGGTTTCTCTTCCACAATTCATTCTGCAAGTTACGAGCCTCTGAGGAACAGTTTGTTAATTAAATGGTTTTTAGCCATCAGGTTTAATGAGACTGCTTTTAAGATATATTTGGGAAATTCATGGGATATTTATTTTATTTTAACACAGCCCCCACCCCACATGTCACACACACATACCCTAATCCCAGATTTTTATCTCAGAAAAAAAAATTGTGTGTGCCATTTATTATCCAACTGGGGCTAATGATTAGAATCCCTTAGAAGCTGAGTTAGGCGAGGAGGGATTCTACCCGTGTTCACAAGGAGCAGGAGGCTAAACTTCTCTTTAATAGAAAAGCATCTAAACAGTGGAAAGTCTTATCTGAGTCCAACTCAACTCTTTAGTTATCTTCCCACTTGCCTTACCTCAGTTCAACACTCAGAGGAGAGCAAAGTGATCTTAAATTGGAATTCTGGACTTCCAAAGCAGATTTCAAAAACGGACAGCGTTACGCTTTTTGGAATGTGAAATATAATCCCAGTCTCCAGCCCCCACACAGAAAGGCCATCTTGCACCAATAACATTGTTCGGGATTTCAAGTGTAACGCCATTTAAGGCAGTGCCAAGTCTGGCATTTCTCTGCTGTTCCCATGACAGGAGATTATTGTTGTACGAAGTTCTCTGGCCCAGCTCTGTGTGTCAGCTATTTGCACACAGCCTATGAATGACTCAAGAATGAAGTTGAGCTGGACTTCGTTTAGAATCACAGTGGCCTTTTCTACTTCCACCTGCTACCAAAGCTGCCAAGGAGGGTGGTGTGGGAAGTAGAGAAAAGATGGAAAGGAAGCAAGGTAAGCCAGCTGTCCCAACTCGCCATTTTCAACTGTTCTTGATGATGTGCATTTTCTGATCACTCTGGATCTACCAGATACTCTTAAAATGTTGTTGGTAAGTGCCATCAAGTTGGTTCCAACCCACAGTGACCCTGTAAAGGGTTTCCAAGGAGTTTCTGAAGAGTTTGAACTGCCGTCCTTGTAGTTCAAACTGACTTTGCAGTCCAGTGCATTAACCCACAGCACCATGCCAAGAGTCCTACTTTTAAGAATAGGCAAGGGCAACTTCTCTGTTTATCAGAGGTGAGGAAAAATGTAAATGATGCTAGAACTAAGCGCTGCCTCCCCAAGAAGTAACCCAACAATGTGGCTGGTGAGTAGGGAAGGGTGAGTGTGGTAGGGAGTAGGAAAAGGTATGGTCTATTACGGTGACCCAATCCAAAGTCAACAAAAATCAGATATTTGTCCTCTCTCAACTTTACACTCTTGTTTTCCCAGACTGTTTATTATCTATCATCTTATATATAAGTCACAGCTGACTCAACAATGACAAGAAAGAAAGAAAGAAAGAAAGAAAGAAAGAAAGAAAGAAAGAAAGAAAGAAAGAAAGAAAGAGAGAGAGTGTGTGTGTACTGGTGTGAAACTGTGGGTTAAATCACCAGACTGCAAAGCTGTTTGAACTGCAAGTTCACCAGCTGCTCCTCGGAAAGCCTACACAGGGTTGCTATGGGTCAGAATCGATTCAACGGCACTTAACAACAGCACCAAATTCTTCTTGGATCAACTATCAACACTCGTGGAAGCAGCAGTCAAGATATCAGATGACATATTGCATTGGGCAAATCTGCCGCACAGGAACTTTTTAAAGTATTGAAGAGCAGAGATGTCAGCTTGAGGACTAAGGTGCGCCTGGCCCAAGCCATGGTATTTTCAATAACCTCATATGGATGCGAAAGCTGGACAGTGAATAAGGAAGATCATAGAAGAATTGATGCCTTGAGTTGTGGTGTTGGAGGAGAATACTGAAAGTGAAATGGACTGCCAGAAGAACCAATAGATCTGTTTTGGAAGAAGTGCAGCCAGAGTGCTCCTTGGAGGCCAAGATGGCCAAACTTCGTCTCTCATACTTAGGACATATTGTCAGGATGGACCAGTCTCTGGAGAAGCTTATCATGTTTGGTAAGGTGGAGGGTCAGAGGAAAAGAGGAAGACCCCCAATGAGATGGATTGGCAAAGTGGCAGCATCAATGGGTTCAAGCATGCCAACAATTGTGAGGTGATTCAGGACCAGGCAGTGTTTCATTCAGTTGTGCATAGGGTGGCTGTGAGTGGGTATTAACTTGATGGCACCTAACAACAACAACAACAAAAGGGGTCATCTTGATAGATTTTTTTCAAAGGACTCAGAATGACTACAGGGGCTTATGAAGAAATTTTAAGAAAATTGAAGACTGCAATTGGTGAGAAAAAGGCCAAGAAAATTGTGCCAAGGATTTTTTTTTTCATCATGACCATGCACCTGCTCATTCTTTGAGAGTAGCCAGGGCTGTCCTACGAGAATTTTATTAGAAAACGTTGCCCTATCAACCCTATGTGGGAGAAAGATGAGACGTTCAACTCCCGTAAAGATTTACAGTCTCAGAAATCCTATACAGTGTCAGATTCGACTTCACTGCACACCACCACCACCCACCCACCCTACAGTCCTGATGCTGTCCTTTCAAACTTATTTTTGTTCCCCAAACTCAAAGAACATGATTTGAGTCCCTCAAAGATGCCAAAACTGCTGTTTTTCATGTGGTGTAACTGGAAAAGCACAGAATTCTTAGGGTTAGGTTTGTTGTTAAGTGCAATTGAGTCGGTTCTGACTCATAGCGACCCTATATATGTTTTCTGAGTTGTGATTGGTGGGTTTGAACTGCCAACCTTGTGGCTAGTGGTCCAGTGCTTACAGCACCACACTAGGATAGAAACACTGCTTTCAGAAATGTACAGACCTAGGTGGAGGATACTTTGAGAAACAATAGCTTCATATTTTGATATTTTTGTTTAACAATGGTTTCTATGATTTTGTAACACATATATAATCTTGGGGATTCTGGGAGTGGTGCTGTAGGATAAGCACTTGATTTCTAACCATGAGGTTGGTGGTTCAAACCCACCAGCCACTCCTCAGAAACCCTGTACAGGTGTTTTTGAGTTGCAACAGACCCGACAGCGCTCAACAACAACAACATATATTCTTGGAATTAAAAAGAACTTTAGATCATGGGAAGAGAGGGACTAAGAGCTGGCAGTCAAGAGGCAGACTTGCAGAATGTGCCTTTTGGTAGTATAAATTATTATATATGCCTGAGAGTTTAAAAAAGAAAAAGAACTACAGTGAAAAGAGAGAAATACTTGATGGCACATGGAGGGGATTATAATCATTGTAATGAAATAAGGTTTACAATTTGTTGAATGTAAAACTGATGATCTGCCCTGTAAACTTTTACCCAATCCACAATAAAAACCTTAAAACAAAACAAAACAAAAACAGAACTTTAGAAGTCAGTTTGTTCAACTGTCTTCCCAATGTAGATATACTTTCCACAGTATCTCTTGCTGAAGGTCATCCAGACACTGCTTAAATGCTTCCAGTGATGCAGACCTCACTCTTGTCAGGCTGTCCATTACACTCCATTATGCAAATATTCCTGAAAGCCAATTGTATGTAATATGCTTAAATCTGTGAATTTAATCAAATAAGCTCATCTGAAGACCACAGGCTTGAAACAAAAGATTTTAGCCTTTAAGATGAAATAGTGATCCCAGTCGTCTTTTAGGTTCACCACTTGCTGGCCCCCAGTGATAGGTGCCAATAAGTCAGTTTTGACTCATGACAACACTGTGCACAATAGAATGAAACCCTGCTAGGTTCTGCGCCAGCCTCACAATTGTTATTATGAATCAACCCATTGGTGCTGCCACTGTGCCAATCCTTCACATTGGGAGTCTTCCTCTTTTTAGCCTACTTTATCAAGCACAATATCCTTTTCCATGGACTGGGCCCTCCTGATAGTATGTTAGAAGTATGAGAGATGAAGTCTTGCCATCCTGACTTCTAAGGAACATTCTGCTTGTACTTCTTTCAACACAGATTTATTTTTTCTTCTGACACTCTAAAGTAATATTCTTTTCCAACACCATAACTCAATTGCATCAAGTCTTCTACATTCTATTCATTGCCCTACTTTCATATGCATATGAGACTATTGAAAATACCATGGCTTGAATCAGGTGCAACTTACCCCTAAAACTGACATTTTCACTCTTGAACACTTCAACGAGATCGCATGCTGTAGCTTTCTCTAATGCAATATGTCGTTTGATTTCTTGAGTGTTGATCGTGGATCCAAGCAAAATGAAATCTTTGAGAACTTCAATCTTTTTCTCCATTTATCATGACATAATTTATTGTTCCACTGGTGTGGATTTTTGTTTTCTTTCCATTGAGGTACAACCCATACTGAAGGCTGTGGTCTTTGATCTTTGTCAGTAAGTATTTTAAGTCCTCTTCATTTTCAGCAAGCAAAGTTGTATCATCTGCATATTGCAGATTGTTAATGAGTCTTTCTCCAACCCTGATGCCACGTTCTTCTTCATATAATCCAGCTTCTTGGATTATTTCTTCAGAATACAAATTGAATAAGTATAGTGAAAGAATACAACCCTGGCACATACCTTTCCTGATTTTAAACCATTCGGTATCCCCTTGTTTTGTTTGAATGACTGCCTCTTTTCCTATGTACAGATTCCTCGTGAGCACAATTAAGAGTTCTTCAATACTGACTGTTAGCAATGTTATCCATAGCTTGTCATGATCCACAGAGTCAAAAGCTTTTGCATAGTCAATAAGCACAGGTGAACTTTTTATGGTATTCTTTGCTTTCAGCCAAGATACATCTGACATCAGCCATGAGGTTCCTCATTCACCGTCCTCCTCTGAATCCAGCTTGAACTTCTGGCAGTTCCCTGTTGTGTAGCAGGTGTTTTTGAATTATCTTTAGTAAAATTTTACTTGCATGTGATATTAATGATACTATCTGATGATTTCCACATCCTATTGGGTCACCTTTTTTTTTGGCATGCACACAAATATGGATCTTTTCCAATTAGGTGGCCAGGCAGTTGTCTTCAACATTTCTTGACATATGAGTGAATGCCTCCAGTGTTGCATCAGTTTTGAAAGGTTTCAATTTATTTTCCATCAATTCCTGAAGCCTTGTTCTTTGCCAATGACTTCAGTGCACCTTGGACTTCTTCCTTCAGCACCATTGGCTCTTGATCATAGGCTACTTCTTGAAATAGTTGCACATCGACCAATTCTTTTTGGTACGGTAACTCTGTGCATTTCTTCCATCTTCTTCTTCTTTTAAAAATGTTTTTAAAAATGTGTGATAGTTTACATGGGAGAACATTAGCTTTACATTCATCCTATCACATATCGTTTCATTGTCATGGTTACAATCCCCTCCTTGCATCATCAACCAACCAAATGGTATACCCTGCAAGCCTGCTCCCTGGTCATCAACACACAGCCCCTCTCCCTCTCTGGGTCTAAAGTCCCCAGCCGCTCCATCTCTCTACATCATTGTCTCTGCCTCCATCTCTGGAATCACTGCTTATCTGGGTAGGGTCCTGCTCTCTGCTCTTCTCCCTTCATGGTCCCAGGGACCTCGGCTCCTAGACTGCAAAGTCAACCAACCCTCACAATCAGTCCTGATAGCAATTATTCACTACTGTATCACAAGAGACCTATCCGCATCTCCTGTCATCAGGCCCGCCCAGACAGATTGAATACTACTCAGTGGAGATTCTACCTTCCTCCGTGCCCTCTGGATCTAGGTTCCCTCTTGAAAGCTTGTAAGCCAGTCACTTCTTGCCTTT
>NW_006408580.1:15053926-15054545 GCF_000296735.1 Chrysochloris asiatica | reverse complement strand
CTTGATGTCTCCTGGGCGAGCAACTTGATTGATCTTGTAGTAATCAGCTGGACTGCTTATATTGTTTTGTATTTTTCCTGTCAGTCTTTCTTTAAAGAAGTATCTTCTGTTCTTCTAGCCACTCCAGGTTGGTCTGCTTGTCCTTTCAAGTAGATGTTTCCCACTTCAGAAGATTCTGGGTGAGGTTCAGGATTCTACCTATAGTCTTATGTAATGCAGAGGCTCTGCAGGAGCCTCCTTCACTGGGCATGTTGTAGCCTCATTTTAGGTATTCCAACCAGTTATAGGCAGAAGACAGACTTACAAGCTTTCTATGGTGATATTTCTGTCTATTCCTTTCTCTCCCCCTCAAGTGTCTATTTTATAATGGTATGCCAGGGAAACCAGGATTCAAAAGACAGCCAAGCATCTTAACATTATTCCCCACCCCTTTGCCCATTCCAACCATGTCTTATTCCCTGTATCCCAGAGCCCTGTTGTTCCAAGGTTGTACATACATCATTATCTACCTCTGTCCCACTTAGTCCCGTGGATCTTGGCTGAAAGCAGAGAATATCAGAAAGATGCTTACCTGTGCTTTATTGACTACACAAAGGCTTTCGATTGTGTGGATCATGAC
>NW_006408580.1:15038345-15053350 GCF_000296735.1 Chrysochloris asiatica | reverse complement strand
TTCATCTTCCAATCTGGATTAGCAAAACCAAAATGTCAATGATAATGATAGTAACAATAACTACATCTTTCATTGTACCAATCACTGAACTAAAAGTTTTGAAAACATCTCCATCTTTACAACACCCCATACAAGGTATATGTTATCATCCTCAACTTAAAGAAGGAGAGGAAATACAGATATAAAGTAATCTGTCTGTCCTAGGTGACACAGGTAGAAGGAGGTAGAGCACAAACTACACTGAACTGTCTTACTTCTACTAATGTCTTCTCTTAATGCTTTTTTCTTTTTTTAAAGTTTTTATTGTGAGGTTTACATGGGAGAACATCACCCCTACACTCATCCTATCGCATTTCGTTTCATTGCAATGATTACCATCCTCTCCATGCATCATCAAACAACCAAAGGTTACACCACACAGGCCCACCCCCTGGCCACCAGCACATAGCCCTTCTCCCTCCCTGAGTCCAGTGTCCCAAGCCACTCCATCTGTTCACATCATCATCTCTGTCTCCATCCCTGGCGTCACTTCACCTCTCTGTTCTCACTTGATGGTCCCAGGGCCCTCCACTCCTGGGCTGCAAAATCAATTAATCTCCTCCTTTTGTCAAAAAATATCTACCTCTATATTTCCTACCCTCACAGTCAGTCCTGATGACAATTATTCACTATTGTACCACAAGAGTCTTATCCCCATTTCCTTTCACCAGCCCGGTACCAACAGATTGGAAATCTTTCAGTGGTGATTCTACCTTCCCCTACCCCATCTGGAACTAGGCTCCCTCTTGAAAGCTTGTAAGCCAGTCACTTCCTGCCTTTATAGGCCCTCCCATTTTGGGTAGCCAATGTCCAAGTTGCCCATCCCTGTCAACCCTGTGTACCGAGGGGGTGAGAGTGATCCTCTCTGTAAAGATTTGTTACCTTCTTTGAGCTGCTACATCCATAAGTATAGGTAAAGTTCATCAAATTGTAGCAGGTTACTCTTTTTTGCTCCCCTTCTTCTTTCTTCTTCTAGTTGAATTCTGATCATCCAGCCATTGAGGTGATATCTGCAAGTCTGGGTGTCATGCATCTCCCCTCACTTCATATCAGCTGGATGTTTCACTCTCTGCTCCAGTCCTCTGTGGCCATGCCACTGCCTCTGGGCCCAGAAGTCCCCGGGTCTTGCCATATTGCTGGCCATCCAGGTCTCCACCTGGGTTCATGGAGGTCTATTGAATGTGGTCAGGCTTAGCTCACAACTTCAAAACTGTTATTTCCCCCTCTTCCCTTTATTGGTGACCAACGTGGTCACCAGCCAGACCACATGCCTGCTCATGTATTTTCCTTGAGTCTCAGTCTTGGAAGGGGGTTTGCTCTGAGGGGTCCTGACCACTTGCCTTGATGGCTCCTGGGCAAACAGTAATCAATCAGACTGCCATCATTGTTTCAGATTTTTCCTGTCAGTCTTTCTTTCATGGAGTATCTTCTGTTCTTCTAGCTTCTCCAGGCTGGTCTACTCATCCTTTCCAGTGGAAATGTCCTACCTCAGTCGGTTCTGGATTCCACCTATGGTCTTGTGCAATGTAAAGGCTCCACAGGAAACCTCTTTCACGGGGCAACTTCTAGCCCCCTTTAAGGTATTCCAATCAGTTATAGACTGAAGACGGACTTACAAGCTTTCTGTAGTGATGATTCTGGCTATCCCTTTCTCCCCACCTCAAGAGTCTATTTTACAGTGTTAGGCAAGGGAAACCAAGATTCAAAAGACAGCCAAGCATCTTAACATTATTCCCTTCTTCATCTTCCTTTGATACTTTCTGTATCACTCAATAGTTTGCCTATAGAATCTTTCTTCAGTTCTTTCAACTTTAGAAATGCTGAGCGTGTTCATCCCTTTTGTTTTTCTAACTCCAGGTCTTTGCACATTTCATTACAGTACTTGACTTTGTTTTCTCAAGCTGCCCTTTGAAATGTTCTCTTTGAATCTTTCACTTCTTTTTTTTTCTAGTCACTTTAACTTCTCTATGTTCCAGAGCAAGTTTCAAAGTCTCTTGTGACATCCATTTTGGTGTTTACTTTTTTTCTTGTGTTTTTAATGATCTTTTGATGACTACCTACATGATGTTCTTGTTGTCACCCCATAACTCTTCTGGTATTTTATCATTAGTATCTAATGTATCAAATTTGTTCTTGTGCTGATCTCTAAATTCAGGTGGGATATACTCAAGTTCATATTTTGGCTCTCGTAGATTTGTTTAATTTTCTTCAACTTCAGTCTGAACTTGTATAGGAACAAATGATGATCTCTTCCACAGTTGGACCCTGGCCTTGTTTTGTCTGATGATACTGAGCTTCTCCATAGTCTCGTCTCACAGATGTAGTCAATTTGTTTCCTTTGTTTTCCATCTGGTTAGGTTCACATGTTTAGTCACAATTTATGTTGGAAACAGGTGTTTTCAAGAAGTCATTCATCTTCCAAAATTCTATAATGTGATCTCCAACATCATTTCCATCACCAAGGCTATATTTTCCAACTACTCATCCTTCCTCTTTGTTTCCATCTTTTGCATTCAAATCACTAGTAATTATCAATAAATCTTCATGGCAGGATTGATCATTTCAAGCTGAAGAAATTGATAGATTTCTTCAATTTTATCATCACTGGCTTTAGTGGTTGGTGTGTAAATTTGAATAATAGTGGTATTAACTAGTCTTCCTTATAGGCATCTGGATATCATTTTGTCACAGATAGTATTGTACTTTACGTAAGATCTTGAAATATTCCTTTTGACTATTAATGTGATGCCATTCCTCTTCAATTTGTCATTCCCAGAATAGTAAATCATATGATTGTTGGGTTCAAAATGGTCAACTCCAGTCCATTTCAGCTCACTAATGCCTAGGATGGTGATCGTTTTGAGTTCCATTATATATTTGAACTTCCATATAAGCAATCTGTTGCACCGTTTCCCCCTGATCTTGTTTTGGCTTATGATATGGAGCTTTTCCACCATCTCTTTCCACAAATGTAGTCAATTTGATTTCTGTGAATTCCATCTGGTGAGGCCCATGTGTATAGTCAGTCATCTTTTATGTAGTTTAAAAAAGTATTTGCAATGAAAAAACATTGGTCTTTCGAAAGTCTATCATGTAATCTCCATCATTGTTTCTATCACTAAGGCCATATTTTCCAACAACTGAGCCTTCTTCTTTGTTTCCAACCGTTGCATTCCAATAGCCAATAATTATCAATACATCTTGATTGCATGTTTGATCAATTTCAGACTGACGAGGTTGGTTTTTTGTTGTTAAGTGCCATCAAGTCACTTTTGACCCATAACAACCCTGTATAGGGTTTCCTAGGAGCAACTGGTGAGCTTGAACTGCCGACCTTGCAGTTCAAATGGCTTTGCAGTCTTGCGAATTAATCCACAGCACCACACCAGGACTCCAATGAGGTTGGTAGAATTCCTCAATTTCATTATAGCTGACTTTAGTGATTGCTGTGTAAATTTGAATATTAGTGGCATTAACTGATCTTTCTTGTAGGAGTATGGATATTATCCTATGACAGACAGCATTATACTTCAATACAGATCTTGATATGTTCTTTTTAATGATGAATGCGGTGCCATTCCTCCTCAATTTGTCATTCCCAGCATAGTAAACCATGTTATTGTCAGATTCAAAATGGCCAATGATAGTCCATTTTAGCTCATTATGTCTAGGATATTGATAACTATGCATTTTATTTCATTTTTGAAAAATTTTCTAGATTCATACTTCATACATTCCATGTTCTAATTATTAGTGGATGTTTATAGCTGTTTGTCTTCATTTTCAGTTATGCCCCATCAACTAATGATGGTTCCCAAGGCTTTACTCCATTCACGTCATCATGGTCAACTCTACTTTGAGGAGGCAGTTCTTCCCCAGTTGTATTTTGAGTGCCTTCCAACCTGAGGGACTTATCTTCAGGCACTATATCTGACAATATTCTCATCTCTTCATCATGATTCAGTAGTCAATATTCTCTTGCTGACAGTGCTCCACTGCTATTCATAAGGCTTTCAGTGACTAAATATCTGGAAGTAGTCTATCTCTTCTTCTTCCTAGTCCGTCTTTGTCTGGAAGCTCAGCTGAAACCTGTCCATCATAGATGACCCTGCTGGTGTTTAAAATACCAATGGCATAACTTCCAGAATCACAGCAATACACAAGCCACTATAATATGACAAACTGACAGATGAGTGGTGGATTATGAGCTGGGTGGCTAACTGCGAGGTCAGTAATTTGAATCTACCAGTCACTCTGTGGGAGAAAGATGGGCTACTGCTCTTGTAAAGATTTCCATCCTCAGAAACCCTGTACAGGGTCTCTATGAGTCTGAATCCACTTTGTGCCACACAGCCACCAACACCACCTACTTTGAGAGTACAGATCTTTCTCAGTTGTATTTTGAGTGTCTTCCACCTGAGGTGCTCATCTATTGGCACTATATTAGACAATGTTTCTCTGCTATTCATAATGTTTTCAATAGCTCACCATTCAGAAGTGGTTTGCCTCTCCTTCCTATTCTGTTTTAGTCTGGAAGCTCCACTGAAACCTGTCTACCAAGGGTGACCCTGCTGGTATTTAAAATACTGGTGGCATATCTTCCAGCATCACAGCTACACACAAACCACCACAGTATGACAAACTGACAGATGATTGGTCTTAGGAGATGTAACTAATAGCCTTAGGGACAGGAATGTGGTTGAAGCAGTGGCTGAATGATGAATTGGAGCTGGCAACCTAGAGAACCCAGAAGAAACATAGAGAACCAAGAGAAGGAAATGTCAATCAGCAACAGAGGCGAAGAGGAGATCATTATGCCTCACACAACACAATAAAGTCTCAAGTTTGCAGTATAATAAGTGAAGGGCAGTGGAGTGTAGAGAGTAAATTAGCAATCTGAGACCCTGAGTTCTTTGTGAGGTTAACTCCTAATTTGCAGTGTGAACCAGGACAAGTCACTGAGAACAGACATCCTCTGTGTCTCAGTTTCTTCTTTTGTGAAATAAGGAAGACTGTTACCCTACTTCCCTTATTGTATCATTATAGAGATTAGACAAAATAATGTGACATGAAGCGGTTTCCAGAAGTGTAGATAACTCCTGTTCATAATCTTGCTTTACATAGACACTAAAAATGTTATTTATAATAAATTATGACATCACCATTGAATTGTTTTTATTAAAGGAAAGTCTGTTTTTCTAAAACATAAAATAAAAGAATGTCTTTCAGGAATATGGTACATTTTTAAAACTTCATATTTAATGTAAAAAATAAAGAAAACAATAAAATCACTCAGAAAAATCTACTCAACAGTATGGTTAATATTATTTTCAGTTGATTTTCTATTCATTTCTATGTTATTTCTCATTAAGCTAATAATATTTCAATCTAATACTGTATCTTATATAATATACTAGCATATCTATATTTGAAATTTTTAATTATGCCTCCTTTACTCTTTCACAACTTACTTTTTCCACTTAACGCATTATAAATATATTATCTTGTCATTAATCTTTTACAATAGCTTTTTCCAATCTCTTACCATTGTTGTTGTCTTAGTTAAGTGTTATTCAGTTGGTTCTGACTCATAGTGACTCTGTATAGGGTTTACGAGGTTGTAAATCTTTGCACTGTAGGATAAACACTGGCCTGCTAGCTGCAAGGTTGATGATTCAAACCCACCAGCCACTCCTTGGAAATTGTGTACAGGGTTGTTATGAGTAACAACTGTCTCAATGACACTTAAAAATAATAACATTTTTGCAGGAGCAGAACGTCTCATCTTTCTTCCACAGAGTGGCTGGTGGGCTTGAACCACCAACTTTGTGGTTCACAGTCCAGCGCTTATCCTCTTGAGTCACTATACTCCTTTTTGCCACTATCCGTAGTAAAAAAAAAAAAAAGCAACAACAACAGTAAAGTTTAGATTGCTACCCATCACACATAGGCACACAAATGCCCAGTACTTAGCATTTATGGTGCACTCTGATCTATAGGAGCTCTGGTAGTGTAGTGGTTACGAATCGGGCTGCGAACCTTAAGGTCAGTGGTTCGAAACTACCAGCCGCTCTGTGGGAGAAAGATGAGGCTTTCTACTCCCGTAAGGATTTACACCCTCGGAAACCCTGTACAGGGTCGCTATGGGTCGGCTCCGACTCGAAGGCACTTAACAACAACAACAACTGATCTATTCTATTCCATTCCACAACTCTATTTTATTCTATTTCATAATTAAATTGTGTCTAATAGAATGCACTACTTCCTTATTCACTGGATTGATTACATGGCCCATGTTTGTACTTTGAAAAGCACATCTACATAGGATTCTGGTGTGGTGCTGTATGATCAGCACTGGATCAGCACAAGATCAGCAGTTCACATCCACCAGATGCTCCTCAAAAAACCTATATAAGGGTTGCTATGAGTCAGAACTGATTCGACAGCACTTAAACAACAACAATCTACAGTATTAGTTTTATTGGCTAGAATGTACAGACTTTCCATAATTATTTAACAGATTCCCAATTGTTGCACTTTTATATTTTTCTAGTATTTTGCCATTCATTCTTTTTTCATTAAATGGTTCAATAAATGTCTACGGAATGTCTACACTGTTCTTGGTGTTGGGAATACAGTGATGAACTAGACAAACATGGTCTCTACTGTAACTGCACTTACACTCTATGAAGGCTGGGGAACAGGCAATCCATACATCTACAAACCAGGAAATAGCCAGGATACTCTGATAGAGAGTGATGGGGGGAGTCTACTGTTAGTGATGGTCAGGAAACACCACTCTAAGCAGTAACATTTAAGCTCATCTATCTGCTTCAGAAGATCTGAGGTAATAGAACCCATGCTGGAAGGACAACTAGCAGGAAAATCTTAAGGTAGTCAAGAGCTTGGCACATTTGAGGATTAGAAGGGTGGCTAATGTTCCCAGAGAATAGTGAGAGAGGGGGAGGAGGAGGGTGACAGTCATAAGAGATGGGATTGGGAAACTTGGCAGAGGCCAGATCATCCAGGACCTTCTATTATAAACATGCTCCATTCAATGTTGTTTCTTGAGAAAAAAGTTTGAGAGGTATCTTGGACATCAACAGCTGTTAGTGCAGAACACTGTGATGGAATGGAGACTGAGTAGCTGACAGGTTTTGCTGAGTACCGGCTTTTGTGCT
Organism: Chrysochloris asiatica; assembly: GCF_000296735.1. Classification (NCBI taxonomy): domain Eukaryota; kingdom Metazoa; phylum Chordata; class Mammalia; order Afrosoricida; family Chrysochloridae; genus Chrysochloris; species Chrysochloris asiatica. The sequence goes on along the minus strand of NW_006408580.1, from coordinate 15,046,130 downwards.
AAAGTTCTGCTGGTGGGGCACAACTCTGGCACAGTACTTGGTATTATTCCATGTAGGTCTTCCCAGAGGCATTTCTTAAAATTCTCCTAGAGAATAGGGTCTTTGTCTCATTCAGTGCCCTATCCTCAGTATCTAGCACAATTCTTGACCTATAGTAAGTGTTCAATAGGTGTTTATGAAGCAAACAAATAATGTTTCAATCTAATAATTTATATGGCACTCTAGGATAAACACTGGATGAAAGGTTGGTTTGAACTGCAAGGTTGGCAGTTCAAACTCACCAACCACTCCTTGGAAACTCTATATAGGGTTACTATGAGTCAGAACTGATTCCACGGTGCTTACCAACAACAACAAACAATACATTAAAGCCGGGGTTGGGCATGTCTGGCCTACAGGCTGTATTTGTTGTTGTTGTTAAGTGCCGTCGAGTCGGTTCCGACCCATAGCGACCCTGTACAGGGTTTCCGAGGGTGTAAATCTTTATGGGAGTAGAAAGCCTCATCTTTCTCCCGCGGAGCGGCTGGTAGTTTCGAACTGCTGACCTTAAGGTTCGCAGCCCGATTCGTAACCACTACGCTACCAGAGCTCCTTACAGGCTGTATAAGGCAAGCAAAATCATTTGGTCTGGTCCTGCCAAGGCAACCGCAGTTCTAGCCATCACATCACATAAGGGGTTGCTGTTGTTGTTAAGTGCCGGTGGAGTCGATTCCGACTCATAGTGACTCTGTACAGGGTTTCCGAGGCTATAAATCTCCCATGGAACGACCGGTAGTTTTGAACTGCTGACCTTAAGGTTTGTAGCCGGATTCGTAACCACTACGCTACCTGAGTTCCTTACATTAGGGTGAGTTAATTAAATGTTTGACCAAATATACCAAGCTAATTTTTAAGTTGATAATTTTATATGGCCTGTGAATTGTAAGTTTTGGCAGAAAAAAGGCTTCCCACCCCTGAACTAAAGCCTCTATAGTTTTAAAATTGAACCATAGTACTTCACTCTTCCTTGCTTTTTTTCCATTTAATACATTTCAGCTATATCCATAAATACAAATGGACATCTTCCAAGACCTACAGACAAAGGACAGAAGTAATTTCTGATAAATTATTACTTCACATTCATGTTTTCTCAGCTGTGTCTCTCTAGCTGCATGCTAACTGAAGAGAAATGTTTCCCATGTGGTGAAGAGGAAAATATTTTCTTCAGCTCCTTTATAGGGAAGTCTATTCTTTCTTTATTTGATCTTTTTTTTTAATCAACTGGCTGCTTTTTGCTATGAAAAATATAATACATTGCAATTGTCAGAAACGTATGATGAAGAGGCCTAGAAATCTGATATTCCCATATCAGGGACCTTGTTGTGTATTGAAATAAATGCATGGGGTAATTGGAAGTTAGATTGTTGGTTTCTTTGAAGTTGTTCATTGTGTTGAGGAAGGGAGGCAGGAGATGTCTACAGAATGGGTCTTGGAGGAACCTCCAAAGGAAGTCCTCTAATGCCAGAGCTTTGATGCTGGTTCTGACTACCACAACCCTCTACTGCCTTGCTTGCTCATGGCCACCACAATGCCCTTGACTAAATACAAATGGAGCTGAACTGAGACAGACCTTTTATCCTGTTGGTTAATGAATGACTCTTTTGACTGCTTGGTCACTTCTAAGTAAATCAGTGCTTTGGGATACAAAAAACTTTCTAGAAATTGTTACAGGGAAGAATATGAAGACTAGGAAGAATTTAATTCTGAAAGATCAAGTTATTACATACCTAAGGAATGTGAAAGGAACCCTGGTGGGTCAAATAGTTAAGTGCTTGGCTACTATATGAGAGGTTGGCAGTTCGAACTCACCCAGCAACTCTGTGGGAGAAAGACCTGGTAATATGTTTCTATAAAGATTATAGCTAAGAAAACCTTACGGGGTAATTCTTTTCTGTCACATTGAGTTGCTATGAGTCAAATTTAACTTGATGTCACCTAACAAAAGCAAGAGGAATTGGAACTCACAAATGTGGTCACTGGATAAGAAAATTGCTTTGGTCTTCATTGAAATAGTTTACCTTCTAGAAAAAGAAGACATGCTTGTCTTTTAACAAAATAGTCCTCTATCATTTTTAGGGAACTTTTTATTGAAGCATAGTATAAATACAGGAAATGTATAAATTGTAACTGTATAATTTGAGAGATTTACACAAAGTCAACACACCCATGAAATAAGCACCCTGATGTAAGAGAACATGATTAACACCTAGAAAGCTCCCTAGACCCCTTTCCAGTCACTTCTCCCACCAAGGGTAACCACTATCTTGCCGTCTAACACAATGGATTAGTTTTGCCTAGTTTTAAACATAATTGAAATGGAATCATGAAACATAAACTCTTTTGTGCTGACTTCTTTGCTCAACACATGTTTGTGAAATTCAGTCCTTTTTCAATGTGTAATTGTAGTTCAATTATTCTCACTGCCATATTGTGATCCATTGTGTGCATTTGTAACACTTTATTTATCCTTTCTACTTTGATGGGCATTTGGGTAGTTGCCAGTGTTTTACTGTGACAACTAATGCTGCTTTAAACATGTCTTTTGATCCCACTATGTACCCCGTTCTGTTGGGTAAATTCCTAGGAGTGTAGTTGTTGGATTATAGGCTTGCATTTTACTCAAATGATGCTTCCAGTTTTTCAAAGTGGTTGCACCAATTTACACCTCAATCAGTAGTGTATGAACATATTGTTCTTTATCATTTTTACTGTTTTGCTATGCCTTCCTATTCCCTATTGTGGTTAACTTGCACCTGCCACCACTGTGGATGTACTTGGAGCTGTCTTCCCTACTTTGTGTTATTAAGTAATGCAGTTCTGTATCCATAGCAGTGCAGGGACTGTTCAAGTATAAAATTAATCTTTACATAATGTTGGCAACAATTGGGGGAGATGTAATAACAATAACCAAGATGCAATGCAATAACCATTCTGATTATTGAGAGCTATTTTACTAAGATTATAGTTTCAAAATCTCCCAAACTCACTGGATACTAAAGCTTGCAGAGGGAATGAGTATGAGTGAAACTTGCTTTCTCAAAAGGAACATAAGCAGGTGTTAAATAGAGTTTACATGAGAGTTAGCATTAATTGTAGTTACAAGGTGGACAGACTGGGTTCAAATTCTGGCTTCATCACTTATTAGCTGTGTGATATTGGGCAGTTACTTAACATTTCTGTGCCTCAGTTGCCTCTACTACAAAGCAGAAGTAATAACATCTACCTCAGAGGACAGAGTCCTGGTGTGGCACTGTAAGATAAGCAGTAGACAGCAAGGTTGGTTTGAACCGTAAGGTTGTTGGTCCAAACTCACCAGTTGCTCCTCCAAAACCCTATACAGGGGCACTATGAGTCAGAGCTGACTTGACAACACTTAGCAACAACAACAAATCTTATAGGGCTATGTTTATGAGAACTAAATGAGGTAATAGAGTCTTGGTGCTGCAGGATAAGCACTGGACTACTAGCTGCAAATTCAGTTGTTCATACCCACCAGCTGCTCCTCTGAAATCCTATATAGGGTTGTAATGAATCTGAAATGACTTGACAGTACTTAAACAACAAATGAGGTAATACACGTGAAGCATATGGTAGGTGGTAAGTGCTATATGAGTGTTGGTTGTATTTGTTGTTGTGAAGTGCTGTTGAGTTGATTCCAACCCATAGTGACCCTGTGTTGGGTTTCTAAGGAACAGCTAGTGAGCTTGAACCACCGACCTTGCAGTTCAAACAGCTTTGCAGTCCAGCGCATTAACCCACAGCACCACACAAGGACTCCGTTGGTTGTATTAGTGCCCAATTTAATACCTGAGCTCTAGAAGCCGTACACGAGATGGAGATTCTTATTAACTTGGAAAGCTCTCTCAGAAAAGGAGAGTGTGGGAAGCAGGATAGGACAAGGGGAGGAACCAAGAGAGGGTGTGGTTCAGTTGGAATCCATCTTCAACCTGATCCCAGGCATGAAAAGCACCAGAGTTGTCCCACTTTGAAGCAAGGGGATTGACTTTTTATATTGCCATATCAGTCAGTCATTGGCTGTGAGCTGCAGTGGCTTGGGGACACTCTTGCACTAGGGGGATGCCGCTCCTATTAGCTGAGGGCAACCCTCAGAAAGCTGCAGCTGGGAGCTCTTAACAGCTAACTCTCACAGCAGCTGGGCCCTGAATGTACCTGCCAGAAAAGGGGATCTGGGTGGGGCACTGATAGTGTCTATTATTCCTAACTATGCTTCCATCCCCCTTTTCCTTCTAATCAGGGTATGACACTGTAGAATAAGCAGTGGACTGCTAACTGCAAGATTGGTGGTTCAAATCCACCGGAAATTAGCTCCTTGGAAACCCTATGCTGTTGTTGTTAGGTGCTGTCCAGTCAGTTCCAATTCACCCTATGCAAAACGGGATGAAATATGCCTAGTCCGGCACCATCCTCACAATTGTTATCTTTGTGCCCATTGATGCTGCCTCGGTGTCAATCTATCTCATTGGAAATCTTCCTCTATTTCACTGACCCTCCTATTTTCCAAGCATGATGTCCTTCTCCAGGAACTGATCCCCCCTGATAATATGTCCAAAGTACAAGAGACAAAGTGTGGCCATTCTCACTTCTAAGGAGCACTCTGGTTGTATTTCTCCCAACAGAGATATACTTGTTTTTCTGGCAGTCCGTGATACTTTCTATACTTTTTTGCAAACACCATCATTCAAATGCATTGGTTTATCTGTGGACTTCCTTATTCATTATTCAACTTTCAAATGCTTTTGAAGTGATTGAAAATATAATAGCATCAGTCAGGTGCACCTTAGTCCTCAAACTGATCTTTGCTCTAGAACACCTTAAAGAGGTCTTTTGCAGAAGATTTGCCTACTGCAATACATTTGATTTCTTGAGTGTTGCTTCCATGAACATTGTGGCTCCAAGCAAATTGAAGTTATTGACAATTTCAATCTTTTCTCTATTTATTGGTCCAGTTGTGAGGATTTTCATTTTCTTTACACTGAGGTGTGGTCCATACTGAAGACTGTAGTTTTTGTTTTTTTAAATCTTCATCAGTAAGTATTTCAAGTCCTCTTTACTTTCAGTAAGCAAGGTTGTGTCATTTATATATCACAGGTTGCTAATAAATCTTCCTCCAATCCTGATGCCATGTTCTCCTTCATATAATCCAGCTTTTCAGATTATTTGCTCAGCCTACAGGCTGAGTAATTGTGGTGCAAAGACACAACCCTGGAACACATCTTTCCTAATTTTAAAACATTCAGTATCCCCTTGTTTTGTTCGAATGGCTGCCTCATGGTTTATGTTCAGGTTCCTCATGAGCAGAAGTAATTGTTCTGGAGTCCCCATTCTTCATAATGTTATCCATAGTTTGTTATGATCCACACAGTCAGATGCCTTTGCATAGTCAATAAAGCACAGATAAACATCTTTGTGATATTATCTGCTTTCAGCCAAGATACATCTGACGTCAACAATGATATCCCAAGTAGCACGTCATCTTCAGAATCAAGCTTGAATTTCTGGCAGCTCCCTGTCAATGCACTGCTACTGCAATTGTTTTTGAATTCATTTTAAATTTTTACTTGCATGTGATAGTAATGATATTGCTTAATGATTTTTGCATTCCATTGGATCACCTAAGTTTGGAATGCACAGGACTATGGATCTCTCCTAATCTGTTAGCCAGGTAGTTGTCTTTCAAATTTCTTGATATAGATGAGTGATCACCTCCAGTGCTGCATCAGTTTGTTGAAACATTCCTGGAGTCTGGTTTTTAGCCAATGCTTTCAGTGCAATTTCAGTATCATTGGTTCCTGATCATATGGTTCCTCTTGAAATGATTGAACATTGAACAATTCTTTTTGGTACAGTGACTTCCATCTTCTTTTGATGTCTCCTGCATCATTCAATATTTTGCCCATAGAATCTTTCAATATTGAAAGTTGTTGAGGCATGAATTTTTCCTTCAGTTTTTTCAGTTTGAGAAATTCTGAGCATATTCTTCCCTTTTGGTGTTCTAATTCCAGGTCTTTGCACATTTCATTATATTATTTGACTTTTTATTCTCGACCTGTCCTTTGAAATTTTCTGTTCAGCTTTTTTGCATCCTCTTTGATTCCAGTTGCTTTAGCTCCTTATGCTCAAGAGCAAGTTTCAGAGTCTCTTCTGATATCTACTTTAGTCTTGTATTGCAAAATTCTACCATGGATCTCCAGAATTATTCCTATCAAAAAGGCCATATTTTCTAACTAGTGATCCTGCCTGTTTGTTTCCAAAGCTTGCATTCTAATCACCAGTAAGTAGAAACGCATCTTGATTGCATGTTTGATCAATTTCAGGCTGAAGAAGTTGGTAAAATCATTTAATTTCATCATCACTGACTCTAGTGGTTGGTGCTGTAATAATAGTTGTATTAACTGGTATTCTTTGTAAGTATATGGACATCATTGTATCATAGACAGTACTGTATTTCAAGATAGATCTTGACACGTTCATTTTGACCATGAATGCAGTGCCATTCCTCTTCAAATTTTTTGTTCTTGACATAGTAAACCAGTACTAGTCAATTTCAGCATACTGATGCTTAGGATGTAGATCTTTATGTGTTTCATTTCATTTTTGATATCTTACAATTTCCTAGATTCATGATTCATTCATTTCAAATGACAATTTTTAATGGAAGTTAGCAGCTATTTCTTCTCATTATGAGTTGTGTCCTATCAACAAATGAAGATGCCAGAAGCTTAACTTCATCCATGTAATGAATGTCAACTTTACTTTGAGGAGGCAGCTCTTCCCCAGTCATATTTTGAGAGCCTTCCCACCTGAGGGACTCTGACAATTTTCTGCTGCTATTCATAAGGTTTTTAGTGGCTATCCATTCAGAAGTGGTCGCCTCTCCTTTGTCCAGTCTTTCTTAATCTGGAAGCTCTGCTAAAACTTGTCCACATGAATAACGCTGCTGGTATTTAAAATATTGGTAGCATACTTTCCATCATCATTGCAACACACAAGCCACCACAGTACGACAAACTGGTCAGAAACCCTAAGCAGAATAGCTACGAGTTGAAACCAGCTCTATGGTACTTAATGACATCAACAACAATCAGATTTTGAAATGACCAATGATAAAGTTCTCTAAAGGCAAGCCAGGTAGCTTTTTGAGCATTCTTATTCAGAAACAAGAATGTTCACAGATGTCCATGAGCTCTGCATATGCAACCTGTATGTGCAAATGAGTGATTAGTGTGTAAATGTACATGATCCCATACTAGTTGCTGCCTGGGTACAGGCTTAAAGCTTTAAGGCTTCCCTTGTAATCATGCATTTCCCTTCCAATTAGCAACTCATTTCCTTGACTTTGCTTCTTGGATGTTTACCTTTTGAGACCACCACTTTTAATCTAAGCTCTTCTTTCCTTCTGGTCAACTACATACAGCAGGAGAAATGAAAAGAAATATGCAGAAGGCATCATTTATTTGAGGCTTGTGGGATTTTTGGTCTGCTTGCTTCACAGTGAAATGTCACTGCATTGACAGCTCTGGCTTCAGCACTTAGTGAATCTGCCCCTCTCTGCTGGAGATGGAGGCAAGATGTGTATTTGGTTTCTAGGAGGTGGATGTGCTGGCGCCTGTCGCTTTCACATAACCAGATCTCTACTTGTATAGGACAAAGCGACATTAAAGCAAGATGAGTCACTGTGTAGACAAATAGAAAGCTCCTTACTTCCCTGTCTCTGAACACGGGGGG
>NW_006408580.1:15029161-15038245 GCF_000296735.1 Chrysochloris asiatica | reverse complement strand
GGCGGCAATGGGGAGAAGCCTGTGAATGCTCAGGCTAAGTGGGGGAAGGGTTTAAAGTATATGAAGGAACCAGTCATAGTTCCTAATTTCAATCTAACAAAGTGGGTGCAGTCACCTCAGCTTCCCTGGGGAGTTAAAATTTGGGAAAGAAAATAGAATGTGCAGTAGAACTGAGGCGAGAAGTGCAACATGTACCTTCTCCAAGTATTGGTTTGTTCAATCATACATCATTTGTTCGTTCATTTGCTCATTCAACTGGCAGTCACCAAGCATTCTCCAGATGCCAGTTTTCGTGCTCCATGTCAGACCTATCAAGAAAACCAGCCACAAAATAAATAAGTAAACATAATTGTGATGTGTGTGAGACCTATCAAGAAAACCAGCCACAAAATAAATAAGTAAACATAATTGTGATGTGTGTGACAAAAGATGTCAGTTTGAGGACTAAAGTGTGCCTGACCCCAACCTTGGTATTTTCAGTCACCTCATATACATGGGAAAATTGGACAATGATTAAGGAAGACTATAGAAGAATCAATGTATTTTAATTATGGTGTTGTCAAAGAATGTTGAAAGTGCCATTGACTGCCAGAAGAAAAACAAATGTGTTGGAAGAAGCAAGGCTTGTCCCACTTTGGACATATTATTCAGGAGGGACCAGTCCCTGGAGAGGGACATCGTGTTTGGTAAAGTGGAGGGTCAGTGAAAAAGTGGAAGATCCCCAACGAGATAGATTGACACAGTGGCAGCAATAGTGGGCACAAATGTAAAAACAATATGAGGATAGTGCGGAACTGAGCAGTGCTCTATTCTATTGTGTTTGTATAGGGTGCCTATGAGTTAGAACTGACCCATTGACACTTAACAACAATAACAACATGACAAAAGACCAAACCCAGCAGGAACTGGAAGTTCAAGCACACTACTCATTACCAACAGAGGATTTAGGAAGTTATTCTAGCCTAAGACTGCTGCTTCTTACCCACATGAAGCCTTTTGGGGCCCAATAGAAGACTAAAGTCATAAAAGCATTACAAGTCAGAGTTTTGATTCCAATGCTTTGGGCATAATGAAATACTACATGAATCCCTGCCAGTCCATTGACACATTCATCTGACCACCTCCAGGACTCATTTCTGCTATTCTAGTTCCATTTTCTAGGTTAATGGCATAGCCTCCATGGGCTGCTTTGCTCCGCTATACCTGAAGACCAGCTGGGCTGGTGAGAAGTTATAAGGAAAGCCTGACGGAAAAAAGGAAATTATTCTGCCAAGAAAAAAATGTTTATTGCAGTTCCTAAACTTTTGGTTCAAAGATTTTTGAAAGCAGGTAGTGAATTTTCATGTGCTAAGCTGGAAGTTTTGTTTATGTCTGTACTCCTGATAAACAAAAAGCGAGACAGTCAGTGTTCCATGTGATTGTTGGTCACTATGTGATTCAGTGATCAAACCAAATCCCATGGGACCTGACAGCTGAGGCCTGTGCTTCACCATCAGCAGTAACTTCCTCATTGCTTTTTTACGGCTGGTATATGTGGCTCTTCAGACTAGCATCGCATGAGGCTAGTGGAGTCGTCAGTTCAGCACTTGAGTTAAACGGAGTTAAAAGGCAAGATAGGCAATGCACTATAGTGAGTGGCACAGTAGCAGCAGTAGTAATAGTAATAGTAGGAGTAGGAGCAGTAACCATTTATTGTATGCATCAAACACTGTACTTAGCACTTGTTATCATGATCGTATTGAATTCGCTCAACATTCCTAGGTTGTAGGTTCCAGCATTAGACAACAATAGAAGTCAACTAAGTTGCCCGAGGTCACTGTAGTTTAAATGGCTGACCCACAACTGGAATCAAGGTCTCTCTGACTGCAAAATCCATTCCCTTCATTATTTTGCTTGATTGTCTCTTAAGACAGTGAGCTTTGGCATAAAGGAAAACTAAAATTGCCAGTTAAGATTCTGTGACCTGGTGAGGTTATTTGAACATTTTGCCTTTCGGTTTTCTTCTCTAAAAAAAAATGCAAATAGTTCAGAGGGGTTGTGAGCCGCAAAAAAAAATGAATTAATATCTAGTCTCTGGCATACAGAAAAAGCTCTGGTGGCACAGTGGTTAAGTGCTCACCTACCAACTGGCATGCAGTAAGTACTCAATAAGTGATAATTCCCTTCCTCCCTGAGAAATCACTTGGATCTCTTTATAAGATGGAAGTCAAGAAAGACTTAGTTTAAATTAAAATTTTCCAAAGGTTTTTCAAACTCAGAAAGGGTATAAGAGAAATATTCCAGTTCTTAGCCATGTGCCCGTTCCTGAGTAAGCCGTGACCATCTCATAATGCTAATTTTCACATAATGACCTGGTCTTTGGAACCTAACTGTGTTGGTAAGTGAGGAGTGGGTGTGTTGTTATTTAAAGATATAATCAATAACCATGTAGTTACTCTGAAAAGTGAGTTAATAAAAAAAACAAACCAAAAAACTAAACTGTAGATGAACGAATATTTTCATTTCCCTTTTTGGTAACAACACTCGTAGAGGTTTGAGAAACTCTATAAAGGAGCTCTGATAACACAGTGGTTACGAATCATGCTAGGAAACGCAAGGTCACCAGTTCGAAACTACCAGCTGTTCCATGGGAGAAAGATGAGGCTTTCTGCTCCAGTAAAGACTTACAGCCTTGGAAACCCTATACAGGGTCGCTATGAGTTGGAACCAACTCCACGGCACATAACAACAACAACAACAACATCCCACACACAAAGTGAGCCCAGTAACTCTCCATCTCCTGGCTTCTGATTGGGCGCTGAATCACATTATCAACCCCATCCTCAGTCGCCCAATGGCACTCCCAAGTGGCCTTCCTGAAAGCTTTCAACTTTTCATGCCCATTTGAAAATAGTGCTCATTCTGTAGTTGTTGGGTGCAGAATATAGATACCTAGGTAGGTAGGTAGTCACGCTGTTCCTGAATTTTTTGCCTGCTTTGTCTTTATCTTTTGCTGCAGGAAATAGCTAATTAACAAAGCAGAGATTATAACAATGATCCAGGTCTTAGAATAAAGCACATACATATATTTGTATTTTCAGTTCCTTGGAATTCCTTTAGATAAAAAATTCCTGCTTGCCAGAAAAATATGCATTTGAGAAAGGGTGGTCCAAATGATGTCTGATGGTCCTGGGTCTTCAAGAATGAGAGAGTCACATTAAAATTTCCCACCATGATTGCGAATTTGTCTGTTTTAGCTAGTTTTGGTTTTATTTTGGGGACTTGATTATTTTTTACAAGAGCCCAAGTGGTTTAGTGTTTAAGCGCTCAGCTCCTAACCAGAAGGTTAGAGATCTCAACCCACCATCTGCTCTGAGGGAGAAAGATGTGTCAGTTTACTTCTGTAAAGATTTACAGCCTTGGAAACACTGCGGGGCAGTTCTGCTCTGCGCTGTAGGGTACCTATGAGTCAGAATGGAGTCAATAGCAATGTGTTGTATTATTGTATCCATTTAAGAATTGGCTTATCTTCCTCATGGACTGACCCTTTTATAAAATATCCTTCTATATCTCTAAAAATGATTCCTTGGTTAATGTTTCCATGTTATAATTTTTTCCATTCTTTTATTTTTATTTGTAAGATGATACAAAGAATTCTGGGTTATATGAAGAAAAACGTGGCATCAGGATTGGAGGAAGACTCATTAACAACCTGCGATATGCAGATGGTACAACCTTGCTTTCTGAAAGTGAAGAGGACTTAAAACATTTACTGATGAAGATCAAAGAGCGCAGCCTTTGGTATGGATTACATCTCAATGTAAATAAAACAAAAATCCTCACCACTGGACCAATGAACAACATTCTTATCAATGGAGAAAAGATTGAAGTTGTCAAGGACTTCATTCTTCTTGGATCAACTATCAACATTCACAGAAGCAGCAGTCAAGAAACCAAATGATGTATTGCATTAGGCAAATCTTCTGCACAAGACCTTTTTAAAGTGTTGAAGAGCAAAGATGTCAGCTTGAGGACTAAGGTGCGCCTGACCCAAGCCATGGTACTTTCAATAATCTCATATGGATGCAAAAGCTGGACAGTGAATAAGGAAGACCGTAGAAGAATTGATGCTTTTGAGTTATGGTGTTGGAGGAGAATATTGAAAGTGCCATGGGCTGCCAAAAGAACCAATAGATCTGTTTTGGAAGAAGTGTAGCCAGAGTGCTCCTTGGAGGCCAAGATGGTCAAATTTAGTCTCTCATACTTTGGACATATTGTCAGGAGGAGAAGGATACCATGTTTGGTAAGGTGGAGGGTCAGAGAAAAAGAGGAAGACCCCCAACTAGATGGATTGGCCAAGTGGTAACATCAATGGAGTCAAGTGTGGCAACAGTAGTGAGGTTGGCCCAGGATCAGGCAGTGTTTCATTCTGCTGTGCATAAGGTCGCTATGGGTCAGTACCGACTCAATGGCACCTAACAATAACAGCAACAAAGAATGTTACTGGTGTGGTGCTGTGGGTCAGTACACTAGACTGTAAACCTGTTTGAACTGCAAGGTCAGTCATTCAAGCTCATCAGTGGCTCCTCGGAAACCCTATACAGGGTGGCTATGAGTTGGAACTGACTTGACAGCACTTAACAACAACAACAACAAAGAATATCAGGCTTGCTTCAATCTCTCTGAAATCTTGACCCCTTAAATTTTGGCCTCTGGATAATCCTGAACTTCAAGTTTGTCTACCCATGCTCTGAGACTTCCAAAACCTCTATTTGACTTCCCAATGTCTTGCATACCATTTTTAATATGACTTCTTAGATTCTTGGCTCCAAATCTCTTAGGAATCAGCAGGTACCTCATGGAGGAACACTGGATGCAGAAAGGCTGCTCTTCCTGAAAGCTCTTCCCTTCTCTCTAGGATCCTCATCTTTCTAATTTTGTTGCTTTGGAAACTCTCTGTTGCCCTCAAACATGACCTCTGTATTTTGTCTCTGAGGAAGCACTAGTGTGCAAAACTAGATAGTGACCTAATGGGAAGTAGAAATCTAGGCAAGTGTTTTGGGGGATCACTTAATCTGAGTAAGCTTTAGTTTCCTCATTAGTAAAATGGAGCTTATGAGACCTATCTTAAATATATGTTAAATGTACTATGTGGTGGTGGTGGTGGTGGTGGTTATGTGCCATGGAGTTGGCTCCGACTCATAGCGACCCTGTACAGGGTTTCTGAGGCTGTAAATCTTTACGGGATCAGAAAGCCTCATCTTTCTCCCGCGGAACAGCTGCTAGTTTTGAACTGCTGACCTTGCGGTTCACGGCTCGATTTGTAACCACTACGCTACCAGAGCTCCTTTCAGTGGTAGAATTCTCACCTTCCATGCGAGAGAACAGAAGTAAATCCCTAACCAATACACCTCATGCATAGCCACCACCTTTTGTCAGTGGAGGCTTGTGTGCTGCTATGATGCTGAACAGGGTTTGGTAGAGCATTAAGACTAGGAATAAAGACCAGGTGACCCACTCCGAAAATCAGCCAGTGAAAACCCTGTGGATCACAATGGAGTTGGTGGGTCTCCCAATGGGTCATGGAGATGGTGCAGTACCTGGCAGTGTTTTGTCTCATTGTGCATGGGGTCACCATGAGGTGGAGGCCAACTTGATGACAGCCTTTAGCAACAACAATGTACTTTGTAAGCTGAAAGGTTATTCAAACACAAGCTGCTGTTCTTAAGTCGTTACATAATGAGGTTCCTGAAAAACATACAAACAGACAATTATGGTGAGTGTCCACACAGGGCAGTTTGCTCATATGGTCAGATCGACCTGATGGTATGAATGGAAATTACTTCTGGGAACTTCAGTTGTTATTATTGTTGAATGCATAAGTCTTTAGTGAAATGAATTACCTGCCCATGGTGTTAAGAAGTTCTAGAAAACTTTTTCAAGCACTTTCCTTGAAGGCTCATTCTTGAAATCCAAGGTCATCAGCAAGCCTTTGGACATCCCTTTTCAAATTTGCATCTTTCTGGTAAACAAGAATTTCTCTGAAAGAATTGCTGGGAGGTGAAAATGGAGGTATATTTGCTTCACCCGTAGACCTCGGCTATTGGCATAATTTCTGTCTGATTAGTTACAATCTGATGGTTTCTCCTGACTTCTCTCCTGAGCAAATCTTGCCCAGCTCAGATTATATAAGAGAGTTGCACAACTTGTTGGTCTACTCTGAGTAAATGCTTGTTTCTGTTTCAATCCTTTTTCTTACTGTCAGACAGTTCTTCATTTACCCGTGAGTTGTGGAACTGTCTGGATCTTTCTACCTGTTCAGGTCAGTACCATCCTTGCACACAAAGATGCATTTGTCCATTAACTGAGTTATCCTCTTGAGAAGATCACTTTTCCTCCTCCCTGCTGAGTGGTGGATAAGAAGACGTGCTTCTAGTCCATTCTGCCTGACATTTGATCTTTGGATCATGCCCACTGTTTTAGATGTCCCATAACTCGGATGTCTTTTTGTCTGTAGAAAATCTACTGTGACTGGAATCTGGTATACAATGCAGTCATTGGTCAGGCGCAAATATACTCTACTTATAGATGCTAGCTCAGAGGGATATCAGTGTGTTTCAGGATCACCTAAAGCCTGAGCTCTAATCAGCCTGGTGAGTTGGCTAACAATTTCTTTGCCTACCCTGACTGAGCAGAATATTCCAGAAAGAATGAGAAAGTTCTATACACTAAAGCAGTTGTTCTCATTGGGGGGATATGGGGGCGAAGAAAACACATCAAAAGCACAAATGCCAGGGTATCCATCTTGTTGTTGTGTGCATTGAGTTGATTTTGACTCTATATGATAGTAGAGCTGCCCCATCTAGTTTCCTAGGCTATAATATTGGTAGCATAGTGGTTATGAGTCGGGCTGCTAACCTCAAATTCAACAGTTCGAAACCACCAGAGGTTCCATGGGAGAAAGATGAGGTCTTGTATTCCCGTAAAGATTTCCAGCCTCAGAAACTGTATGCAGGGTCAACTGTGAGTTGGAACTGACTTCATAGCACACCACCACCACCACCAATCTTTATAGGAGAGTTCTGGTGTGGTGCTGTGAGTTAATGCGCTGGACTGCAAAGTCGGTTTGAACTGCAAACTAGGCAGTTCAAGCTCACCAGCCACTCCTCAGAAGCCCTATACAGGGTCGCTGTAGGTTGGAATCAACTCAGCGACACTTAACAACAACAACAACAACGATCTTTATAGGAGTAAAATTGCCAGTCCAAACTCCTGACCTTTCAGTCAGCTGTGCAGTGCTGAGCCATTGTTCTACCATGACCACTGCCATCGAGTCGCTTCTAACTCATTGAGTTATCCTACTTAGGGTTTCTGACACTACAGCTCTTTATGGGAACAGACAGTCTCATCTTTCTCCTGAGGAGAGGCTGTTAGGTTTGAACCACCAACCTTGCAATTAGCAGCTGAATACCTAACCCACAGTGCCACCAGGGTTCCTTATTGTGCCACTAGACCTACTAAATCAGAACCCAGAGTGGAGGAAACTCCCTCACCCCTTCTTCTTTCCCTATCCAAATAAAAACCTGGGTTTCAAAAGCACAGAGTTGGTTAAGGGTCCTGTGTCTGAGTCATTAAGAGAATACTGACATCTGTGGGTGATGAATTTGTCATCAGTTTTGACTGTGTGCCAGGGTCTAACAGATCGTCAAGAATATCATAATGGATAATACAATTCTTAGGTACAAGAGACTTGGTTCCACTAAACTGTTTATTCACTCTGAGCCTAGAAATAACGGATTCAAATTTTAAAAACAATTTCTTAAATAAGAAATGTGCTAATGAGAATAGGTGTTTGGTAAATTGTAGTGCTTGACTGGTTAGTTACTGTGGTTGATGTTATCAACAAAATGATGAGGAATTAGATTCTGTAGTGCCTTTGGTGATTTCATATGAAAACTGACTGCTTTAAGATTGATTATTCTGAAACCAAGTTGGTTTCTCCTTTCCTTATTTTCAATATTTTAGGAATATACAAATTTAACTCTTTTGTAAAGAAGTTTGGCAATGTGTATAAACCGGCTTTAAATATTCATCCTTTGTGCCATTCAGGAGGAGCCTGAATGGCACAGTGGCTAAATACTCAGCTGCTAACTGGAACGTCAGTGGTTCAAACCCACCAGCAGCTCCACAGGAGAAAGATGTTACTTTTACTTTTTTACTTCCATAAAAAGTTACAGCCTAGGAAGCCCTATAGGGCCATTTCACTCTGCGCCATAGGAGTGCTATGAGTTGGAATCAACTTGACAGCAATGGGTTTTTTGAATCATTGAAACTTTTTAGATCGCTATCCTAAAGCATCCTGAGCTGTTACACTGTGGTGTTAATGCACTGGATTGTAAGGTCGCTTGGATCTGCAAGATCGGTGGTTCAAGGTCACCACCTGCTCCTTCAGAACCCCATACAGGGTCACTATGGGTCAGATCTGACTCAACAGCACTTAATGACAAATCCTGAGGAAATAGTCAACTCATAAAACTTTTTTGTATCTGCAATAGTTGTTGACACTAAAACATTTTGTTGATGTCCAGGATCCTCTTTTGTTCACTAGGACCTAGTTCAATGCCTGACACACATAAGGTGCTTAACAAATATTTATTAAATGAATTAATGGATGAATCATTAATGGATTAATGATTAAAGACTCTGAATAAGTTATTTAACTTTTCTTGGCCTTCATTTTCTGTCCTATAAATGGGACTAATAATATGTACCAACACGTATCTGACAGATTGTAATACTGTGATGGCTTGCATGTTGTTTTGACCTTGGAAGCTATGCCACTGGTGTTTAAAATACCAGCAGGATCACCTGTGGTGGACAAGTTTCAATGGAGCTTCCAGAGGAAGACAGAGTAGGAAGAAAGAATAGGAGGTCCACTTTTGAGGGTTTAGCATGGAACATTGTATGATATAGTATTAGAAGACGAGCCTCTCAGGTTAGAAAACACTCAAAATACAACTGGAGATGAGTTGCCTCCTCAAAGTAGAGTTGACCTTAATGATGTGGCTGGGGTAAACGTTCAGGACCATCATTTGTTGATGGGAT
>NW_006408580.1:15005987-15029061 GCF_000296735.1 Chrysochloris asiatica | reverse complement strand
GATTTCTGTGTATTCCATCAGGTGAAGTCCATGAGTATAGTCATCTTTTATGCTGTTTAAAAACGGTATTTGCAATGAAGAAGTCATTGGTCTTGCAAAATTCTATTATGCAATCTTTAGCATCGTTTCGATCACCAAGGCCATAGTTTTCAACTACTGGTCCTTCCTCTTTGTTTCCAACTTTGCATAACCAGTAATTATCAATACATCTTGATTATATGTTTGATCAAGTTAAGATGGAAGGATTTGGTAGAATTCTTCAATTTCATCTTCACTGGCTTTAGTGGTTGGTGCATAAATTTGAGTAATAATGATATTAATTGTTATTCCTTGTAGACGTATGGACATTACCTTATAACAGACTGTGTTGTCCTTCATGATCAGTCTTGAAATGTTCTTTTTGATGATGAATGCCATACCTTTTGTCTTCAATTTGTCATTCCTGACATAGTAAATCACATGACTGTCAGATTCAAAATGACCAATACCAGTTCATTTCAGCTCACCAATGCCTAAGATATTGAAGTTTATGATTTCCATTTCATTTTGTGTCAGCTGCCAATTTTCTAGATGCATACTTTGTACATTCCATGTTCAGATTATCAATGGATGTTTACAGATGTTTCTCCTCATTACGAGTTGTGCCCCATCAGTAAATGAAGGTCCTGAAAGCTTTCCTCCATTCATGTCATCATAGTCTACTCTAATTTGAGGAGGCAG
The DNA here is from genome assembly GCF_000296735.1 of Chrysochloris asiatica. Taxonomy (NCBI): domain Eukaryota; kingdom Metazoa; phylum Chordata; class Mammalia; order Afrosoricida; family Chrysochloridae; genus Chrysochloris; species Chrysochloris asiatica. Next base: position 15,028,341 of record NW_006408580.1, on the reverse strand, counting down.
CTCTTTTCCAGTCATATTTTGAGTGCCTTCCAATCTGAGCAGATCATCTTCTGCACTAAATCTGACAATATTCTGGTTCTATTCATAATGTGTACTCCTCATGCGGCGCTGTGGGTTAATGTGCTGGACTGCAAGGTCAGTTTGAACCACAAGGTTGGCAGTTCAAGCTTATGAGCCACTCCTCAGAAACCCTATACAGGGTCACTATAAGTCAGAACCAACTTGACGGCACTTAACAACAACAATTCATAATGTTTCAGTATTCAGTATTCTGGTGTTATTCATAATATTTCCATATTCAATCTTCTGGTGCTATCTGACAGTGTTCCACTGCTATTCATAAGGATTTCATTTGGCTAAACATTCTGAAGTAGTCCGCTTCTCCTTCTTCCTAAGCTGTCTTAGTCTGAAAGTTCAGCTGAAACTTTTCCACCATGAGTGATCTTGCTGGTGGATACTGTGGCATAACTTTCGGCATCACAGCAACACACAAGCCACGGCAGTATGACAAACTGACAGATGTGTGGTGGCCAGAAACTCATAGTATATATTAAATCAAGTGTATATTGTGCCTGGCAGTCAGAGAAAACAGAGGGATACATAGACACACATGGTTGTTTCTCTTAACCCATGAAATAGGTTGTTTAGTGTGCTCTGTCTGACAGCCCTAATAGAAATGTCTTCTGCTATATTCTTCTGAATGAAGACCAAGGAGGTAGATGCAATGGTGGCTATCTCTGCCCCAGTCAGTTTGGAATCACAGTTTAGAGACTGAACTTTGAAATCGAACTTTTCTGAGTTCAAATTAAAACTCTGCTGCCTACTAGTTACCTGACCATTGGCAAGTATTGTCTTGGCTTCGTTTTTTTTTTTCCATCTATGAAGTGGGATCCATAATAATACTCACTTCTTTTGGTATATTGAGAGAAAAAAATAAGGTAAAGTAGGTTCAGCTTGTAGCATAAGACCAGTTGTTGTTGTTAAGTGTCATTGAATAGGTTCAAACTCAGTCAACCCAGTATAGGGTTTCTGAGGCTGTACATCTTCGTGGAAGCAGAAAGCCCCATTTCTCTCTCATGGAGCAGCTGGTAGGCTCAAACTACTGACCTTGTGGTTCACAGTCCAGCGCTTATCCTATAGAGCTACCATGCATGATGCCACTTAGTCCTTAACCAAAAGAGCTGTTGTTATGCTATAGTCAATGGAGAGTTCTAAAAGGTCTGGAGCAGGAATTGACTGTAGAAACCCAGGAGTATGATCTTGTAAGTGATGAGGACTATCTCTGTGGTGACAGAGATCCACAGGCCAGGTCCCCCTCTACAGAAGGACAGGGAACCCCAGTAGTCAGACTGTAGAGATCTGCCTTAGTCCTTTTCATTGCTATAGCTGAGGGAAGCTGAGAAAGCAGGCCTAGTCATTTCAGCCCACCCTGGGACTACTCCCGAGCTCCCTGGAGTGGACTGGGGTGGGTTGACTGAGACTTTGTCCAGCCAAACGTCCCCCTCTGCCCAATCCTGCTTCAGCTCTATCCCTTCCACAGGTACTGACCCCTAGTAAGTAGCCTTCACATCAAACTCCATTTCAAGGTCAGCTTTCAGAGAATATAGCTCATAGTAATGTCTAAAATCACAATTAAAGGTAACTTTAAACTGCCCCCACCCCCCACAATCTCCCAACACACTTCCTTTGTTCATTATTTTATCTTTCAATCTTGTCCCTTTGTCTGTATTATTGTATTCTCCATATTGAGAGTTTTGTGTTTCAATGGCCTGTCGTGCACAACTTGTCCACGAACTGTCAGGTCAAAGCATGCGCCTATTTAGACAAGTTGTCAGGTTGAACGGGAAAAGAAAAAAAAAAAAATCAAACAAACCTAAATCAATGTGTTTTCACGTGCAAAAACATGTGCGTTAATTTATCTGCTGCCGCATTCTACCCTGCTAGTTTGGCGCAAGGGTCCTCAGACAAGGGGGCTGGGAGTTGGCTGATTAACAGAGCGATTTTTATTGGGAGAAGGACAATACAATTGTTTTATGGTAATTATCACCATTTGAACCTGTGCCCATGCTCATGGGGAAGATTAAAGCAAAGGCTCTGTATGGATGATGAAGCCGCTTAGAACATGCGCAGGCCAGAGGGCTAGAACTATGTAGAATATTAACGCTTTCTACCTTGTGGAAAGCCCCCAGGGAGGCAACAGATTGGCTAACTTTAAATAGCTTTTGTGCCTTATCTGTGGGACTGAACTCAAGTACGTTCTGTTTCCAGAGTTGGGAGAACAGCCGGGTAGATTACTGGGTGACTTGCTTAGAGGTAATAGCCAAGTCCTTTTAAAGGCAAAACAACAACAACAAAAAAAAAAAAACAGAGCCAGCCATTCTGAAGGTGCTGAACTAGGCCATTAAGCATCCTTCCATACACCCTCCCCCCTCCCCCACTAAAACGAAAACCCAAACCACCAAACACACACACAGGAGATAGATATTCTTAGAGAGGTTTGTGACTGTGGTAGTTCTTAAATTGAAACACCACAAACTACAAAACACTACCGAGTTGAACTGAAAACCCAGCCTTTGGTAGTTTCTTCTCTGATATTTGGTAATTCTTTTTGTATTGTTGTCCATTTCTGCTGTCATATCTGAGTTTAGGATAAGGACAGAGATAAGTCTGTCACTCCAAGGCAAAGCAGACAAGTGAAGAGCTGTAAAAGAGTTTGCAGACAAGAAATGGCTGTTTTACAGGTTTGTAGGATAAGCATTGGATTGCTAACTGCAAGGCTATAGCTCTGCAGGTGAAAGATGAGCTTTTTCAGGTCTCATAAAGATTTACAGCCTCAGAAACCCTACACAGAGTCACTATGAGTCAGAATGAATTTGAGGGCAATGAGTTTTGGGTGATTTGGTAAATGATTAACTTTGGTAAATGATTAAAAGAATCTTGGCTAAATTGTGAAGAACAAAGTCTTTTGGGTTTGCAGCTGTATATGTGGCTAGAATTGGAAACATGCAGTAATGAGGGCAATTATTTTTGAAAATAGTCTTTATGATTAAGACTCATTAAAAGATGTAGCGCTCCTTGTGGCTGAGGCAGGAAAGTGGAAAGATAGGAGAATAGTTAGCAATGAGAGAGGCTGAGAGCCTTGATAACAGTGCCCACAGTCAGTTTTCCAATTGGCTGCCTTCTCTAGGCTGTTTTAGAAAGACAGAGAGATGTTACAGTCTAAAGTGAAAACAGTTGACATATATATGCAAAGGTTTATTTCCCCCTTTTTTAAGCAACTGAAAATTTTTACTAAGAAAGGGAAAATCTTTTTTTTTGACCAAGGAAGATGCTTAAGTAAAATAAGGCATTATCCTTTATTTACTAATAATGGACATGGAAGGACGGAATTGGTAATGGCATTTCTGTTGTTGATGGTTAAGTGCCATTGAGTCGGTTCTGACCCATAGCGACCCTGTATAGCATTTCCAAGGAGCAGCTGGTGAGCTTGAAGAACCACCAACCTTGCCGTTCAAACAGACTTTGCAGTTCATTGCATTAGCCCACAGAGCCACACCAGGACTCTCTAGGCTGCCATGATTCACCTGGGCTTGTTTTTTGTTTTTTTTTTTTTTTTTCAAATCATTAGCTGGTTTCTTTTGATTTGCTAGAACAGAAGTTTTGATCTCCATTTGATTGCTCTCAAAAATCACAAATATCCTTTATTTGCCCATGTCTATGGTATAGCCAGCAAGTATCATGCACTGTGCCAGACACAGCAAACAAAGGTAAAAGACACACAGCCTTTGCTCTCAAATTGCACAGTGTCAAATAAATATGTAGGCAGAGCAATAATTACTGGACACTGTTGGAGTAATAATACCAAACACTTCACACTTAACTTTCTGCTCACCACTTGTCTGCCAGTTTGCCATATTGCGGTGGCTTGTGTGTTGCTATGACGGTGGAAGCTACACCAGTATTTTAACTACCAACAGGGTCACCCATGATAGACACATTTCAGTTGATCTTTCAGACAAAGACAAATTAGGAAAAAGGAGAGATGGACTACTTCTGAATGTTTAGACACTGAAAACTTTTAAATAGCAGTGGAACACTTTCAGATACACCACAATATTGAATATTGAAGCATAATCAACAGTAGCATAATATTGTCAGATATAGTGCCAGAAGGTGAGTCTGCAGATTGGAAAGCACTCAAAATATGACTGGGGAAGAGCTGCTCCCTCAAAGTAGTGTTGATTGTGATGATGCAAATGAGACCTCCATTTGTTGTTGGGGCACAACTCAAAATGAGGAGAAACAGTTGTAAACATCCATTAATAATCAGGAAATGGAATATAAGAAATATGAATCTAGGAAAATCGAAAGTTGTAAGAAATGAAATAGAACACATAAAGTTTGATATCCTTAGCATTAGTGAACTGAAATGGACTGGTTATTGGCCATTTTGAATCTGACAATCATGGTTTACTATGCTGGGAATGACAAATTGAAGAGAAACGAAGTGGCATTCATCATCGAAAAGAAAGTTTTAAGGTCTATCTTGAAGTATAGTGCTGTTTGTGATAGGAAAATCTCCATATGCCTACAAGAAGGAGCTCTGGTAGCATAGTGGTTACGAATAGGGCTGCGAACCTTAAGGTCAGCAGTTCAAAACTACCAGCTGTTCTGCAGGAGAAAGATGAGGCTTTCTGCTCCTGTAAAGATTTACAGCCTCAGAAACCCAGTACAGGGTCGCTATATCCATGACACATAACAACCACAACAAGAAAGACCAAGGAGCTCTGGGAGCATAGTGATTATGAGTCGGTCTGTTAACATCATGGTCAGCAGTTCAAAACTACCAGCCATTCTGCAGAAGAAAGAAAGATAAGGCTTTCTGCTTCCATAAAAATGTGCAGCCTTGGATACCCTATACAGGGTCATTATGAGTCGGAACTGACTTCACAGCACAGAACCACCACTACCACAAGAAAGACCGGTGAATACCACTATTATTCAAATTCACGCATCAACCACTAAAATCTGTGATGCTGAAATTGCAGAACTCTACCAACTTCTTCAGTATGAAATTGACCAAAGATGCAATCAAGATGTGTTTGGTCATTACTGGTGATTGGAATACAAAGATTGGGAGCAAAGAAGAAGGATCAGTAGTTGAAAAATATGGCCTTAGTGATAGAAATGATGCTGGAGATCGCACGATAGAAATTTATAAGACCAATAATTTATTCATTACAAATACCTTTTTAAAAATATGAAAGATTACTACACACATGTACCTCACCATATGGGGTACACTGACTACATCTGTGGGAAGAGACAGTGGAACAAACCATCAAGTTCCACTCAAGTTCAGATTCAAGCTGAAGAAAATTAAAACAAGTCCACAAGAGTCAAAATATGACCTTGAACACATCCCACCTGAATTTAAAAATCATCTCAAGAACAGATTTGATGCATTAGACACTTATGACCAAAGACCAGAAGAGTTGTGGGATCACATCATAATGGAAGAAAGCGAATGGTCATTTAGAAGACAAGAAAAAAGGAAAATACCAAAACGGATGTCAGAAAAGATTCTGGAACTTTATCTCAAGCATACAGAAGCTAAAGTAAAAGGAAGAAATAAGGAAGTAAAAAAGCTGAATAGAAATGTGCAAAGACCTGGAGTTAGAAAACCAAAATGCTCAGCATTTCTCAAGTTGAAAGAAAGAATGGGAGAAAAAAAAAATCAAGCCTCTACTTGAAATATTGAAGAATTCTATGGACAAAATATTGAATGCTGCAGAAAGCATCAAGAGAAGATGGAAGGAACACACAGAATCACTGTACCAAAAATACCCACTGCTGAGCCATCTCTATTCAACCACTTCAAGAGGTAGCATGTGATCAAGAGCCAACAGTATTGAAGGAAGACGTGCAAGATGTACTTGCACTGGTAAAGTCATTGGCAGAGAACAAGGCTAAAGGAATGGATGGAATACAAATTGAAATCTTTCAACAAACTGATGCAACACTGGGTGCATACACTGATCTATGCCAAGAAATTGGAATATGGCTACCTGGCCAACTAATTGGGAGAGACCCATATCTGTATTTATTTCAAAGAGAAGTAACCCACTGGAATGCAGAAATCATTGGACAATATCATTATTACATGCAAATAAAATTTTCCTGAAGATAATTAAAAACTAGCTACAACGATACATTAATTGGGAACTGCTAGAGGTTCAAGTCAGATTGAGAGGAGGATGTGGAACAAGGGATATTATTGTTGACATCACATGAATCTTTGCTCAAAGCAGAGAATACCAGAAAGATGTTTTGTTGTTGTTAAGTGCTGTCAAGTTGGTTTCGACCCATAGATACCTGTGCTTTATTGACTATGCAGAGTTTTTTGACTCTGGATTATGAGTCATTTTTTGACTCTGTGGAACACTTGATTGTGCTCATGAGGAAGCTGTACGTAGACCAAAAAGCAGTCATTCAAATGCAACAAAGGGACATTGAATGTTATCAAATCAGAAAAAGTGTGTACCAGGGTTGTATTATTTCACCATACTTATTTAGTCTGTATTCTGAGCAAATAATCTGAGGAGCTGGATTATATGAAGAAAAATGTGTCAACATGATTGGAAGAAGACTCATTAACACCCTGCAATATGCAAATGATACAACCTTGCTTGCTGTAAGCCAAGAGGACTTAAAATAATGTTGAAAATCAAAGCTCACAGCCTTCAGTATGGGTTGCACCTCAACGCAAAAACAAAACAAAATCCTCACCACTGGACCAATAAATAACATCAAGATAAATGGAGAAAAAAATTGAAGTTATCAAAGACTTCATTTTGCTTGGACTTGCCATCAACACTCATGGAAGCAGCAGTCAAGAAATCAAACAATGTATTGCATTAGGCAAATCTGCTGCACAAGACCTCCTTAAAGTGTAAAGACACCAGTTTGAGGACTAAGGTGCACCTGACCCAAGCCATGGTATTTTCAATAGACTAATATACAAAGGCTTTTAATATACACATATACTCTGTTAAGGAGTCCTGGTGTGGTGCTGTGGGTTAATGCACTGGACTGCAAGGTCGTTTGAACCACTAGGTCAACAAATGGCATCTATGTGGAGTCCTGGTGTGGCACTGTAGGATAAGCATTGGACTGCTAATCATAAAGCAATTGGATCAAGCTCACCAGCTGCTCCTTGGAAACCCTATGTAGGGTTGCTATAGAACCAACTTGATGGCACTTAACAACAACAACCCTGTTAAACTTGAAGAGGTAGATAGAATTTTACCACAAACTTTTTCTTCACAGAAAGCCTTCTGAAGGTGTCATAGATCTAAAGAGTCTCCGAGAACAGCTGTTTTCAGGAGGCATATAAGGACTCAGGTCACCTTCAACTCTGAGGCCCACTCTTACCCTTGGCTGGATGATAAAAGAAGCCTGTCTCTGATGGTGGACTTGATGGTGGGGGGCTTGGTTTTTAGTGTGCTTCTTTCTGCCAGTGCTCCTGCTCCTATTCAATTACTTGGGCACTTCCCTGACTCCCTGTTTCTTTGTTTTCTGATTCCCTCCACTAGTTTTGGACTCCTGCTTTAGTTATCTGCCAGGACCTGTGAAAGTCAGTCTGTTATTCTAGCAAGAGCTGGCTTCTCTGGACTTGACCTTTGTACATGAGGAACCTGTTAGCCTTAACTTTCCTGTTGATTTAATATCTGCTGCTGAGTTCTCCTAACTAAACTTGTTCTGTTTCTCCTCCTTTATGCCTTCTCTCTTTTCTCCCCTACTTTCCATTTTTCCTTCCTTCAGTATTTATTATGCAAGTACTGTGAGAACCATAGTATAAGATTATAGGGTTTGTAGGGTTTAGCCTCGCAGTTCACCATTTATGGTTTTTATATCAAAGTCCTGAACTCAAATCACAAGCCTGCCTTATAGGTAGTGGGTAAAGGGGCATATTATTGTAACAAGTATGTGTGAAAGATCTTGTGAAAGACTAGGCAATTAACATACCCTTCACATATTTTTTTTTCAAATGCAGACAGATTCTGTTGTGATTAATAAAGTACTGGGTGTAGAAGCCATTCTCTGTAGTCCTTAAGGGCCCTAGAGTTGGATCAGACTCATAGGGTTTCCAAGGAGCATCTGGTGTGTTTGATCCAATTGCTTTATGGTTAGCAGTCCAGTGCTTATCCTACAGTGCCACACCAGGACTCCATATAGATGCCATTTGTTGTTGTTGTTGTTAAGTGCTGTAGAGTCAGTTCTGACCCATAGCGACCCTGTATAGGATTTCCAAGGAGGGGCTGGTGAGCTTGAACCGCTAACCTTGTGGTGGTTGTTTTGTTGTTAGGTGCCATCGAGTCAGTACCGACTCATAGTGACCTTATGTACAACAGAACGAAACACTACCCAGTCCTGAGCCAACCTCACAATTGTTGCCACGCTTTAGCCCATTGCTGCTGCCACTTTGCCAGTCCATCTCGCTGGGGGTCTTCCTCTTTTTCTCTGACCCTCCACCTTACCAAACACGATATCCTTCTCCAGCAACTGGTCCCTCCTGACAATGTCTGAAGTATGAGAGACGAAGTTTGGCCATTAAATAGATTTCTATCCATGGCGACCCTGTACAGGGTTTCCAAGGAGCAGCTGGTGATTTTGAACTGCTGACCTTGCAGTTCAAACTGACCTTGCGGTCCAGTGCATTAACTTGAAGTGCCACACCAGGAGTCATAGATGCCATTGTTGTTGTTGTTATGTGCGTGGAGTCGGTTCCGACTCATAGCGACCCTGTACAGGGTTTCCGAGGCTGTAAATCTTTATGGGAGCAGAAAGCCTCATCTTTCTCCTGCAGAACAGCTGATAGTTTCGAACTGCTGACTGTGAGGTTCGCAGCCCGATTCGTAACCACTACACTACCAGAGCTCCTTATAGATGCCATTAGGCTTCATAAACTAAAGGCTAATTTATACTGAATTAATATTGCTTTCTTCAATCAATACATACTGTAAGTATCATTTATGATGTTTTGATGCTGGAAGGGGCCTTCCACCCTATCCAAAGCTTAGACTTTGGAGTCAGCCAGACTTGGGATCAGAACTTGGGATCGATCTCTATTCTGCCATATATTAACTGGATGACTTTAGGCAAGTTTCTTAATTTTTAAAACATTAATTTCCTTACCTTAAAATGAGAATTAAATAAAATAATGAATGTAGATCACCTAACAAATTGCATGGTTGCTCAAGAAATGATTATTGACATTGTTGTTATGAATACGAGGAAAAAGGCAGCGGAGGAGGAGGAGGGGGTTACCAAAAAGATATTAGCCATGAGCTAGTGGGAATTAATAGGGTCTGGAGACATGAAGAGGGAAAAAAAAACCAAACCAGACACCAACAAAACAACTTTACCTGCCATTACACATCTCTGGAGATTTTGGCCAAAGCTGCTAACTAGAAAAATGACTAATACACTGCCAAGCATAATGACTAATTTTAGAAGACCCGAGTCATATTTTGGCTGGCACACATACAAGCCACCTTCATTTGGTTGGAATTTCTTCTCATGGACTGAACTGAATGGGAGACAGGGAGCTGGCTGGTACTGATTGTTCAGCAGTGGTCATTCCTGTGTCATTGGCAGTGTTGAGAGGTGGTGTTCAGAGGCTGCAGTGAGTGGGACAGTCTAACCATGCTGGTCTCGCTGTATGACCTTGTCTGTACTTGAGGTCACCAACTTCTATTGCTCATCTCATCCGCCTGTGTTCTTTTCAAGACTTCAAGCTAACCATTATTCTACCAACATATGTTTCTTCTACTGGATTTATCTGGTGTATGCGACCAAAAATGCTGCCTGGCACACTTATGATGCAGACTTGATTTCATCTGACTTATCTTAGATGTGTAGACTCTGATCTGATGTCCTCCAACAGATGCTATCTGCATAGCCCATTCATATTATGGAGACTGTGGTGACATGTTCTCTGTCTGCCAGGATGGTGGTGGTAGAAAACCCATCACCCACACTTCTTCTCTGTCCCACCACATCAGACAGTTTCTGATGCCATGGAAGAAGGGCAGTGGAGGAATGACTATGAACGCTACTTGTGACAATATACACCAAGGTCCTGACTAATGATCCAGTCCCACTGCTGAATCATCTCTATAGGGCCACTGCTTCCCAGTGATGATGACTGCAGCTAAATCTATGTATGGGATAGAGGACAACATTGATTGTCAGCAACCTTGTCTCCTCATCTTTCCTCACACATATTGTACCCCAGGGACCAGTCCTCCAGCTTTCATACCAGGGCTTTCTGTGACCTATGGTCATTTCAATCCCAGGTCACACTGTGTTTGTTGTGGGGAAAAAATGAGGTATGGATATAGGTGATTTTACTGCTGTAAAATCCCAGACTCCCTGCGAGTGTTCTGCAGATCCCAGATGCATACAAAGCGCTCTGGTTTTGTTTTCGCATTTCAGATGTTAATTATAAGGAAGAGAATTAGGCATATAAAACAAATTACATTGGCAGGGTTTGCTTCACTTGTGCACCACGGGGCCCAGGCTCCCCTAATGAGATGTGACTACAGATCATCGTGCTTCCTGCAAACAGCCAATTGCTTCTAATGTGTCAGAGTCTTCCTTGTCTTGCCTGTGAATTGGCCACAGGTGTAGCATTTGACTTCGGAGAGCATCACCTTCCCAGGGAAGTGTGATTAGGTCAGTGGCAGGAAGAGGGAGGAGGCAGGAGGGAAGAAGCAGATACACAAGGTTTTCCAGCTTTGTCATCATTTCATTAGCTGCTCCTCATCCAATGACCACAGCCACCCCATATGAATGTAGAGCCCAAGAAAAAAGCAGGGTGTCTATGTCCTTTCTATTAAAACTAATTCTGCAGCTGCCACAGAAGGCAGGCAACGAATGTTGTCTTTTATCAGTGTTTAATAATATTAATGTCCCCAGTGAAGAACAAATACTCCACTGTGGGTCGAAAACTGTTTGTGAGCTAATTGGAAAACATTACTTAATGTTTTCCTTAATTAGAATTAATTACAAGACGCTAGTGAAGAGATAAGTCCATATGTGAGATTCTAAGACCTCACACTGTGGTGCTAAATTTCTTGAAGGGTGCTGGTCCCTATTTGAGCATGTCCTCTAAATTAAAAGGGCTTGTACTCCCAGTAGTACCTCTGCCTATGTGTACCTAAATATCTCTGTGTTCTTTGTGAGCATGAGTCCCCCAACAGTACTGAAATCACCATAGATAAAACTGGCTTATTGGTAAATAGGAAGATAAAACACAATATGAGATCTATGGGATATATGGGAGGAGTTGCAGTTTCTTGGGCTTATCTACTTGCTAGATGGGTATGGGATCATGGGCCTCAGTTCTCTTATCTCACCTGTAAATTGAAGGGTTGGGGCTAGAGTTTTTTGGGTTTTTTTTTTTTAAGTTCTTCTAGCTCAAACACTCTTAATTTCTCCTGCTCCCAGTCCTGAGAGTCTGATTCAAAATTCACAACTATGTGGTACCAGACTTGAAAAAGAAGGCAAGCTTTTTTAAAATAATAAATTCCAGAGAAATTATCTTGATTGGATTGCAACTTTGTTTAGGGAAAGCCAGTCTACAGAAACTTATTTCTTGGAGGAACAAAGCAACTGTTGAGCTAAGCCAAGTGCATAGTTACTTTGAAAACAACCAGTTAGCACCTCATGACTAAATATTAATTTGGATGAATTAAAGTTCATTCTGCAAAACCATGTGTGTACATAGACACAGCCATCATTTGCTGTAAGAGCTTTCTAAACCGTGTTCTAAGGAATAGATGTGTATTGTGACCTATAAATAAGGGTACAATGGAGACGAGGGGGGACTCTATGGTTAATTATGCTTTGGAAAGGTTGAATTAAATAACATTCTACAGGTTTCATCACAATAGGGTCCTCAGAACATTCTCTACGCTGACAGGGTTTTAGATTTTCCTTGGATATACAATTTGCAGTGTTTGATCTTACTTGCCTTTTTATTAGCATAACAACAATTCATGAAAGACTAGCATTCTTCAGAATTAGTTTGAGAAATGGCATGGTGTGTAATTAGAACAGCTTATTTCAATATTTCAGTGGAAAGCCCAAGCCAAACACACACACACACACAAACAAATACTTAGATGAAAGAATAAACTAGAAAAATACTGAACAATATGGATGTTGAGAAATTTCTTTAATGATAGAATACAAATAAGTATATGAAAGAATGTGTCATTGAGAATCTGTATAATTATTAACTAGAATGTTGTTGTTGTTATTGTTAAGTGCCATCGAGTCAGTTCCAACTCATAGCCACCCTATATAGGGTTTCTGAGGTGGTGGTGAATTTGAACTGCTGACATTGCAGTTAGAATTCCATTGCTTATCCTACAGCGTCATTCCAGGCCTCCTTAACTGGAATAAGTACAATAAAATAATTTCCTTCAAGTGTCAATTAAGTACAAAACCCAAAGATATGTTAAAATTTGTTTTCATGAAAAAAAGTATAATTCTACTTTTCTCTTAGAAGATTTTCATGTTATGTAATTTAAAGGGCTCCTGGTGTGGGGCTGTAGGATAAGCACTGGACTGCAAACCACAAGGTTGGTGGTTCCAACCCATTAGCCGCTCCTTGGAAACCCTATACAGAGTTGCTACAAGTCAAAACTGACTTGAGGACACTTAACAACAGAAAAGATAGCAGGGCTCTGGTGGCACAGTGGTTAAGCACTCAGCTACTAACTGAGAGGCTGAAAGTTAGAACCCACCAGCTTCTGTGTATGAGTAAGATGCGGCAGTTTGCTTCTTGGAAACCCTCTGGCGCAGTTCTGCCCTGTTACTGTGAGTCAGGGTCACTACGAGTCACAATCAACTCAACAGCAGTAAGTAGAAAACATAGAAGATGGTGGATATTGATTTTGTTATTCTACTTTAACATGTAGTTGTTAAATCAAAATCTATGATCCTAAACAAGTGACCCTATTTTTTAGTGCTAAGAAAATAATAGCAGGTAAATTTGTAAGCGTGACAAAGGAAATTGTGGATGTAAAGATCTTGTTATTATTTAACATGAGTTGGCCAAGACACAGGGACAATTTTTAAAATATTGCTGCAAAATCATAGGAACCTTTAATGAACAAAAATATCAAGATGTAAAATTATTATTTTTCAGAATATCCTCCATCTAAGCCTATGCTCTTCTGATGACGGTGTTTCCATCTCTAACCACCCCCTCCCTGAAAGATTCTACCCTCTTTGACTTATTGTTGTTAAATGCCATTGAGTGGGTTCCAACTCATAGTGACCCTGCATAGAGTTTCCAAGGAGTGGCAGTGGATGAACCACTGACCTTTTGGTTAGCAGTCCAGTGTTTATGCTACAGCGTTACAAGCCAAAATGGCAATTTTGGTATTCTCACGGGACTCAAATCATGTTCCTTTCAAATGTTCTTTGAGTCTGAGGAGCAAAATGAAGCTTGAAGAGGCAAGATCAGGATTATAGACTGGATGGGGTAAGGTTTCCCAACAAAATTCTCATAGGCCAACCCTTGTTCGAATGAATGGATAATCCTTGAAGAATGAGCAGGTACATTGTCATGATGAAAAGAGAGAAAAAAATCCTTGATGTAACTTTCCAGGCATGTTTCTCACCAATGCAATCTTAAATTTTCTTAAACTTTCTTCCAAATAAACCACCTGTGATCATCCGGAGTCTACAAGAAAATCTATCAAGATTACCCCTTGGGAAACTCCACCCTGCCCCTGACAAATAACAGTTGTCATAACCTTCTGAACTGCCCAACAAATCCTCTTAGAAGCCATGTTGTTGTTGTTTTTCCTATTTGTTTTTCTCTCTTTTATTAAAGTTTTTCTTGTGAATTGAGTGATAGTTTACATGGGAGAACATCAGCTTTACACTCATCTTACCGCATTTCATTTCACTGCAATGATTACAATCCCCTGCATGCATCATCATTCAACAGTATTTGCTTCTATTTCTTGTTTTTTTTTTTTTTTTTTTTTGGATGTACACCAAAACACTCAGGAATATGCAATCATTCAAACACCCAAAGGGCATACCCTGCAAGCCTGCCCTATCCAGCCAGTGCACAGCCCCTCTCCCTCCATGAGTCTGGAGTCCCCAGCCGCTCCATTTCTCCACATCATCATCTCTGCCTCCATCGCTGGCATCGCTGTAGAAGCCACTGTTTTGATTGGAATCTTTTTTCTAGGCACCCTAATGAGATTAGGGCAACGAGAGAACTTGTCTGTAGTCATCTACTGATTGCAGACGTTTAATCACATTTTGTTTGGAATAAAACTGTTCATATATGAACCAGAACACTAGTATACTTTTTGCTTACTCTCATATATCCAAAGAACATCTATTTTAAGAATGATCAAGTACAACTTCCTCTATAGAAAAAAGATGACCCCAGAAATGGATTTAATGAGATGATAGAGAAAGGTGTAAGAGTCAGCAGTTCCCCAAATAAGGTATCTCTTATGTGGGTGGTATAATATTTTTCACAAACGTCATGAGATACGTGTGTCCATCAACAGAATAAATGCCTTAGGGAGAAATATTAAAGCAAGTAAAAGATATAATTCTGAGGATAGATTTTTTTGTGTGTGCTTATTTGTTAGAAATACCATGCAAAACTCAATTTATTATAATTTTTTTTTTTTGGTAACAATGATGTCTTTGTTCCCCTTTCTTCTTCCCTTTTTCCCAAGTTGCTTAGCACCCATTATCAGTGATGTCAAAAGATGGCAGGAGGGAGAAAAAGAGGCATTCAAAAAATACCCTGGAATAATTCATCAGAAAGAGTACTTCCTGAATGCACTGCAATCTTGTTCTCAAGTAGGAATCTTAAACCTTCACTGAGTGGATCTTTGTCTCCTGGGAAAAGGAGGTCTCCCTTCCTGGGTCAGTCAGAGCTACCATCTGCCTCACACCACAACCATCTCTCATCATAACTGTGACTGTTATGCTTCTAGTTGAAAAGACACTGGATTTATGCTGTACAGCATGCACAAATGGGATACCAGGCTGTACAGTTTGATTGATCGGATTTGCAGGAGACCGTCTGAATGCCACATGAGGCATAGGCTGATTCCCAAGTCCTGCAGCAAGCTGCAGTGGGAAGGATGAGCTGGGCCATAGTGGGCGGGCTGCGCTTTTCAATCTCACTCAGTTCAGCCATGGTGACACAGGCTGGGGGCGTCTCAAGTTGTTTGGGGCTGTGTACTAACCACGTGTGACAGACACCTTTGCCATTGGGCTCCTGCTTTCCAGCAGTTGAATCTTAATTAGAAACGATAGGAAAGCCACACTTATACTTGATAGGAGACTGCAGAGGTGAGGCCTGAATTGTATTTCATATTTTAATGAAAGGATGGTTATATGCCATCAGGATATTAAAACCATAAATACTATAAAAGATGAGTTCACAAACACTGCTTCCTCAGAGAAATCTCTGCTTATGCCCCAGACAAGGTGAGGGCTCTCTGCTATATAGTGTTCTGAATTCCTCTTTTGTGGCACAAACTGACATGAATGAATCCATCATTTGAGGAATTATTTGCTGATTATTGGTCCTGGAAGATTTCATGCTAATTCCATAAGGGTAGAGACCTCTCTGTCTTTTTCCCCAGCATCCAAGGCAAAATGTAATTGAAGTTCTTGCCCTCCCTTCTCCTTCTCTCCCCTTTCCTATCCAAATAATTCAGTGTAGTGCTGTAGGATAAGCACTAGACTGCGAACCACAAGTTTGGTGGTTCAAACCCATCAGCTGCTCCTCTTAAATCTTATACAAGGTCGTTATGAGTCGGAATTGACTTGACAGTACTTACCAACAAAGTCATCAGGTGGGGTACACAGGGTAAGTATCCATGGTGGTGGTGGAGTAATGTGGAAGCCTAGACCCAGATGTCAGAGCCCTAGCAGGGAGAGAAGGCTGTCCTTGCTGAGGAACATCCTGACAAAGGAGGTTGGAGTTGGGTGGCATCCACCCTTAATACAACCAAAGGATATGCTCACTTAACTTGTGTTCCACAACAGCAAAATTCTTGGCCTAAACTCAGCCACTTTTCAGAGAGGGGAGTGGACCATCAAACTAGACTAATTTTTTTCATTGTTGCAACCAGTTCTTGTGGCATTGTAGAGACAGATGATTAGTTAATTTAGTCTGATTCCCAGTATTATCTGTGCTAATTGAATTTTTGATGGGATGTTTGGGAGTCATAAGAATATATGTATATTTGTGTGTATGTGTGATATAGTAGACATACCATTGTGCTGTCGCGTTGGTTCCAACTCATAGCGACCCTATATAGGGTTTCTGAGGAGTGGCTGGTGGGTTTGAACCACTGATCTTGCTGTTAGCATTCCAGTGCTTATCCTACATTGCCACATCAAGACTACAGAAATACCAGAGCCTTTCAAATTAGAAAGACTGCTTCAAGCTTTAGTTTCTTCATCCATTAAATGGACTTGTACTTACTGGGTTGTGGTGGTTACCTGAAATGATCTGTCCATACTCATTCATTATGGACTCCTGACCGTAAGATGCTTCAAAAGAGGAATGTTCCATTGTTTTGTTTTGTTTTTATATCATGGATCCCCTTGACACTCAGGTGAAGCCAGTGGATTCCTTCTCAAAATTGTACTTTTAAGTGCATAAAAAAATGCATAGGATTAAAAAGGGAGTCAATTATATTGAAATATAGTTATAAAACTATTAGCAGATACATTTGTGCTATAGTAATTAATATGCTATACTGATATGTTAAACACAAAGATATAGTGATAGGTCTAATAACTACCATGATTTTGAAGTAGAAATGAGTGTAAACAATATATCAAGATACTTTTAAGAAGTGCAATGTGATACAAACATGTCTGCAACAGATATTGGTGGTAAAAACTCAGGTACAATGAATAAAACTGTGGTCTGCTCCCTAAATTCATGAACAAGGAAAATGCTAAATGTTAGGTGGAACTTAATGAGACTAAAATTGTCAGTCTTTTCCCATCCAAGTTCACAAACCTCCGAATTCTGTCTACCAACCCCTCCCTGGAACTGATTAAAACCTCTACTCTAAGCTAACACTGCCTTATGTGAATCTCTCCACTCCTCTGCGTTCACCAAAAGTAGGATGACATGGTAGCTGTGGAAGTGTCTGCCCTCCAGAAACAATTATGGGCTTGTTCTCAGCTGATATTCTGGAAGCAGGCCCTATGGCCACCTGCATCTCCCTCTGTCATATATTTGATGTGTCAGGGTGTGAACTAGAGGAGCCTGTGCATGCTTAGATGCAGGGAGCCCTTTTAAATGTCCAAAGTGCTTCCTCTGCTTACATAGTAGGGTATGTGTATGCCCAGCATCCTTTACACTTTCTAATTTCCATTACTGGCCATGCTGGGCAGGTATACGTCTAAGAAAATTCACATGTAGCCATAGACACTCGTGGTTTTTTAACAAAAACGCCTTTGCCTTCAGCAAATTGTTTGTCCTCTGAACTTTATAAACACTCCTAGAGTCAAGACATCTGTTTCCTCATGTTAATTTCATTATCTTCTGTCTTTCTACCCCAAAAGGAGAGTTTCAACTGTGGGTTCGCCAAGAGAGAGAAGCAGGTAGCATGTGAGCTAGGTTGGGAAAGAAAGGCTTGTGAGAATAGGCAGATGGAAATACAGGAGGAAGCACCATTTCATTCCTGACCTCCCCTGGAGACTTGGGAGGACAGGGAAGGGAAAACTGCAAACTCCTGTAATGAGAAGAGATGTCATTGTGTCTCTTCAGGCTACAGAAACAAATGAGGTGGAGAAAGGAAGAAAATAAGAGCCCCATTTCAGGAAGAGGAGGGAGCTACAAAAGTAGGAATCAAATGTCTTCTTGCTTTTATAATTGAAAAGGATAAATAATCCTTGTGGTTTATTCTACTTGGAAAATGGCCTCTCGTGTCAGCTCAGAAGAAATTATGGAGCAACACAGCCCTTACAACTCTGTGGTTACGGTTGTTATTATGGCTGCTTCTGGATCCACTGGCTGAGCTCTTTTTAAACTCCTTTACGCCTCATTTGGGGGAGAAGTGTGGAAGAAACTAGGTTGCTTGAAGGGGAAAACAAAGAAAGGAGAGAAGAATAGACGTAGTTGTGTGCTAGCCTTTGAGGTGAGCTGGATAGCACCATAGAGAAGCCTGAGCAACAACTCCCTGAGGTGGCTTCTTCATGTATCACATTAACAGTGGAAATTGTCCACTGAGAAAGCAAAGAGGGCTGTGTGCAGCTTGTAGAGGAAAATGATGATGTACTGGAGAGCTACAATATCTGTTTCAACAAAGGATTTTTCCTCCAAGCACTAAGAGCTAGTAGTAGCCTAAGGCCTATGGTTAGAAGGGGACAGAGAATGAGAGGATGATTAATTAAAACCTAACTTGGCCTTGAAAAGATCTAACTGGTAATAATGAAACCCATCAGCCTTCTTGACAGAAAAGGAATGAAAGTAAATGCTTAGAATCAGCATTAGACCCCTTAAAAAAGTCCTCATAGTTTTGTGATTATATTTGATTTTGACTAAAATCTTATACCTGATTTTTGCTAAATAATGTAGTCAAATTTTAGGGGTTTGACCACTGCAGTGTGTTTGTCTGTGAGACAAAATTTTCTGAGCATTAATTTACAACTATACTTAATTCAAAGGAGCCCTGAGGTTGCTGTGGATTAGGCATTGGGCTGCTAACCACAAGGTCATTGGTTCAAACCTACCAGTCATTTTAAAAGAGAAAGATGTGGCTATCTGCTCTATAATGATTTAGTCTCAGAAATCCTAAGGAGCAGTTCTGCTTTGTCCTATAGGGTTGTTATAAGTCAGGAAAGACTAGATGGCAAAAGGTTTTGGTTTCTTTTTTGGTTTGTACTTAACTAAAGGATAGTTATGCAAAGAAAGTGTGGGCCCTCTGTTATAGAAGGAAAAGGGAGATGCTATACCTCCAATCCTGGAAATTTGTATCTACTTCTGTTTCTTTAAATAATATTGTCTTCATCTGGGAATAAAAGTCCTACATTATCATTGTAGAACATTAAATACACACACACAAAAAAAAAAAAAAAAGAAAAGAAGAGAGAAAGGGAAAATTACTTTATAATTTTACTGTCTAAAACTGACTGCCTATGGTTAGCAGCTTATCTTATTTTTTCTTGGTTTCTGACTCCTGGTGTGGGCCTGTAGGATCAGCACTGGACTGCGAATCAAAAAGTCAGCAGTTCAAACCCACCAGCCACTCCTTGGAAACCCTATACAGTGTCATTATGAGTCGGAACCCACTCAATGGCACTTAACAACAACCAAAATTTAATCTGTAAAATTACATATGAAACAAAATGTGTATAAATTGCTGAAGGGAAAATTGATTTGCTCTGTAAATCTCCCCATTCACAATGAAAAGTAAGAAAAAAAGATAATTAAAAAAAACAACAAATTGGATTAGACTTATTTAGTAGCAACTTGCTAAAGGAGAGCAAAGCGAAGCCCTTGGTCTCAATTTGAGCACTGTCCAGGCTTTTTCACATTTCATTATAGTACTTTACTTTGTCTTCTTAAGCTGCTTTTTGAAATTTTCAGTTCAGTTGCTTTGCTGTTGTTGTTGTTGTTGTTAAGTGCCATCAAGTTGGAACCGACCCATAGCGACCCTATGTACAACAGAATAAAACACTGCCCAGTCCTGGGCCAATCTCATAATTGTTGCCACACTCAAGCCCATTGATGCTGCCACTTGGTCAATCCATCTCGCTGGGGGTCTTCCTCTTTTTCTCTGACCCTCCACCTTGCCAAACATGATATCCTTCTCCAGAGACTGGTCCCTCCTGACAGTATGTCCTAAGTATGAGAGACGAAGTTTGCCCATCCTGGCCTCCAAGGAGCACTCTGGCTGCACTTCTTCCAACACAGATCTGTTTGTTCTTTTGGCTTTAACTTCTATAAATTTGCTTTATCAGTTGCTTTAGCATCTATAAATTTAAGAGCAAGTTTCAGAATCTCTTCTGACATCAACTTTGGTCTTCTCTTTCTTTCCTGTTTTTCTAAATGACCTTTTGTTTACTTCATGGATGTTGTTCTTGATGTAATCCCACAATTCTTCTAGACTTCAGTCATTAGTGACTAATGCATCAAATTTGTTCTTGAGACAATTGCTAGCGTCAGGTGGTATTCACTCAAGGTAATATTTGTCTCTCATAACCTTGTTTTAATATTTTTCACCTTCAGCCATTGATGACCTCTTACACAGTTGGCCCCTTGTCTTGTTTTGGCTGATGATATTGAGCTTCTCTATTGTCTCTTCCTACAGATATAGTTGATTTGTATATAGTCGCCATTTATATTGTTCATAAAAGGTATTTGCAATGGAGGGGCGGGGCTTGATGGTGGGTAGGGTAGAGGTGCAGTGAAGTTTGTCCTCAGCAATATCACAGAATACCAGGCAAAGCGGGTTCAGGGCAGAGCTCCAAAAATCTGAACCACATAGGTAGGAATATTTTTAAAGTTTGAAGGTTTGTAGCTAGTGGAACTTGTAGCGGAATAAGAAATCACATACTTTTGAATCTGCCAGGCTCGGAGCCCTGGAGCCGACAACTTGGGCAAGACCAAACAGAAAGACCAAGTGGGGAAACAGATCCACCACGGAATAAGGCCACGGGAACCTCAGAGCAAAGGTAGACAATACACCCTGTCGGTTATGTTTTGCTCTGATTTTCTTTTCTTTTTAAAAAAAATCTGTTCATTGGCCACCCACTGTTTGTGCACCTCCATTCTGGTGACTAAAGGGGGTGCCTGAATGAGTGGACACCCCTCACATGCACTACTGGTGGGTTCTTCTTCCACACAAACACACTGATACTCTCAGGCCAATAGCCAGCCCTGAACAGTTTTTTAATAGGGAAAAGGCCAGAACAAGGGGCGTGGAGAGTGAAAGAGAGTTTAAAAACAAAACAGGCTGAAAATTAAATTACATCCTGAGGTATAGCATAACAACCAACAGTGGCATCTTGAAATTTACCAGATGGCCTGGAAGGCAAGAAGCTGAATGAGGACATTAAAGTAATACTCATATTAGGCTACAGATTTGTTTTTTTTTTTCCCTTTTCTCCCTCCTCTAACCTTTCTGTGATTGTAGACTACAATATCCACTCTAGTTTTTATTTTTTTTGGTTGTTGTTGTTGTTTTGGTGTGTGTGTTTTTTTCTTCTTCTTCTTTTTACTGTTGCTGTTTTATGCTCCCCCTTTTACCTTTGGGGTACTCTTTCACTCCCTATACTACCCAAGAAGAGACAGCAACTGCTGTCAAAGAGTCAAGCTACAATCACACTCTATAAAACACCAAAATCCAGGCAAGAATCAATACTAACAAAGCACACACTCAATTAATTACCAAGGCCACAGATAAACATTAAACATGTCCAAAAAGCAAAAGCAGATGTCAGCACATGTCAAGAAACAAGATAAACACTAAACATGGCCAAACAGCAAAAGCAGATATCAGCACATGTCCAGAAACAGGATAAAATGTCTGATACAAGTGACCTAGAGGTAGACTTTGACTACATTCTGGAAAGAAATAAGGCCTTGGAAATGCCTGGAAGGAATTCAGAAAAATGATGATAAAATGTTTCAAAACATTTTACACTGGAGCTGAGAAAAATAAGGAATAAGTCAGGAAAGTGCTACAGGAACAATCAAATAAGATAGATAGAGCATAGGAAACAATTCAAAACCTACAGAAAGAGGTCCAAAAGATCAATAATAGAATATCAGAAATAGACAATACACTGAAAGGGCAAAGGAGTAGAATAGAAGAGATCGAAGGCAGAACTAGTGAGCTGGAAGACAAATCTTTCAATACCACTAAGATAGAAGAGCAAACAAACAAAAAAAAGATTAAAAAAATCTGAAGAAGGTCTAAGGTTCCTGTTGGACAACATCAAGAAGAATAACTTAAGAATTATTGGCATTCCAAAACAGGAAGAATCACACAAGTCCACAGAGGAAGTAGTTGAAGACCTGCTGGAGGAAAATTTCCCTAACATCCTGAAAAGTGAAAAGATAAACCTTCAAGAAGCTCAATGAACCCCAGGAAGGACAGACCCCAAAAGAAAATCACCAAGATATATCATAATCAAGCTCTCCAAAATCAAAGATAAGGAGACAATCCTGAAAGCAGCTGGGGAAAAGAGACATGTTACATACAAAGTCAAGCAAGTCAGATTAAGTTTGGATATCTCAGCAGAAACCATGCAAGCAAGA
>NW_006408580.1:15001388-15002606 GCF_000296735.1 Chrysochloris asiatica | reverse complement strand
GCTGTTGAATGATGATGCATGCAAGGGATTGTAATCATTGCAATGACACGAAATAGGATAGGATGAATGTAAAGCTGATGTTCTCCCATGTAAACTATCACTCAATTCACAATAAAACTTAAATATATATATATATTTACATGCAATCCACTGAATCCAGTGATGATGAAACTGAAAAATTCTACCAACTTACTCAGTCTGAAATTGATCAAACATGCAATGACGGTACATTGATAATTACTGGTTATTGAAATGCAAAAGTTGGAAACAAAGAGGAAGGATCAGTAGTTGGAAAACATGGCCTTGGTGATACAAATGAGGCTGGAGATCACATGGTAGACTTTTGCAAGACAAGAGGTATTCATTGCAAATGTCTTTTTTGTTTTTTAATGTTTTATTGTGAATTATGTGATAGTGTACATGGGAGAACATTAGCTTTACATTCATCCTATCATGTATCTTTTCATTAACATGGTTACAATCCCCTCCATGCATCAGCAACCAACCAAAGGTTATACCCTGCAAGCCTGCCCCCCAGTCATCAGCACACAGTCCCTCTCCCTCTCTGGGTCTAGAGTCCCCAGCCATTCCATCTCTCCACATCATCGTCTCTGCTTCCATCTCTGGCATCACTGTTTCTCTGGGTAGGGTCCCACACTCGGCTCTTCTCCCTTAATGATCCCAGGAAACTCCGCTCCTGGACTGCCTTTACATTTCCAACCCTCACAGTCAGTCCTGATAACAATATTCACTATTGTACCACAAGAGACCAATCCACATCTCTTTCATCAGCCCCACCCAGACAGACTGTATATTACTCAGAGGAGATTCTACCTTCCTCCATGCCCTCTGGATTTAGGCTCCCTCTTGAAAGCTTGTAAGCCAGTCACTTCTTGACTTTGTAGCTCCCCCTCCCCCATTTTGGGTAGCCAATGTCCAAATTGCCCATCCTGTCTACTCTGTGTATGGAGGGCATTGGAATGATCCTCGCTGTAAAGATTTATTCCCTCTTTTGAGCTACTGCATCCATAGGTGTACATCAAGTTCATCAAATAGTATCAGATTACTCTTTTTTTTCCTCTTCTCTCTTCTTCAAGTTGAGCTCTGCTCATCCAGTCATTGAAGCCAGGTCAAGTGGGTACTATCTGCAAGTGTGGGTGTTCTTGTGCATATGCCCTCTCTTCTTATCAGCTGGACACTTCACTCTCCACTCTAGTC
>NW_006408580.1:14943235-15001078 GCF_000296735.1 Chrysochloris asiatica | reverse complement strand
CATTTTTTTCATATCGGTCTTTCTTTCAAGAAGTATCTTCTGTCCTTCTAGCCACTCCAGGCTGGTCTGCTTGTCCTTTCAAGGGGAAATTTCCCACCTCAGAAGATTCTGGATGGGGTTCAGGATTTCACCTATAGTCTTATGTAATGCAGAGACTCCACAGGAAGCTTCCTTCACTGGGCATGTTATAGCCCCATTTTAGGTATTCCAATCTGTTATAGGCAGAAAATGGATTTACAAGCTTTCTATGGTGATATATCTGGCTATTCCTTTATCTCCCCCTCAAATGTCTATTTTATAATGGTATGCTAGGGAAACCAAGATTCAAAAGACAGCCAAGCATCTTAACATTATCTCCCCCACCTCCTTTGCCCATTTCAACCATGTCTCAATCCCTGTATCCCAGAGCCCTGTTATTCCACGGTTGTGCATACATCATTATTTACATCTTTCCCACTTATCCCATGCAAACCTGCCTAATTGTTTACCCATCCACCTTGTCCTTCCATTCCCTTCTTATGTATTGCCCCCTCTCTAGCACACGAACTATCCTGTGCCTATTCCTTACATTTAATTTTCCTGTCTTGCCATAAAAGATCTTGCTTAGACTTCCAGCTCAATATTGAATAGGAGTGGGGACAAACGGCATCCTTGTCTAGTTCCTGTTTGCAGAAAGAAGGCTTTCAGTTTCTCTCCATTGAGAATAATATAGGCTGTTGGTTTTGTATATATGCTCTTGTGTTGAGGAATTTCCCTTCAATTCTTACTTTGTTGAGTGTTTTTATCAGGAATGGATGTTGGATTTTGTCAAATGCCTTTTCTTCATCAATCGATATGATCATGTGGTTCTTTTCCTTTTTCTTATTTATATGGTGGATTATGTTGATTGTTTTTGTAATGATAAACCATCCTTGCATCCCTTTTATGAATCCCACTTGATCATGATGTATTATCTTTTTGATGTGTTGCTGGATTCCGTTGGCTAGGATTTTATTGAGAATTTTGCATGTATGTTCATGAGGGATATTGGTCTATAACTTTCTTTTTCAGTGATGTCCTTCCCTGGTTTTGGTATGAGGGTTATGCTTGCTTTATAAAATGCATTAGGAAGTTTTCCATCCTCCTCTAATTACTGGAATAATTTGAGTAGAATTGGTGACAGCTCTTCCCTGAATGTTTGGTAGAACTCACCAGTGAAGCCACCTGGGCCTGGACTTTTTTCGGTTGGGAGTTTTTTGATGACCTGATTAATGTCTTCTCTTATTATGGGTCTGTTCAGGTTTTCTACTTCACTCTGTGTAAGTTTATATAGGTTGTGTTTTTCTAAAAATAGATCCATGTCTTCTAAGTTTTCAAATTTGTTGTGGTACAACTTTTCATAGTATTCTGTTATTATGCTTTTCATTTCCTTTGGTTCCATTGTGACATCTCCCATGTGGTTTCTAATGCGTATTATTTGTGTCTTCTCCCTCTTTCTTTTGTTAGATTTGCCAATGGTCTGTCAATTTTGTTAATCCTTTAAGGAAATAGCTTCTTGTTGGACTGCGTTATTGTTTTTGATTTTTCCTGCTGGTCTTTCTTTCAAGAAATATCTTCTGTACTTCTAGCCACTCCAGGCTAGTCTGCTTGTCCTTTCAAGTGGAAATTTCCCTCTCAGAAGATTCTGGATGGGGATCAGGATTTGTGTGTATATTTTTAATAATAGTTGTCTTAACTGGTCTGCCTCGTTGTTGTTGTTAAGTGTCATCTAGTCAGTTCTGACACATAGCGACCCTGTATAGGGTTTCCGAGTAGCGACTGGTGAGCTTGAACTGCCGACATCGCAGTTCAAATGGCTTTGCAGTCTCATGCATTAACCCACAGCGCCACACCAGGACTTGTAGGCATGTGAATGTTATCCAATCACAGACAGCACTGCCACTCAAGATAGATATTTTTTATCATGAAATATTATGCCATTCCCCTCCCCGCTTTAACTTTATTGTGACTCAAGTGAAGGTTTACAGAGCAGATCATCAATTTCAGATTCCACAAATCATATCTTTGCTTCATTACAATGATTATAATCCTCTCCATATATCATCAGATAACAGTACGTACTTCTATTCACTTTAACTCTTGCATTCCTCCATTTGTCTCCTGCCACCTTCATCTTTCCTCTGCAAACCTTCCTCTTGTATATTGCCTCTCTGGTCACTCATGTTAACATGTCTAACCTCTTGCCCCTGAATGATTTTCTCTCCCCTCTTCCACCTTCCCCATAATCTTCATAGAATGAAGTATCAAGAAAACTTTTCCTTGTCACAACAGTGGTCTCTTACAAAGTTTGTCCTTTTGTGATTGACTAGCTTCACTCAGCAACATATCTGACATGTGAGGTGTTTTTCAGGTTCACCATTAATCTTCAATGTTGCGTTGTATTCCATTGTGTGCATGTATCAAATTCATAAAAACATTCTTCTGCAGATGGTCATTTAGGTTGTCTCCATCTTTTTGTTATTATGATTTTGTAGACAGCATATTGATAAATCCTGTTTTGTTATCCATTCTGCTACTCTCTGTCTCTTTGTTGGTGCATTTAGTCCACTTACATCCAGTGTAATTATAGATAGGTATGTATGAATTGATTGTTGTAATTTTCCTTTTTTGTGTGTGGTGTTTCTAGTTTCTCTGTTGCACATAATTTTCTATGCTGAGTTTGTTTTGTTCGTGGGTATTATTTTCATTTTGTTGTGTTAATGTTTCTAAATCTTTCTGGTTTTATTCTTTTTTATTTTTATATGAAGTTGTATTTATTTTCTTTGAAGTTACCCTGTAATTTGTTCATTTTCCCATCATTGAAAACAGTATGTTTTATCTTGAAATCTACTTGACTTCCTCACCATTTGGATATTCTGTACCTACACTATTCCCTTTTTTTGCTTTGTTGTTGTTTTTAAGTGTAGTTGAGTTGGCTCTGACCCGTAGTGACCTGATATAGGGTTTCCGAGGAGTGGCTGGTGTGTTTGAACTTCCAGCCTTGTGGTTCAAACTGACCTTGCAGTCCTGTGCATTGTCCTGCAGTGCCATACCAGAACTCCTTTTGTTTCATAGTTTACTTTATAATAAATTGATACTTCTGATGTTTTATTTTCAGTATTATATGTTTGTTTTATTTTAAATACATCTATATCTAGATTCCTGAAGTGGCAATGTAGGATCAGCACTGGACTGTGAACCACAAGGTCAACAGTTCAAACCTACCAGCTGTTCTGCAGAAACCCTATACAGGGTCACTATGAGTCAGAACTCTATGGCACTTAACAACAATATAGTTGAGTTAAGGCATCCTGGTAGTTTAGTGAGTTATGAGTTGAGAAGTTCAAATCTACTAGCTGTTCCAAAGGAGAAAGATGAGGCTTTCTGCTTCTGTATGGATTTATAGCCCCAGAAACCCTCCACAGTGTGTATATGAGTTGGGATGACTCCACAGCACACAACCACCACCACCACCATATCTGAATTGAGTTCTGGGTGATATTGTCTTGTGTGTCAATCTCAGGTTGTTTTCTGCTGTTTTTGGTTCTCAGTCCAAAGAACTCACTTTAGTGATTTTTGTAAAGTTGGTCTAGTTATTACAAATTCCTTTAATTTCTGTTTATCTGAAAGTATTCTAATTTTGCCAGTGTATTTGAGGGATAGCTTTGCTGGGTATATGATTCTTGGTTGCTAATTGTTTCTCTCAGAGTATTTTATATGTCATCCCATTACTTTTTTACCTGTATGCTTTCTGCTGAGAACTCAGAACTAAGTCTTATTGGTTCTCCCTTTTTAGTAACTTTTTGTTTTTCTTAAGATGCTCTCAGGATTCTTTCCTTGTCTTTGGGTTTGGAAAGTGGTTATAATATGTCTTCGTGATCTTCTTTTAGAATCTACCCTGTTTGGTGTCCGTTTACCTTCTTGTATGCTTTTCTTCTCGCCTTTTATTATGCTAGAATGTTTTCTTGTAACAATTTTTCGACAATTTTCTCTGTGATTTTTATTGTCTCTGCCTGGAGTTCCAATCATCTGTAAGTTTTTCTTCTTCATGGTATAACTTTTAGGCTTTCTTTGGATTTTGTCATTTTTTTTTCTTATTGTTTTCTAGCATTCTAGTACAAGTAAATTTATTTTTAAACTCACTAATTCAGACTTCCATTGCTTTGAATCATCGCCTTTGCCCTTTTAATGTATTATTCATTTCTGAGATCTTAGTATCAATCTTCTGGGTTTCTAATCGCAGGTTTTGTATTGTTTTAAAACTTGCATTTATTTTCTCTTTGTTCTTGTAGTGTTTTCCTGAATTCTTCTGAAGCTTTTTCGTGTGTTTTTTTTTCTTTCCTCAATCATTATGTCAATGATTTGAAGGTACTTAAATAATCTTTTAAATTATTTTTCAGTTAGTTCCATGACTATTTCTTTCTTAGAAATATTATCTGGCTCTGCATCTCTGTGTGAGCTAAAATCTCTGTTGTCTATAAGACTATGTGGCATTGTAGTATTTGTATTTAACTGACGACTGTATGTTGATGTGTTTCTAGGCTTTCACCAACTGTCTTGTGTGGGTGTAGTTAAAGAATGGAAGCTTGCAAACTGTTATAGATTTGCTGTCCTTGCACCTCAGTTTAGGATGTGTTTTGGCTGGTGTTGGTGGCTATTTCACATTGATCAGGTGGTATAGGAACTGCTTTGGGCTCTTACCCAGTGGGTGGTGCTGCAGAGGGTACGATTGTGCCTGCGATGTGTGGAAACAGCTGCTGTCTCCTTTCCTGTTGCCTATATGACCTTCTACTAGGCCAATGATACTTAAGGAGGAATCACAAGGTGCATTGAAGGCATTGGCAAAGAACAAGGCACCAGAAATTGATGGAATACAAATTGAAATCTTTCAACAAACTGATGTGGCACTGGAGGCACTCACTCATTTGTGCCAAGAAATTTGAAAGGGATCCACATTTGTGTCCATTCTAAAGAGAGTTGATCTAATGGAATGCAGAAATCATTGGACGATATCATTAATGTCACATGCAGTTAAATTTTGCTAAAGATAATACAAAAATGGCTGCAACCATACATTGACAGAGAACTTCCAGAGGTTCAAGCCAGATTCAGAAGAGTACATGGAGCATCAGATATCACTGCTGATGTCAGACTGATGTCTTTACTGGAAGCAGAGAATACCAGAAAGATGTTTACTTATTGACTACACAAAGCCTTTCTATTGTGTAGATCGTGACAAGCTTTGGACAACATTGCAGAGCATGAGTATTACAGAGCATTCAATTGTGCTCATGAGGAACCTGTACATAGATCAAGAGGCAGTTGTTCAAACAAAGGAAAGGTGTCTGCCAGGGTTGAATTCTTTCACCATACTTATTGAATCTGTATGCTGAGCAAATAATCTGAGAAGCTAGATTAGATGAAGAAAAACACAGCATCGGGATTGGAGGAAGAACTCATTAGCAACTTGCAACATGCAGATGATGCAAGCCTTGCTTGCTAAAAGTGAAGAGGACTGAAAATACAAGTGATGAAGATCAAAGACTACAGCCTTCTGTGTGAATTGCATCTCAATGTAAAGAAAACAAAAATCCTCACTACTGAACTAATAAATAACTTCCATACAAATGGAGAAAAGATTGAAGTTGTCAGAGACTTAATTTTTCTGGGATCAACCATCAACATTCATGGAAGCAGCATCCAAGAAATCAAACGACATATTGCATTAGACAGATCTACTGTAGAAGACCTTTTTAAAGTGTTTTAGAGCAAAGACATCAGTTTGAGAACTAAAGTGCACCTGACCCAAGCCATGGTATTTTCAGTAACTTCATATGCATGCGAAAGCTGGACAGTGAATAAGGAAGACCATAGAAGAATTGATGCAACTGAGTTATGCTTTTGGAGGAGAGTATTAAAAGTACCATAGACTACCAAAAGAACAAACCAATCTGTGTTGGAAGAAGTACAGCCAGAATGTTCCTTGAAGCCAGGATGTCCAGACTTTGTCTCTCATACTTTGGATATATTATCAGGAGGAACCAGTTCCTGGAGAAGGACATCATGCTTGGTGAAGTGGAGGATCAGAGAAAAAGAGGAAGACCCCCAACGAAATGCACAATGGCAGCAGCAATGGGCTCTGGTGTAGCAATGATTGTGAGTTTGGTGCAGAACCAGGCAGTGTTTTGTTCTGTTGTGCATAATGTCACTATGAATTGATAGTGGTTTGAAGGCACCCAACAACAACTTCCAGCATCATAGTAACACACAAGCCACCACTGTATACCATAAACTGACAGACAGGTGGCGAAAGTGATAAAGATTAAAATGAATGATATATGTAAAATTCTGGTATACACTATGTGCTCTCTCTATATATAATGAATGAATAAATGAGCAGAAGAAGAAAGAATTAATGACCAATTAGGTTCTGAAAAGAATAATCAAAAGGAAAAGGAGGACTGGCTGAACTAAGACTCAATCTTCAAATCCCAGGGCTTTTATTGTTGTTGCTGTTATGTGCCGTGGAGTCGGTCCCAAATCATAGCGACCCTGTACAGGGTTTCTGAGGCTGTAAATCTTTACAGGAGCAGAAAGCCTCATCTTTCTCCCGCAGAACTGCTGGTAGTTTTGAACTGCTGACCCTGAGGTTCGCAGCCCGATTCGTAACCACTATACTACCAGAGCTCCTTTAGGGCCTTTATACTCGCCCTTTAAACCAGGTCTCAGGAGAAGTCCTAACATGAGACATTGAATTTTAAGTTAAACACGTGAGTTTAGGTTGTTAACATGTTCCATATTTGAGAACCATTTTTTTAAGTTAAATTTATAGCCATCTGATTTGAGCAATAGTTTCTTAATCCTGTTTGAATTATGAAACACTAGTTTACATGTAATTTCAGAGGGTTCACAATTTCCGCTGAAGTCCATATTTGAGTCCTATGACACCCATTAAGAACACTTCTTGTCTTAAAATATTGATTGGGAGGTAGCAGAGACCTAAATAAGAGAGACTTGTCAGATAGGATGCATTTTAATTGGAAGCAAGTCAGAAAATCATTATTGTAGTTTAGACATGAAGTAATGTTTGTACAAACAGTGATGGTGCCAGTATGAATGGGAAGGAAAAACAGATTCCAGAAACTTTAAGTTTAAGTGGTAAGATCTGAACATCTTGAGGCACAAGCAGAGATGGAAAGAGAAAAATAAGGAATCATTGAGAAAGACTTCCAACTTTAACCCTGAGTAGCTGAGGTAATACCAGTTGCCTGGGTAACCTAAAGGAGAGTTGGCTCTCCAATGAACAGACAATAAATTAGATTTTAGGGTGGTGGAAAACAGCTATGGAATAGCAACGTCCACTGGGCTGTCAGAGATGCAAAATCCAGGTAGTTCCTTCCACCACCGACATCATAATTCTATGATGAGCATGGGGAAAAATCAGGGTCAGAGCTTCAATTTGGGAATCTTCACCTTAGACATAAGGCTGGGGGAGCCAGGAAAATGGATAAAGTACCTGAGGTTAGCAATGTAGAGAAGAAAACCAAAATGGTACCGAAACAAGTATTAGATCTTGAATTAAGATACATTTAGGGGATAGAAGCATCAGTGAGTCCAGCAAAGGAGCTAAAGGAGTGGCTGGTAAGAGAGAGGTGACACATTCCAGATAGGGGAACAGCTTAGCGGGAACTGATCTTTCACCCAGGAAAGCGATGAAGACACAGGTACATCTCAGAAGACTTAGATGGATGAAGATCAATAGGAAGGCACCCCTTCCTACTGATGCTGAGGGAGCATTTGGGTGAGCCATGGGCTCAGGCCCAGGGAGAATGCAAAGGAGCAGCACAGGAAATTCTGAGTTTGTTTGAGCTTAAATCTGGATGACTGAAAAATTCACTGAAGTGTCTGACAGCGTATTAGTGATTAGACTATGTTTTCTGCATGAGACAGATGGAAGCCCCAGATAGAATTTAAGTCTCATTTGTAGGAAATTTCAAGAAATTAAAATTTTGTCTACTAGAATTTGTGACTTTAAAATCCACACTGTCCAAATCATAGTAGCTTGAACATATAAAGATATTTACCATCGTCTCATTTAAATGCTAGGTGTTTAGAAAAAGCAACACTGCAGTCTTCGGACTACTTTCCCCTTCATTATCTCATTTGATTCTTTTCATGGGGCAGGCAAAGCAGATATAGCTGACATTTTACAGATGAAGAAGCTTGGATGAGTCTTGGATAGATAAAGAAATGTTTCTAAAGTAACAGGGTTAATAAGCAAGAACAGGAACATAGAACTTTGGACTCCTGATTGAGTATTTCATATGCATCAGAATTTCTACCAAGTATAGGCTCAGATGTTCTTGCCTTAAGAATATGTTTTGGTTTATGCCTTTTAGTTACATTAACCAAGTTATTGAATCTAGTGGATCCTTTGGGCTAATGTGCTACCAGTTCTATTTATTATGTGCAGTGCACCAGGCGTGTGTTGTGTGTATGCACACTCTGGGGAGGAGATAAAGAAAAGGGAATTTGGAACCAGGGGCTTGTTTTCATTCCTCAAAATGCAAGTTAACAAAGTGATCCAAAAGCGCACTGTATGAGCTTAGGTACATTATTTCCCTTCTTCTTGCCTTAGTTTCTTACCTAAAATGCAGATAAAAAGATCTACTTTATAGGGAAGCTGAGAAGATTAAATGCAGTTATTTGTGCAAAATATTTGCTTCTCTGACAATCCTGTTGTAAATGCACAACATGTGGCAAACACTATTACCAACAGAAGCGATACCTGTGGACCACAGTCCCAAATGGCTGTTTTACTTCCAGGTCCACATCAAGAACATTTGAGCTGCTCACATCGATCAGATGTGGCCTATGCTATGGCTGTCCTCATAGCCCCTTCTGCAGCCTTGCGGAAAAGCCAATCAGGGAAATATGGAGAGAGATGGCTACAAAAGCAGAGCTTTGGAAAGTTATCTGGACATGACATAATGGACAGAATTGCCTCAAAAGAGAAGTTTGTTCTTGAGAAATTTATTACTATCTCCTATAGTGCCATACCAGGAGCTCTGGTAGTGCAGTGGTTACAAATCGGGCTGCTCCGTGGGAGAAAAATGAGGCTTTCTGCTCCTGTAAAGATTAACAGCCTTGGAAACGCTGTGCAGGATCGCTATGAGTCGGAACCGATTCCACAGCACATAACAACATAGTGCCACACTAGGACTCCTAATGCAAACCTATGGATCACAGAAGTCTGATCTGAATCTGTTTATGAACACGCCCTGTTGTGCATGGGGTCACTATGAGTCATGGGCCAGCCCAATGACAGCTACCAACAACAACAGTTTATGCACTAACAATTCTCAAACCTGGATGCATACTGGATTTATCCAAGAAGCTTATTAAAATATAGATAATCATAATTTAAATTTATTATATACTGTGCACTGTTCTAAGGAGTTTGTGTATATTAACTAATTCAATATCACAGGTGTCCTGAGAGGTAGGGACACAATGATAATTTCACAGGCTCAGAGTGGCACAGTCATTTGCCCAAGGTCCTACAGCTAAGGAAACCAGTGTTCATTCTCCTAAATATTATACTACACTCTCAAGATCCTCCTTTTCAAAGTCTCACCTCTGACTTTCCAAATCAGGATCTCCTTGAGGTAGAGCCTGGTCATTGTTATATATTTAAACATTCCACAAGAGATCTTCACAAGTTATGAAGATCATTATAAATCATTAGAACGAATTTTACACTTGGCCAAGAAGGAATATATAGAGTTTCTCAGGGAAAAGCTCTGTCAGGGTCAAATTTCTAGGACAGAAAAAATTCCATCTTCAACTTCTCCTTCTGTAAGACAGAAGACATAAGAACCTTTGTTCACTTATTCAATTAGCAAAAAGTTGCTGGAATCCTACACTGTTCTAGAAG
Source organism: Chrysochloris asiatica (assembly GCF_000296735.1). Lineage (NCBI taxonomy): Eukaryota > Metazoa > Chordata > Mammalia > Afrosoricida > Chrysochloridae > Chrysochloris > Chrysochloris asiatica. The sequence continues at coordinate 14,991,123 of NW_006408580.1, read as the reverse complement.
TTGGGGAAATTGCCTTGAACATGGAGCTTCTATTCTACATTAGGGAGACAAATAATATATGACATACCAGGTCGTGATAAATGCTATAAAAAATAACAATAATACAACGTATAAAGAGAGATGGTGAGTGGAATGGGAATGTGTGGATGACTTTAGATGGAACGTCTGGAAAGCCTTCTCTAGTAAGGTCACATTTGAGCAGAGAGTGAACGAAGTCAGAAGTGTGTCTTAGTTTCCTAGTGCTGTTATAACAGAAATACCAAAGCACCAATTCTAGGGGAAGGCTCTCTCTGTGGGCTCTGGGAGAAGAACCTTGTCTCTTCAGCTTCGAAGGCCCCAGCTTTCTCAGTTCCTTGGTGATTCTCATGTGACATCTGTCTTCCTCTAGTGCTGTCTTCTGAGTTTAACCTGATCTGTTTATAACTCAGAGGTGATTGGGTTTAAGACATACCTTACACAGGTATGACCTTCTTACAATAAAGAAAACTCTATTTCCAAACAGAATTGCATTCAGAGGCATAGAGGTTAAGACTCCCATACAAATTTTGGAGGCTCACAGTTTAATCCATAACTCGAGGAAAGAGCATTGTAGACAAAGCAAATAGAACGTACAAAGGCCTTGAGGTGAGAGTGGTTTGGGAAGTATAAAGAGGCCAGAGAAGCTGAAGATCAACAGTGATAGAGAAACTGGTATGAGATAAGGCACCAAAGGAAGCCAGGGCACGTTCATAAAAGGCTTTGTAGGTTTGGGTATGGAATTTGTATTTTACTGTAAATAAGATGGGACAACTTGGGCAAATTTAGAGATATGTCCTTTTACTTTAAATTTGAAATGAAGTAGGGCAATGAAGTCATAGATGGAGGTGGTTGTAAGGTTGAGAGAGATGGTTAAAAGGCAGAGATGAGGACACGGAAAGAGGGAGCAGCTGAAGACTTTAGACTCATGGAAAGAGAGGGACTGAGTGCTGGAGGCCAGGAGGCAGGTTTGTAGAATGTGCACTTTGGTTGTTTTAATTATTACATATTCCTGAGTGTTTTTGTATATGTCTTCCCACCCCAACCCCTCCCAATAAAAGAAAAACAGAGGGAATGGAAGCAATTACTGTTGAACGATGATGCATGGAGGGGATTTCAGTGCAATGAAACGATGGTATAAAGCCAATGTTTTTCCATGTAAACTATCGCTCAGAGAGATGGTTAAAGTTGGGCAATAGTTCAGGATGTTTATATGCAGGTGGTATTGCCCAGTAGAGAGGACTAATTGCAGGAGAGACTTCTTTAAAGAGGCGAGAGTGGACGGAATTCAAGGGCACAAGGGGAAAGGTTGGCTTTAGAGAACATTGTAGGATCCTGCACCAGCAAATGCTGGGAGGCAGGAATATTTGGTGGTAGGCTCATGTGGGATTTTACTTCTGATGACTTCAATTTTCTCAGTAAATAGGAAGTGATCAGATTCTGAGGAGGGGATTGTTCTACTTTATTCTACTCTATCGAACAGCCAGGTTTTGTGATTTAAAAATTACCTTTGCACACTTTTCTTTTATAAACAACAGCAATTACGTAGCGGCATCATTTTTCAAGCATGTTTTTTTGGGGGTGGTGGTAGGGACTCAGCAATTTAAAGCATTCACAGTCTTTGAGGGCATTCTCTACTTAATCAAGACACCCAGTTGAGTACAGTTTATCAACTCCAAATCCACTTCTCTCCACCAAGGAAACATCAAATAGGTTTGTGATAACACTATCACATTAATCTGAAAAAAAAAAAAATCTTCTTTTTGCAGGCTTATAGTAATTTTGCTTTTATTTTAAAGATACAGATGACATTCATTTCCTTCATTTTCATTTTATTTCAGAAATGTGAATGAGAAGTAACTGTGAATCCCAATATATCCAATCTAACTCCCTAATACACGTAAAAAATTTCCTTCAGTTGATTCTTCCGTGGATATCCTCACTTTATTTTTCCTAATACAATGGTTGTCAAACTTGAGAATGCATCAGAATCACTTGGAGGACTGTTAAAATGCAGATGTCTGACTCAGTATTCTGACACCTGAGAACATGCATTTCTAATGATTTCCAAAGCGATGCTGGCATTGTTGGTGAGGGGGACCACAGTCTAAGAACACTGCCCTAACAGTTTCTAGAACTTACTAGTTTCCAGTAGTTTTTGAGGGAGGGCTGGACAGGCCTCTTTGGACCTGCAGGAGGTATGGGAGGATGATACAAAGGAGGACAACTCACATGCTCACTCCACCCCTCTCCCTTTCTATAGAAGCTCCTGATTTCCCCATGACAGACGTGCCCCTGGACTGGGTGGACCTTTGGTCTCCCACACACATAACTCTGAGAATTCCTGCATCTGTCCTTGTCTGAAGCAGTAGTGACTGCAGCACCCCAAGGGGCTTTCATCATTAACGTCCTGATCCCTGTGCCCCTTCCCACCCTCCTCTCACCCAAATCACCTCTCCCTGCTCAGATCCTTGATCTCTGGCTTTCCCCCCGTCTGCTGTCAGTGAGCTCTTGGGCCAGGACGGATGGGCCTTCATAAGAACCCTGGCAGGCAGCTGTGGGGCCAGGGCCTCCCCTTTGAGTCTGGTTTGCCTTTGATTTCTAGACAGATTAACAGCACACAGAAACAGAGCCAAAGCTTCTCCATCGAATGCCTGGAGTAAAAGGATCAGTTCTCCACATGACACATGCCTGTAGTACACCGAGACTGGCAGGTAAAGGGAAAATCTATTTGCAGCGCCCAGCAAGCCAGACACTTGTTCTGAAGAGCCTGCATGGCCTAAAAATACCATAAAGGGTGGGAAGGAGAGAAAGGAAACTTTAGCATGGAATATTTTCAAAAAATTAAAAATAGAAAAGCCTTTGGAAAATGAAAGTTGCCAATTGCTGTCCAGCTTACCACCTGCAAGGCTTTTAGGATTTCCAGCAGACAGTCAGTAACTGGTGTGACAGAAGCAGTGGATTTATTTAGGGGAATGAAGTCAGGCCACCGATAGATGGATGGCAAAGGCAAGTGTGGAGAAACGAAAGTGCCACGTGGTAGGCTGAATTGATTGGGATTGACAATAAGCTAGGCTGGGAATTAATGAGATCCAATAGATGTTGGGTTCGCCTCCGATTTGATGAACCACTTTGTCAGGCTTGCTTAACCTTGGTCTCAAATCAGTGAGATTGTGCAGTGTGCAACAGGGTCCTGATTCTGCTCTTTTCCTTGTTAGGATGCTCGGATGATACTTTAGATGACTTATGCTCTCCCTTCCCTTCCTCTCTTCTGAGAAAATGCCTGAATTTGTGAGGCAAACAAATGCAAATATAGCTCCTCACAGATGAATTAGCCTATCCCAGACCTCATCTGTGGGTAGGTTGTCCTGCTCTACCAGATCTTGGGGGGAGGGAAGCTGTGAGATTTTAGCAAGGCACAGGTTTGCCTCCTGCCTCCATCTACTTCTAGGAGGAAAATGATAGTGGAAGAAGACCACAAGTTTACTGAGTCAGAGACAGGATTTCAGTTCTCTAAGGGGTGCAACAATTCAATCCATGAGGGTGGACTCTGAGGGAGATGTTGGAAATAGGGGTGCGTGCTCTCAAAAAGACAATTTCCTGGGGAACACAGGGCAGAAATGTAGACTGCAGAGTCTTGAGAAAGTCTGATTTATTTCCTGGTTCCTCCATTACAACTAAAGCACTCTCAATAAATGTTTTTAAATTAAAGAAATGAGTGATGAACTGGGCTCGCATTCATGCCAGATTATGTACCTTATAAAGGCTGTTTCATTTGACTGGAATCTTTTCAGTGAGGGGTGAAATGGACTTCTCAGGAGACTCCTAGAACTGGCTGCATATAACTCCCACAGTGACAGGGCCACACATTCCCAGCTGTCAAGTTACCAGTTGCATGCCAGGGGTCAGGGCCATCTCAGCCCACAAAGACAGTTGGCAGGACCACAGTGTCAGCAATGCTACTTACCCACGTATGACTTTACGCTGAACTCACATTCCAGCCCCATCCTTCTGAACCTTGAGTTGTATTATCAAAATTGAATGTACTGTGAAAGCTTTCCTCCCACACACCACATCAGATTGGTAAGTATGAAATGTTACTGAATTTCCATGGCACTCTGAAAATTTCCTAAGGTTCCACATCACAGATAGCCTTAAGATGTAAACTGTGGTATCATATGTTGTTGTTAAGTGCTGTCGAGCTCGTTCGGACTCACAGTGACCCTGTGCAGGGTTTCCAAGGAACATCTTGGTGGGTTTGAACTGCTGGCCTTGTGGTTTACAGTCTAGTGCTGATCCTCAGTGGCACACCAGAAGTGGTATCATCTAATATGCACCCAAAACTGCTAGAGGTATATGGAGTTACTTAGATAAACAGATAATACAGGGAGAAAGTTACCTCTGAAGTAGTTGACTTTAGAGATGGAAGACATGAGAAGTTCTAGTATCTTGACTTTGATCTTTTAAGATATGTCTGGGACTGGGAAAGCATCTAGTTCAGCCTACTAAGGAGCTTCAAAAAGTTCATGGAAAGATGGAATGAAAAGATAATGGATTTTTCCCCACAAATCTTTCGAAGACCTCCTGCCGTAGTGCTGTGGGTTAATGAGCCAGACTACAAAGCCATTTGAACTGCTAAGTCAGCGGTTCAAGCTCACCAGCTGCTCCTTGGAAACCCTATACAGGGTCACTATGAACTGGAACCAACCTGATGGCACTTAACAACAATAAAGTCCTAGAAAAATTTAAAATAGCAAAGCTACTAGAAAAAAATCACAAATTATAATACCTAAAACCTAAAACTGTTTTTGTCTCTTCCTAAGTTCCTAGCTGTAGCTACCATTTTTTCTTAAATTCATCTACTGAATAAGGAGAGCTTTTCCTCTGTTGACAAGAGTTCTATGGTGTTTACAAAATGACTGAATGAAAAACAAACAAAAACTTATAAATAAGGATCCCTGAAAGGAAAAAGAAAGACCAATGGGTGGAAATTAAAAGAAAGCAGCTTCAAGTTAAAATGAAATAACTTTATAGCAAATACATCTGTGTGACCATGGGATGACTTGCTTCATAGTGAGCCAAGTTCTCATCCCTGATTGTACTTAAACAGAGGTTTGGCAATAACTTTGGTGTTTGTCATTGGATAAATGTTGGATTGGATGATTGTCATGGCTCTCTAGGTCTAATTGACTAGACTAGTCAAGGTCTAGTTGACTAGACCCTTTGACTTATTTGACCTGTCATCATGCAATGCCTATGCTTAGTTTGTTCATCATTGCCATCAATATTGGTGGAAACTGTAATGAGTCTTAATCCATCTTCAATTGGAGGCAAATTTAGTTCTTATCTGAGTCACTGATCTTCTACTCAGTGCCAAAAGAAAGATTTTGGGAGTGACACAGAAAAGCTTAGTGAATCCATTTGGTTCTACTCAAGGCATGAAAGATTTAAAATGGATAATTGGTCAAAACCACAAGGAATCCAGATAGTCCAAACCCTTTCATGATAGCTACTTCAGCTTACTGAAGATGGTCTAGCTCAGGACAACTATGAATTGAGTTATGTTGCTGTTGTTGTTGCTATGTGCCATGGAGTCGGTTCCAATTCATAGCAACCTCGTACGGGGTTTCTGAGGCTGTAAATCTTTACAGGAGCAGAAAGCTTCATCATTCTCCTGCGGAACAGCTGGAAGTTTCGAACTGCTGACCGTGAGATTAACAGGCTGATTCGTAACCACTACACTACCAGAGCTCCTTATGAATTGAGTTATGGAAGGAATCAAGTGTTCTATGGGAAACTCTTTAAGTTTCCCTCTAATTGACTACATGGTTTTTTAATAAGTAGCAGGAACAGAGCTCTGCTTCCTGCCAACCTTTTCAGGTGATGGAAGCTCTCAGCATTTTATCCAATGTATCTTGTTTAACAAAGCAAAACCTATGCCAGTCCTACTAATTATCAATCTTCTTCTGCATATGTACCAATCGAAAAGGATTTTTATATCTTCCAAAAGACCTGATAAAGGATGTTCATAATCCCAAACTGGAAACAACCTAATTGCCCATCAACAACAGATAAATAAATTGTGGTATATTCATAAAATGGAATACCATGCAGCTGTGAAAAAGAATGGACTACTGCTACATGCAACCACACTGAAGAATCTCATAGACATACTACTAGGAGAAAACAGTTAGATGTAAAAACAATGTACACAGTATGATTCAATTGATATGAAGACTAAAAATAGACAAAATTAATCTATGGCAAGAGAAGTTCAGATAGCGGTTATTTTAGGGGCATTTGACTACTTAGATGAGACATGAAAACAATTTTAGGATTGGTAGAGATGTTCTATATCTTAATCTGAAGGTGAACAAACAGGTATATACATAGATGGAAATTCATGAAACTAAGATTTGTTCATTTTACCATGTGTAAGTTAGACCTCAATATAAAAACAAAATGGTAAAAAAAAAAAAAAAAAAAAAAGAGAGAGAGAACAGTTCTTTTCCATTGATTCTGGATTCTGTCAACATTTCAGGTTAAACTCTGATGGAGTCTTGGTGTGGCACTGTAGGATAAGCACTGGACTTCTAACTATAAGCTCAGGTGTTCAAACCCATCAACTGCTTCTTGGGAACCCTATACCGAGTCACTATAAGTTGGAACTGACTTGATGGTACTTAACAACAACAACAATCACAACATTGCTCTGATAGAATCCCTGTGTAATAGAAATGGTTTCTGTTCAGCTACTAACCTAAAGGGTGACAGTTTGAACTCACCCAGTGGTACCATGAAAGAAACGTCTACCAATCTGCTTCTGTAAAGATTACAGCCAAGAAAACCTTATGCAGCAGTTCTACTTTGTAACACATGGGGTAGCCATGAGTACGAATTGACTTAACAGAAATGTTTACTTGTTTGTTTGTTTTCTAGTTGCTTTGATAAACTCTGGTCTTTGAGAACAGGAAATTGCTGGACTGGTGACTATTGTAATTGCAGAAGATACTCAGCATTAAATATTATTCTACAGGTTTTTAAATGCCCTGAATCAAATATTGGCTCCCAGACCTGGGTTCTTCTTCCAGCTTCACCATCTGTGTGTACTTGATTATTTTATTCTATTTTTTTTAAAGTTTTTATTGTGAGGTTTACATAGGGGAACATCAGCTTTACACTCATCCTATTGTATTTCATTTCATTGCAATGATTACATTCCCCTCCATGCATCATCAAACCCACTCCTCATGCTGCCAGCACACAGCCCTTCTCCCTCCCTGAATCCAGTGTCCCAAGCCTCTCTATCTGTCCACATCATCGTCTCTGTCTCTGTTCCTGGAGCCACTGCCTCTCTGGGTAGGGTCCCGCTCTCCGTTCTTCTCACTTGATGGTCCCAGGGACCTCCAGTCCTGGGCTGCAAAACCAATCAATCTCTTTTTGTCAAAAACATCTACCTGTATATTTCCTACCCTCACAGTCAGTCCTGATGGCAATTATTCACTATTGTACCACAGGAGTCTTATTCTCATTTCCTTTCGCCAGCCTGGTCCCAACAGATTGGAAATCATTCAGTGGAGATTTTACCTTCATCTGCCCCTTCTGGAACTAGGATCCCTCTTGAAAGCTTGTAAGCCAGTCACTTCTTGCCTTTATGTTGTTGTTGTTAAGTACCGTAGATTCGGTTCTGACTCATAGTAACCCTGTACAGGGTTTCTGAGGCTGTAAATCTTTACGGGAGCAGAAAGCCTCATCTTTCTCCCACAGTACAGCTGGTACTTTAGAATTGCCGACCTTGAAGTTAGCAGCCCAATTCGTAACCACTACGCTATCAGAGCTCCTTTACTTTTATAGGCGCCCCCATTTTGGGAAGCCAATGTCTATGTTGTCCATCCCGGTCAACCCTGTGTATCGAGTGCATGGGAGTGATCCTTGCTGTAAAGATTTTTCCATTTTTTGAGCTACTACATCCATATGTATAGGTAAAGTTCATCAAACTATAGCAGGTTATTCTTCCCCCCCCCCTTTTTTTTTCTTCTTGTCAAGTTCTGATCATCCAGCCATCAAAGCCATATCAAGTGGGTACTATCTGCAAGTATGGGTGTTCTTGTACATCTCCCTTCACTTCCTATCAGCTGGACACTTCATTCTCTACTTTAGTCCTCTGTGGCCATGTCACTGCCTCTGGGCTCAAGAGTCCCCAGGTCTTGCCATACTGCTGGCCATCCAGGTCTCCACCTGGGTTCATGGGTGTCTATTGAATGCAGTTGGGATTAGCTCACAATTTCATTGCTGTTTTTTCCCCTTCTTCCCTTATCAGTGACCAAAGTGGTCACTAGCCAGACCACATGCCTGCTCATGTATTCTCCTGGAGTCTCAGTCTTGGAAGGGGGTTTGCTCTGAGGGGTCCCAACCACTTGCTTTGATGGGTCCCAGGAGAACAGCTTACTTTTTCTTGTAGTAATCAATCAGACTGCCATTATTGTTTCGGATTTTTCCTGCTGGTCTTTTTTTTCATGAAGTATCTTCTGTTCTTCCAGCCACTCCAGGCTGGTCTACTCATCCTTTCCCAGGAGAACAGCTTACTTTTTCTTGTAGTAATCAATCAGACTGCCATTATTGTTTCGGATTTTTCCTGCTGGTCTTTTTTTCATGAAGTATCTTCTGTTCTTCCAGCCACTCCAGGCTGGTCTACTCATCCTTTCCAGTGGAAATTTCCTACCTCAGTCGGTTCTGGATGGGGTTCTAGATTCCACCTATGGTCTTGTGCAATGTAAAGGCTCCACAGGAAGCCTCTTTCACTGGGCAACTTCTAGCCCTCTTTAAGGTATTCCAATCAGTTATAGGCTGAAAATGGACTTACAAGCTTTCTGTAGTGATGATTCTGGCTATTCCTTTCTCCCCACCTCAAGTGTCTATTTTACAATGGTAGGCAAGGGAAACCAAGATTTAAAAGACACCCAAGCATCTTAACACTATTCCCCTCTTTTACCCCTTCAAACCGTGCCTTAATCCCTGGAGCCTTGTTGTTCCAAGTTTGTGCATACATCATCATTTACCTCTTTCTCACTTAGCCTATGGGAACGTGCCTAACTGTTCTCCATCAGCCTTGTTCTTCCATTCCCCCCCACTTCTTGTGTATTGACCCCCAACACCCCCCTGCACCCAAACTATCCTGTGTCTATTCCTTACCCTGTGCTCTATCTTCACCTTCCTCCCTCCCCTCCTCTCATCCCATACATCCTGATGATCAGCAAATATATATATTTTTGTGACTGACTAATTTCACTCAACATAATGTCCTCCAGGTTCATCCATGTTATGCAGTGGCTTCCTGCTTCCTTGTTGTTCTTCAAGGTCGCATAGTATTCCATTGTGTGTATGTACCACAGTTTGTTTATTCATTCTTCAGTTGATGGGCACTTAGGCTGTCTCCATCATTTTGCTATTGTAAATAGTGCTACTATGAACATTTGTGTGAATACATCTGCTTGTGTTATGGCTCATATTTCTTGTGGGTAAAAACCAAGTAGAGGAATTGCTGGATCATAAGGTATATCTATTTCCAACCTTCTGAGGAAGCACCATATTGCTTTCTGGAGTGCTTGGACCATTTTGCAAACCCATCAACAATGCAGGAGTGTCCCAGTCTCTCCACATCCTCACCAGCATTTATTGTCCTTTACTTTTTTGATCTTTGCTGTTATTGCTGGTGTGAGATGACACCTTATTGTTAATTTGATTTGCATCTTTTTAAAGGCTGGTGATTGTGAACATTTCTTCATGTGTTAGTTGGCTGCCCAGATCTCCTCCTTGGTGAAGTGTCTGTTCATGTCCTGTGCCCATTTTAAAATTGTGCTATTTATCTTTTTCTTGTAGAGGTGTTGTAGTTTCCTATATATTTTAGAAATGAGTCCCTTGTTTGATGAGTCGTTGCAAAAGATTTTCCCTATTCTGTGGGTTCCCTTTTTACTCTTTTGGTGAAGTCTTTTGATGCACATAAGTTTTTAATTTTTAGTATGTCCTAATCATCTATTTGTCTACTTTTGTTTATGTAATTTTCAAAATGTTTGGTAGTCTGTGTATTCCCTGTATTAGAGCCCTCACATTTGTCCCATTTTTTTATTGATGACTTTCATAATTTTGGGATTCACATTTAGGTCTTTAATCCATGCTGAGTTGGTTTTTGTATAGGGCTTGTTTCAAACTTTTGCATATCACTTTCCAGTTCTGCTAGCACCATCTGTTAAAGAGACTATCTCTTCCCCATGTAACATACCTAGGTGCTATGTCGAAAAATCAGTTGGCTGTATGTGGACGGGTTAATTCCTGGATTCTTGATTCTGTTCCATTGATCAATGTATCTTTCATTTTGCCAGTACCAGGCTGTTTTGACCACCCTAGCTGTGTAGCAGATTTTGAAATCAGGGAGTGAGAGGCTTCCAACCTTGTTCTTCTTCTTGAGCAGTTCTTTGCTTATCTGGGGTGTCCTGCTTTTCCATATAAAGTTTGTAATTGTCTTTTCCATCTCTTTGAAGAATGTCGCTGAAATCTAGATTGGGATTGCATTATATGTGTATATTGCTTTGGGTAGTATTGACATTTTCACGATGTTGAGTCTTCCTATCCAGGAATGTGGTATGTTCTTCCACTTCTGTAAGTCTCTTTTCCTTTCTTGTAGCATAGTGTTTTGTAATTCTCTTTGTATAGGTCCATTGTTTCTCTGGTTATGTTTATTCCTAAATATTTCATCCTTTGGGAGGCTATTGTAAATGGTATTTCTTTTGTAATGTCTTTTTCAGCACTGCCATTTTTACTATAGAGGACTCCAACTGATTTGTGTGTTGATCTTATATCCTGCCACTTTGCCAAATCTTCCAATGAGGCCTAGTAGCTTTTTCACTGAGTCTTTGGGGTTTTCTATGTATGGGATCATATCCTCTGCAAATAGAGAGTGTTTTATTTCCTCTTTGCCATTTTGGAAGCCTTTAATTTCCCTATCTTGCCGTATTTGTTGTTGTTATGTGCCGTGGAGTCGGTTCCAACTCATAGCGACCCTGTACAGGGTTTCCGAGGTTTTAAATCTTTACGGGAGCAGAATGCCTCATCTTGTTGTATAGCTTTGGCTAATACTTCCAAAACAATATTGAAAAGGAGTGGTGACAAAGGGCATCCTTGTCTGATTCCCATTCACAGAGGGAAGGCTTTCAGTTTCTCTCCATTGAGAGTGATGTAGGCTGTTGGTTTTGTATATATGCTCTTAATTATGTTGACAAATTTCCCTCCAATTCCTACTTTGTTGAGTGTTTTTATCAGGAATGGATGTTGGATTTTCTCAAATGCCTTTTCTGCATCAATTGATATTATCATGTGGTTCTTTTCCTTTTTCTTATTTATGTGGTGAATTATGTTGATTGTTTTTCTAATGTTGAACCATCCTTGCATCCCTTTTATGAAACCCACTTGGTCATGATGTATTATTTTTTTGAAGTGCTGTTGGATTATGTTGGCTAGGATTCTCATGAGGGATATTGGTCTGTAGTTTTCTTTCCCTGGTTTTGGTATGATGGTTATGCTTGCTTCATAAAAAGTACTAGGAAGTTTCCTGTCTTCTTCTATATTCTGGAATAATTTGAGTAGAATTGGTGACAGCACTTCCCTGAATGTTTGGCAGAACTCACCAGTCTGTCTGGACCTGGTTGGGAGTTTTTTGATGACCTGATCAATTTCTTCTTTTGTTATAGGTCTGTTCAAGTTTTTTACTTCACTCTGTGTAAGTTTCAGTAGGTCATGTTTTTTTAAAAATGCATCCATCTCTTCTAAGTTTTCGAATTTGTTGGAATACAACTTTTCATAGTATTTTGTTATTATCCTTTTGATTTCATTTGGTTCCATTGTGACATTGCCCATGTGGTTTCTAATGCAAGTTATTTGTGTCTTCTCCCTCTTTTCTTTGGTTAGGTTTGCCAATGGTTGTCAATTTTATTAATCCTTTCAAAGAAACAGCTTCTTGTCCTGTTGATTCTTACTATAGTTTTTCTGCTTTCTATCTCATTTATTTCTGCTTTTTATTATTTCTTATCTTTTGGTGACTGTAAGTTTCCTCTGATGGTCAGTTTGTAATTGTTGTAGATGCTGTGTTAATGTGTTAATTTTAGTTCTTTCTTCTTTTTGGATGTGCACATTTATCGCAATAAATTGTCCTCTCAACACTGCTTTCGCCGTGTCCCAAAGATTTTGGTATGTTGTGCTTTCATTCTCGTTTTTTTTCTAGGAACTTTATGAATTCACTTTTAATTTCTTCTTTTACCCAGTCGCATTTCAGCAGGGTGTTGTTCAGTTTCCATGTATTTGACTTTATTTCCTTAGTCTTCTTGTTGATTTCTGGTTTTATAGCATTGTGATCTGAAAAGATGATCTGTAGTATTTTGATGTCTGTAAATTTATGGAGGCTTGTTTTGTGAACTAACACATGGTCAATTCTGGATTATGTTCCATGTGCACTGGAGAAGGAAGTATATTGTGCTGTTGTTGGGTTGAATGATCTGTACACATATATGAGGTCAAGTTGGTTGATTGTGCTGTTTAGTTCCTCTGTAACTTTGTCGAATTTCTTTCTGGTTGTTCTGTCCCTTTTCGATAGTGGAGTATTAAAATCTCCCACTATAATTGTAGATTTATCTATTTCTTCCTTCAATTCTAGTAAGGTTTGCTTCATATATCTGGTACTTTTTCATTGGGAGCGTAGATATTTACTATGGTTATGTCGTCTTGCACAATTGACCCTTTGATCATGAGATAGTGTCCTTCTTTATCTCTTATGCTGGTTTTTCCTTTTTTAAATGTTTTATTATGAATTATGTGATAGTTTACAATTAGTTTTACATTCATCTTATTGTATATAATTTCATTGCCATGGTTACAATCACCTCCATGCATCATCAACTAACCACCTGCAAGCCTGCCCCCCAGTCATCAGCACACAGCCCCTCTCCCCTCTGGGTTTAAGTCCCCAGCTGCTTCATCTCTCCACATCATTGTCTCTGCCTTCATCCCTGGCATCACTGCTTCTCTGGGTAGGGTCCCGCTATCCTCTCTTCTCCCTTGATGGTCCCAGGGATCTCCACTCCTAGACTGCAAAGTTAATCACTCCCCTCCTGCCTACAAAACATCTATCTTTACATTTCCATCCAACCCTCACAATCAGTCCTGATAACAATTATTCACGATTGTATCACAAGAGACCTATCTGCATTTCCTTTCATCAGCCCCGCCTAGACAGATTGGATACTACTCAGTGGAGATTCTACCTTCCTCCATGCCCTCTGGGTCTAGGTTCCCAGTTGAGAGCTTGTAAGCCAGTCACTTCTTGCCTTTGTAGCCCCCCTACTTTGGGTAGACAATGTCCAAGTTGCCCATCCCTGTCTACTCTGTGTATGGAAGGGGTGGGAATGCTCCTTGCTGTAAAGATTTGTTCCCTTTATTTAGCTACTGCATCCATAGGTATATGTCAAGTTCATCAAATTGTATCAGATTACGCGTTTTTTCCTCTTCTTTCTTCTTCTAGTTGAGGTCTGATCATCCAGTCATTGAAGCCAGTTCAAGTGGGTATTGTCTGCAAGTGTGGGTGTTCTTGTGCATATGCCCTCTCTTCTTATCAACTGAACACTTCATTCTCAACTCTAGTCCTCTGTGGTTATGTCACTGACTCTGGGCCCAAGAGTCCCCAAGTCTTGCCACACTGCTGGCCAGACAGGTCTCCACCTGGGTTCACAGAAGTCTATTGAATGTTATGGAGCTTAGCTAGCAGCTTCATTGTTGTTTTTCCCTCACTTCCCCTAATCAGTGATGAACATGGTCACCAATCAGAGCATGTATTCCCATTGAGTCTTAGCCTTGGAAGGGGTTTGCTCTGAGGGGGCTCAACCACTTGCCTTGATATCTCCTGGGTGAGCAATTTTCTTGTTCTTGTAGTAATCAGTCGGTCTGCCTATATTGTTTTGTGTTTTTCCTGTTGGTCTTTCTTTCAAGAAGTATCTTCTGCTCTTCTAGCCACTCCAGGCTGGTTTGCTCATCATTTCAAGTGGAAATTTCCCACCTCTGAAGAATCTGGATGGTGTTCACGATTTCACCTATAGTCTTATGTAATGTAGAGGCTCTGCAGGACACCTCCTTCACTGGGCACATTGTAGCCCCATTTTAGGTATTCCAATCAGTTATAGGCAGAAGAGGGCCTTACAAGCTTTCTATGGTGATATTTCTGGCTATTTCTTTCTCTCCCCCTCCAGTGTCTATTTTATAATGGTATACAAGGGAAATGTTTTTTTCTTAAAGTTTACTGTATCAGAGATTAAAATAGCCACTCCTGCTTGTTTAGTGTTGCAGTTAGCTTGGTATATATTTTTTTTCATCCTTTAACTTTTAGTCTGTTTTTGTTTTTGTGTGTAATGTGTGTCTCTTGCAGGCAACATATTGAAGGGTCTTGTTTTCTTATCCAATCTGCTACTCTCTGTCTCTTCACTGGTGCATTCAATCCATTGACATTCAATGTAATTATTGATAGGTATGAATTAATTGCTGTCATTATATTTTTTTGGTAGTGCTGTTTGCTCCTTTGTTCTGCATGCCTTCTTGTGCTGAGTTTGTGTTTTTTGTGCTATTTCTTGGTTTCTTCTTAGTTTTCATATTTGCTTGTTCTGCTTGGAAGTTCATTTTCATGGTAAGTTGTGAAGTATTAACTTTCTTTGGGGTTACCTTAGAGTCTATTAACTTTTCTGTTCATTTAAAAGCATCTATTGTATCCTGTAATCTACCTGACATCCTCACCGCTTGGATCTGTGTTCCTACATTATTTATCTCTTCTTTGACATTGATATTATTTTGATCTTCGGTTAATCTCCCAGCTCCTTTGAATTCATTGTTGTAGTTTTGTTCTGTTCTGAACTCTGCTATCTGCTGACTGAGTTCCTGGTGGTGTTGCCACACTTGTAATTCTCTTGTTGTTGTCTGTTCTTGTTGTTGGTTTTCAATCCAAAAAGCTCCCTTTAGGATGTTTTGAATTGCTGGATTGGTTTTGATAAAATCTCTTATATTCTGTTTATCCTGGAATATTTTGATTGCACCATCATGTTTGATTGAAACTTTTGCTAGATAGATGATTCTTGGTTGGCAGTTCATTTTTTCTTTTAGGGTTTTGTATATGTCTCCCCATTGCCTTATTGTCTGCATGGTTTGTGCTGAATAGTCAGAGCTTAATCTGATTTGCTTGCCTTTGTAAGTTCCATTTCTCTTCTCCCGGCCACTTTTAGGATTCTCTCCTTGTCTTTGATTTTGGAGAGCTTGATTATTATATGTTTTGATTACTTTCTTTTGGGGTCTGTCCTTCCTGGGATACATTGAGCTTCTCATCTTTCAAGATGTTAAGGAAAATTTCTTTCAGGAGCTCTTCAACTATCACCTCTATGGACTTCTCTGATTATTCCTGTTCCAGCATGCCAATAATTCTTAAGTTGTTCCTCTCATGTTATCCAGCATGAATCTTAGACTCTATTCAGACTTTTTCATCCTTTTTTCTCTTTGCTTTTCTATCTTAGCAGTATTGAGAGATTTGTCTTCCAGCTTTCTAGTTCTAGCTTCCATCTCTTCTATTCTGTCCCTTTCCCTTTTCAGTGTATTGTCCACTTCTGATATTTTAGTATTAATCATCTGGATCTCTTTTTGCAGGTTTCAAATTCTTTCCAATGCTGTATCAATTGTGTTTGATTGCTCTTGTAGTACTTTCCTGACTTCTTCCTTATTTTTCTGCACCCCTTTTTGGAGCATTTGAATTTGTTTCCATATCATTATTCTGAATTCCTTCCCAGGCAAATCCAAAACCTGCTCTTCCTCTTCTGGGGAGCCTTTGTCTGTCTCCAGTGCATTTGTCTTAGTTACTCTTTTTTTTGGTTTTGGATGTGTTTTGAGATTGTTTGTTGTGTTTGACATCTTTAGTTTGTCATTTCCAATAGTTATGTGGGTTTTTGAATGCTTAAATGGATGTTTGTTATTGTATTATTAAGCTTACTGGGTGTCTCCTGGTGGATTTGATTAGGAGATAGGCTTACCTTTTCACGTGTAATGCTTAGCAGCTGTTATTGGTTCTTGTCTCAGTGGAGGGCTATTATGGGGTATACTTGTAACTTGGCTATATGGCCACAATTGCTGTCTCTTCTTGGGTAACATAAGGAGAAAAAGCTCCAACTTCCAGAAAAAAATGTGTGATCAAAAGGACCAAAAGCAGAAGCAATATAAAAGCAGAGACAAAAACCACCACTTTGAAACAAAAATAAAACTGTGGCCGATTGTCCAGTCGCCTTGCTACACAGGCAGTGTGTGTGCACTGTAGAAGCCTCCAGCAGTGGGTGGGGGTGTCTGCTCACTCAAGCCACTCCTCTAGTCACCACTATGGAGGTGTGCAGATACATACTGAGAAGTTAATGAGAGAAAGATTGTCCACTATTTTTGTCTCTGAAAGTCAGTTAGGTATCTGCATGTGCACAGCATAATTCTCGAGACATTTGTGTCCTTTTATCCTTGGGCTTTACAGATTGTTCTATGGTTTGTCTGTCAGGCCTGACAGGCCTGCTTTCTTCTTCCTGTATAGGCCAGAGTAAAGGGTTCTGCATAAGTTAATTTTAGGTGTGCGACCCCCAGGCTGACATCATAAGTAGCTGGCAAGTTCTTTCTCTCTGTACTATGGGAAAACTGTGGGGTCAGCCCTGGACTTTTTTTCTTGGGGGAGTGTGCACCCACCTGCCTGAAGGTGTCTGGGCTGGGCAAAGAATGCATGACAGGGAATAGGAGGAAAAAATATATAGAATCCCCCACACCTCCTTTTGCAAATGTACCGCTTTTAGCACCAATTCCCTGTGCTGGTACTCTGCCTGGGTGGGGTAACCGCAGAAGGAGTCCCGTCTCCAGTGATTCCTAATTCACAGTATTTTCCTTTATATCGTGATTTTTTTCACTTGTGAGTGTGGGACACTGACGTCCTGGACCTTATGGTATATCCAGAGCTCTAGTTTTGTTCTGTGAGTGCAGCTTCTCTGGGTTTTGAATCCCTCCCCCATGGAACCTTTCCTACTTGACTGTCTCTGCCACCACCCAAACCGAACCTTGATTTTATCTTTTGAGGCCTTGATTTTTTTCATGAATAAAATGGTGAGCCATTCCTTCATTCAGTAAATATTCACTGAGTGCTTACTATGTTGTGTGGCACTGTAGGATAAGCACTGGGCTGCTAGCCACAAGGTTGGTGGTTCAAACCCACCAGTCACTCCTCAGAAGCCCTATGTAGGGTCTCTATGAGTTAGAATTGATTTGATGGCACTTAATATAACATACTATGTTCAAAGAGCTCTGGTGTGGTGCTGTAGGATAAGCACTGGACTGCTAACCACAAGGCCAGCAGTTCAAACCCACCAACTGCTCCTTGGAAGCCCTATACAGTGTCGCTATGAGTAGGAACCAACTTGAAGGTACTCAACAACAACTATGTACAAGGCACTGAGCTAGATGTATGAAAGAGACAGATAAATCAAACAGACTCAATGGGCATGTGAATTTCAGAATGGGGAGGTTCAACTGAGTTAATGCATGTAAAATTGCATCCTAAGGAGAAATGGACTGCAGTATTGCACCAATTTGTTATTAGGACATGACGGTTAGAGTAAACATTCAAATTCAGTGAAAAAGGGTAATTCTTTACCTCAGGAAATTAATGCTTTTGCTAAAATATTATCCTCTATCATTTGTGTATATAAACATTTGCATCTAATTAGAAATTTTACTCTGTACTTAGCTTTCAATTGCAAAAACACCTTTGGGTGTTAATGTGCTATGAATTGGGAAAGATTTAATGTATAGCTTTGTGAGTAAGATATAATATAGATATTCAACATTTGGGAACCAAATGAGTTTTGTGCCTTGTTACTTTTCCACATGTGCAAAGGCTACAATATGAGTACATAAGTCACTGTCTTAGTTATCTAGTGCTGTTGTAACAGAAATAGCACAGGCATGTGACTTTAATGAACAGAAATTTATTTTCTTGACATTTGTTATTTCTGTTGTTAAGTGCAATCAAGTTGGTTTCAACTCATAGCAACTCTATATAGGGTTTCCGAGGAACAATTGGTGGGTTTGAACCAAAAGCCTTGAGGTTAGTAGTCCAGTGTTTGTCCTATGGCACCACACCAGAACTCCAATTTTGTTGTTGTTGTTGTTACTGTTAGGTACCATGGAGTTGGTTTTGACTCATAGCAACCCTATGCATAACAGAACGAAACACTATCTGGTCCTGCACTATCCCCAAAATTGTCACTCTTGAAACTGCTGCTGCTGTCACTGTGCCAATTCACCTCATTGGGGGTCTTCTTTTTTGTTGACCCTCCACTTTACCAAGCATGATGTCCTTCTTCAGGGACTGGTCTCTCCTGACAACATGTCCAAAGTATGAGAGTCAAAATCTCACCATCCTGGCCTCCAAGAGCACTCTGGCTGCACTTCTTCTAATGCAGATTCTCCTGGCAGTCCATGGTACTTCAATATTCTTCTCCAACACCATAATTCAAATACATCAATTATTCTAGAGTCTTTATTGTCCAACTTTCATGCATATGAGGCTACTGAATATACCATGATTTGGGTCAGGCGCACCTTAGTCCTCAAACTGACATCTTTGCTCTTGAACACTTTAAAGAGGTCTTGTGCAGCAGATTGCCTAATGCAGTACTTCATTTGATTTCGTAACTGCTACAACCTTATTCACTGGGCAAGAATCACTGCCATGTCTTATGTTGTTAAGGGCTGTCAAGTTTGTTCCAACTCATTGCGTCCCTGTGTAGGGTTTCTGAGTTGCAACTGGTGAGTTTAAACTGCCGACCTTGTAGTTAGCAGCTCAGTGCTTATCCTATAGCACCATACCAGAGCTCCAGTTTCTTGTTGTTGTTAAGTGCTGTTGAGTCTGTTCCTATTCATAGTGATCCTGTATAGGATTTCTGAGAGCAGCTGGTGAGTTTGAACCGCTAACCTTGTGGTTCAAACCAACCTTATGGTCCAGTGCTTATACTATAGCACCACACCAGGACTGCAGTCTGCTGTTGGTAAGTGCCGTGGAGTCAGTTCCGACTCATAGTGACCCTGTTTAGGGTTTCTAAGGAGTGGCTGGTGAGCTTGAATTGCTAACTTTGCAGTTCAAACTGGCTTTGTAGTCCAGCACATTAACCCACAGAACCACACCAGGAGTAGAAATCCAAACTAGGGTACTTGCTGTAGTTAAAGGTTTTCTTTCTGTCTTTTGTTTCTTTGCAGCTTCTGCTCCATGGTTCCTTGGGGGATATTCTTGTAGTGTGGCATCCATCTTGCCTCATCTCTGTTTCCTTCTTTATGCTTAATATGCTCTTTTCATATGTCAAAGGTGATTGGCTTAAGGCACATCCTACTGGTATAGCCTCATTAACATAATAGAGAAAACCTTATTCCCAAATGGGATTATATCCACAAATATAAAATCAAACCCATTGCCCTCCAGTGGGTTTATAGTGACCCTAAAGGACACAGTAGCACTGCTCCACAGGTTTCCCATGTGTGGCACTCTCGTTTTACATCAGAAAAACTGCCTGTGCTGACTGCCACAAAGCTGGATGCGAAGGTGTCAAAAGCAGACCCAAACAGCCCAGGAAAAGCTGTTGTCCTTCTCTTCCTAGGCCCAGCCCGGTCCCAGGGGCAGGATGGTATGCACATAGTTCAGGCTGGTATGCACCTAGGTGCAGTGGGTACACACCTAATTCACCTCACCAATAAGTCCATGCTGTCTCAACAGCTTGTTAAGTCTTTCAATTTCTTGTGCCTTCTCTGAGTAGCTGAACTCAAGGTGTACTGGACCTTGAATGGAAAGATTGACAGCTCAAACCCACTGGCCACTCCTGGGAAACCATATGTAGGGTTGCTATGAGTCGGAACAACTCAACAACACTTAACAAAAACAACAAATCTTTAAGGAAGCAAAATGCCACATCTTTCTCCCATGGGGCTGTTTGAACAGCTAACCTCTCAGTTAGCAGCTGAGTACATTAACCACTGCCACCAGAGCTCCTTTCCACTAGTATAAAAGCAAACAAAGAAGTGAATCCACTGCCAACAAGTCGATTCCAATTCATATTGACTCTAAATAGGTTTTCTGAGATTAAGTCTTTACCAGAACACATAGTCTCTCTTTTCTCCTTGGAGTAGTGGTGGGTTTGAACTGCTGATGTTTATGATTAGCAGCTCAACGCTTAACCCACAGAGCTACCAGGGCTCTTTTCCACAGTATATTGCTGTTGTTAAGTGCCAATGAGTTGGTTTCTACTCATAGTGACCCTATATAGGGTTTCCAAGGAGCAGTTGGTGATTTTGAAGTGTCAGTCTTGCGGTTAGCAATTCAATGTTTATCCTACAATGTCACACAAGTATAGGGGTTAGTATAGACAGCATATATTTTTGAGAGATACAATTCAATTCATAACAGACACAAAGGCAAAAAGCAAGGATAATGCAATACTGTTTATACACATGCAAAGAGTTTTTAAGCATGCAAAGACATGCTCCTTACTTCTTATGTATCATTTCTGGATGCATGCCTACACATCAGGGCCTATAATCCATATGAAATTGCAGGAGAACAGTGTCAGAACCACAGCAGAACTTGAAACTAGGGCTTGAGAGCATGGTGTTTGTTGGGAGTTGATAGATAAGAAAAGAGTAGAAGCCAATATAGAGTGTACTATTGAGGTTACTTCTTCTTCTCTCATACTTTGGACATATTGTCAGAAGGGACCAGTAGTTGGAGAAGGATATCATGTTTGGTAAGGTGGAGGGTTAGAGAAAAGAGGAAGACCCCCCAACGAGATGGATTGGCCAAGTGGCAACATTGATGGACTCAAGCGTGGCAACAGTAGTGAGGTTGGCCCAGGATTGGACAGGGTTGCGTTCTGTTGTGTATCAAGTCACTATGAGTCAGTACTTACTCGGTACCTAACAACGATAACATTGAGGTCTCAAATACTGTGCTATTGAGGACAATATCTTTGATATCCCATGAGAGTAAAGTTTTACTAAAGGTAATACAGAAATGGCTGCAACCATATATTGACAGAGAATTTCCAGAGGTTCAAGCCAGATCCAGAAGAGGATGTGGAACAAGGGATATCATTGCTGATGTCTGATGGATCTTGGCTGAGAGCAGAGAATATCAGAAAGATGTTTACCTGTGCTTTATTGTCTACGCAAAGGCCTTCGATTGTGTGGATCATGACAAGCTATGGACAACATTACAAAGTATGAGTATTCCAGAACACTTAATTGTGCTCATGAGGAATCTGTACATGGACCAAGAGGCAGTTTGGACAGAATATGGGAACACTGAATGGTTTAAAATTAGAAAGGTGTGCGACAGGGTTGCATTCTTTCACCATACTTATTCAACCTGTATGCTGAGCAAATAATATGAGAAGCTGGGTTATTTGAAGAAAAACGTGGCATCAGGATTGGAGGAAGACTCATTAACAACCTATGATATGCAGATGACACAACCTTGCTTGTTGAAATTGAAGAAGACAAAATAGTTACTGATGAAGATCAAAGAGCACAGCCTTCAGTATAGATTCCATCTCAATGTAAAGAAATTAAAATCCTTACCACTGGACCAATAAACAACATTCTTATCAACGGAGAAGAGATTGAAGTTGTCAAGGACTTCATTCTTCTTGGATCAACCATCAACACTCATGGAAGCAGCAGTCAAGAAATCAAATGATGGTATTGCATTAGGCAAATCTGCTGCACAATACCTTTTTAAAGTGTTTGAAGAGCAAAGACGTCAGGTTGAGGGCTAAGGTGTGCCTGACCCAAGCCATGCTATTTTCAATAACCTCAAATGCATGCGAAAGCTGGGCAGTGAATAAGGAAGACCATAGAAGAATTGATGCTTTTGAGTTGTGGTCGTGGAATAGAATATTGAAAGTGCCATGGGCTGCCAAAAGAACAAACAGATCTATGTTGGAAGAAGTGCAGCTACAGTGCTCCTTGGAGACCAGGATGGCCAAACTTCGTCTCTCATACTTCGGACATATTGTAAGGAGGGACCAGCCACTGGAGAAGGATATCATGTTTGGTAAGGTGGAGGGTCAGAGAAAAAGAGGAAAACCCCCAGTGAGATGCATTGGCAAAGTGGCAGCATCAATGGGCTCATGTGTGGCAACAATTGTGAATTTGGCCCAGGACCGGGCAGTGTTTCATTCTGTTGTGATAGGGTCGCTATGAGTCAGTACTGACTCGATGGCACCTAACAACAACAGCAACATTAAGGTCACAGAGTCTTGGTGTGGCACTACAGGATAAGCACTTAATTGCTAATTATAAGGTTGGTTGTTCAAACCCACTATCTGCTCATCTGAAACCCTATACAGGGTCCCTATGAATCAGAACCAACTCTACAGCACTTAACAACAGCAACATTGAGATCTTTGCTACAGACCAAGAAGTTCAACTCTACTGGAAGCTCTGAGAGTTGTCTGAGAGCATTTGACAGAGCCCTTGTGACACTGTAGGATAAGCACCGAATGGATAGCCACAAGGTTAGCAGTTCAAATTCATGAGCTGCTCTATGAGAGAAACACGAGGTTTTCTACTCCTGTAAAGATTTGCAGCATCAGAAACCCTATACAAAGTTGCTATGAGTTGACTTGAAGGAATTTAGTGAGATGGGCATCTAAGGAGTCTGGTGGCTCAATTGGTCAAGCACTGGGTTCCTAGCCCAAAAGCCCTTGGTTTCAACCCACCAGCTGATCCATAGGAGAAAGATGTGGCAGTCTGCCTCTGTAAAGATTTATAGCCTTGGAAACACTATGGGATAGTTCTACTCTGTCTTTTGACTCATTCTGAGTCAAAATGGACTGGATGGCAGTGGGTTTACAGACATTGATTCACCTGCTCTTGTCTCCATCGGTTGATATTTCTCCTTGGGGTGTGAACTCCCCCATACATCTGTGATGTAGCTGAGGACTGCCAGTGAGGGCTGAATTAGGTCTTGAGGGTTTTGAAGGACGTCTTCTAGTAGAAACCCAGCAACTTGAGGAAGGTCTTGAAGGTGGGATATTGCCAGTATGACTGAAATCCGAGTGGGACTGAGGACATGTGACACAGGATACCAATTGCATCTGTTCCAAATGCATCTTGTTTTGGTTGTTGTTGCTGTTGAATCACCCCTGACTCCTGACTACCCTATGCACAATGGAATGAAACAGTGCCTAGTCCAGTCCTGTACCATCCCCATGATCAGTTGTGGATAGGACGATTATGGCCTCAGGGTTTTCATTGATTGAATTTGGAAGTAGATCACCAGGCTATTCTTTCTGGTCTCTCCTGGTCTGGAAGCTCCGCTGAAACATGTTCAGTATCATTCAACTAACTGTACATGAGGTGCATTGGCCAGAATTGAACCCGTCTCCCACATTTGTTGTTGTGAAGTGCCGTTGAGTTGGTTCCGGCTCATGGTGATCTTATATGGGGTTTCCAAGGAGCAGCTGGTGAGTTTGAACCACTGACCATGCCGTCCAGTGCGTTTTCCCACAGTGCCACACCAGGAGTCCACATGGAAGGCGAGCATTCTATCATTGAGCCATCACTGCCCTCTCCTAATGCTTTCCCCTGGGAGTAAAGGAAATGGAATTAAATTAGGAAGGCATGCACCATAGTGCTTCAACTGGATCTCAGATGTGTTATTTCTTGAGAAAAACTGTGAAGAAAAAAAAATATAGCAAATCATGAATCTTCAACAAAACTGGGTGGTAGGCGTATGGGTGTGCATTTTATTCATAATAATTTTCTGTGTTTTTGAGCTATTTCAAAATATTTTTTAAAAATTAGGTTGCATCAGCATTCATTTGTTTCAGGGGAGCTTTGATTGAATAATTATGCAGAGCAGTAATGTGTCAAATAGTAATATAATTTGCCACTAGTTCTTAAATTAAGTTAATATACCTAAGTATAATTTTGATGGAATTTAACTAACAAAATATTGAGTTTTATCCAAAATGTCATGGTTTAATTTTGATTATAGTTGAAAGATCTCATTTGATAAACTTTTGATTATATTTCCAGTTGTCTTCCCAGAGCACTTTGTAAACAGGAGGTGATTTATCCATTTTCTGGTTGGGAAAACTGTAACTCTTAGGAATTTAGTTACTCATTCAAGATCACTCAGCAGTAGAAAGACAGAAGAACAACTCAAGAGCTGCGCCCTTTTATTTTAATTTGTAATAACCTCCTTGGTTTAACCAAATCTTCGCAAAATAAGAAATGGAAAAACCTAGCAAACACAGTGATTCTGGCACTAGGTAATTGTTTGGAGTGTACATGCAGGTGATTGGGTCAACACAGAGACATGGGGTTGAAATTACAGTCTGTGATCTTCAGCTTCTTTTCATCTAGTGGTGATGTGAATAAATGTGTCAGTCTGACCATCTTTCCCAAATGTGAGGTTTCCCTACAGCAGCAGCTTATTAAATGGGCACACAGTTTACTGAGTGCCCACTGTGTGCAAGGACTGTTAGCATTGTGCATTTCCAGACTACTCTAATGTTACAAAGTGCCTCGGAACCTTCCATTAAGTTTGTGTACATTACGTTTTGTCTACTAAGTGCAATGGCCCCTCGTTAAAGGACAATTTGTTTATAGCAGGAGGTGTTTTGAGGGGTAAGCAAACTAAAATTCAACAGCCACAAAAACCAATACATCCCCAATTTTGAGTAACCCTTCCCCTTTGTAAGATCAGTTTTGAGACGTGATGGCTCCACTCAAGCTAAACATTTTAAGCGGTTGTACTTGGAACTTGGAATTTGGACTCAGAACCTTCTTTTCCAGAAAAAAAAGTCTTGATTGGCTGCTTAAACGGTCAGCTGGGTAAATACTGCAGAGTAACAGCTGCAGACCTCTGGGCTTTTGACACTTATAACTGATGGTAAATGCTGCTTGCATCCCTTGATTTACATGAACAAAAGCCCAGTGCAACATTACAGCTAAAGGGTTTGTTTTTCTTTCTGCCTCTTCTAGCTGAATGGCATCTTAATTAAGGCATTCTTGTGGCAGAAAGGCAATAGTACTGGCCTTCTCTATATACTTACCAGACCCTTCACTGAACCTATGAATAATTAAATACCCCCTTCCCTCCAGGCCCCCTGAGAGCTGCACCCTAATTTCCCAAACTGCTCTCCAACAGTTGGCAATCCCAACCTTCCATTTGTTCTTGAGTTGTCAGAACAGGCAGTATCAAAACCAGGGAGCTCAGAGTTCTCACAGAAAAGTCAGGCTTACTGATAATAAGTACTCAGTGCCTCATTGGTTCCAGTGGGATCCCATCCAGAGGAAGCTGGCTACCCTGGACATCTGTATATCTTGACTTCTCTGTACCTCTCACAACTGTTGGCCCTGTTATCAAATGGTCTTGGTTTTTCTCCCACTTCTCTGACTAGCTTTCTGCCACTATGTAGTTCCTCACTCCTCTGTGGAAAAATTCATAACAAGCAGTCTATGAGCTCTTTGGCAGATGTTATTTGTATCCCAGCTATATACTCTGGGTTCTCACCATTTGGGGCAATCTGATGCCTTCTTTCTGAAAACATCTGCAACTTTCTGCCTGAGGGTGTTCTCTGAACACTGGACCATGCTCTCAAACATGCTCTTTCCATTGCAAACAGAGTGATTTTTCTAGAGTACATCTTGTCTCATCACTACCTTGCATACAATCTTCTAATGGATTTTTATTGCCCTGAAGATAAAGTTCTTAATGTGATTTAGAGACTTTCTTGGTAGGGAGTAGATACTACTAGATAACCAGAAAGTAAATAGAATTCCTGCCTCCATGGGTGACCTTCAGTCAATGAGAGATGGTTAATTGTAGACAAATTATCTAACTTCCTTGCACCTGTGGAACAGTTTTAGGGCATGGTCCTCAGGGTTTTTCAGAAAGACCCTAGCAAGATTGATCCCTGGTTGCCTACCTGCTCACTGATGCACCTTTATTGGCTTTCTCCCTTCGTTGTTCATTCCCCTTTTCCCTCTCATGCTTTCTGAGCACCTCCCAAATAAACCTCTTGATCTAAATCTAGTCCCAGGATCTGTTTTCAGGAGAACCCACACCAAGAGCTATAACAAGTCTCTGAAAATTCTTGCAAACTTTTGTTTATAGTTGAGAATGTGGGGAGCCTTCATTGACTTTTCAAAAGGGTCTGTTGTTGTTTTTAAGTGTGGTAGGTGGTTTCAACTCATAGCGACCCTGTGGAGGGTTTCTGAGGAGTAGATGGTGAGTTTGAACTGATAACCATAGGTTTCAAACCCACCTTGCAGTGCAGTACTTATGTTATAGTGCTGTACTAGGATTCCTCAAAGAGTTTATGACCCCAGAAAGCCAAGAACCATTGCACCTAATACCCTGTCTCCAAGACATCCCATCCACTCCTGGGATCCAGATATGCAGAGTCAAATTCTTTCTGTATGTCTCCCACTGCAAGTCTCATAAGCATCTCACACTTAAATGCCCACTGTGGACACTACACTATCAGCACCCTCATTACAACTAAAGGATTCAGCTGCTGGGAAGGTTGTTGGCTGATGACTCATCTGTGAACTCTCTCCAGGAATTACCCTTGGCTGAGGAAAGCCATATACCCAGGTCCTATCTCATCCCCAGGAATATCTGCATCCAATGGCTGGGGGACTCGGGTGTGCAGAGGCCTGGTTCCCTTGCTCCAACTCAGGATTACTCTGCAGGATCATGCCAGCTTGAGAACATCTGGTAGGTTATTGAGACTGCACTGCATTCCAACTTCTCCCTTGCCCCATCTTGCTTTCTTCCATTTCTTCCAACAGAGATGAATCAAGAAAGCACTTTCCAATAAACTTCCTGCAAGTCAATCTCTGGATCAGAGTTGGCTTCTTAGGAATCTCACAAGAAAGACAAATTATTTTCAAATGCAGGAAATTTTTACTGTAAAAAGTCCCTATTATCTTAAAGGCTACTTTTAGAAAGTGAATTTTTGCTACCTATTTGGTCATTCATCTATTTAACCACTTATTCATTCACTCTACCGACATCTAGTGAGCAACTGCCATCAGTCAGGCGCTGTAAGCAGGCACTGGGCTTACCAAGGTGAATGTCCAAGCCCTGACAGCAAGGAGCTCCCCACCTTATAAGATGAGATTGGGGCCTATGGATCCATAACCCAACAATCCAATAGTAAATGCTGTCAATCTCTGTCCACATTCCTTTGGACCTCTTTAACAGATCTGTGCTCAAGTCACTTCCACTACCATAGAGATCACTTGCATCCCTGTCAGCAGACTGCCCTCAAGCTTCTGGAGGAGTCTGCTGTTTGGTTATTTTTTAAAATTTTATCATGAATTGAGTGAAGGTTTACAGAGCAGATTATCAGATTTACATTCAACACATGATACACTTCGTTTTATCTCAATGATCACAATCCCATCAATGCAACATTATTTATTCCATTTTCTCCCTGAAATTCTTGTTTCCATTCCTCCTTATTTCTCACTCCTTCTGAATTTTGTCCTTAAGTAAATGCTGCCCTTTGATCTCAAATGGTTAATAAAGCTATAGTATGTGTACCTCACTAGTGTTTTTGTCCCCTCTACATATCTATCTTTTTTTTTTTTTTTTTTTTTTGCAGTTAGGAAACATTTCCAAATTTTATTCATAATATTGGTAATCAAAGTTGCAAAGGAAGATTTACAGAGCCACATATCAATAACAGAATAAGATGGAAACAGAATATTGCAAAGTCATCTGGAAGAGTTTCCAAGGAGCACACACTGGGCTAGACATCTAGGGCTAAACTGTGGTTCCACAACAGGTTATAGTCATTCTTGCATTTTCTCAATAAGTTCTTCCTTATATTTGCCTTTCTCTTTTCCAACTTGTCGAGATTTGGCTTTCTGTTCAAGAATTTTTACCTGATCTTTGTCCAGTTTGAGTCTGGTAATAACCACCTTGCTTTGGTGAATGCCCACATAGACAGTTGTCCCATTAGCCTTCTCACACTGCTCCCTCATGTAGTTGACATACTTCTTTCTGTACACCTGGACTACCTTGCCAATCAGCTGACCTTTGCAGTGTCCTCGAACCACCTGGACCCCATCGTCCTTGCGGATGGGCATGCAGCACACGTTATACTTCTGCCGCAGCTCTTTGGACAGCGGGGACGACATGATCTTCTTGCGCACATGAGAGGGAGCATTGAAGTGGCGTTTGCGGTTCTTGCTGCCGTCCGAGGTCATGAAAGGGTTGAACTTCACGGTGACAATCCGGAGTCCGGCAGCCTCGGAAGCTCGGCGCATAAGGCTACATACCTATCTTTTGCTTGGCTAAAAATTGACCCATGAGGGTGTGTTCAGTTCCAAACCTGAAGGGTGACCAAAAACCATAGTCTCAGGGTTCCATCAGTTTCTGCCTGACCAGTAAACCTGGTATTTTTTATGATTTTGTGCTTTGTTTCACATTTTCTCCTACTCTATCCAGGAGTAGAAGATCACATCTTCTAATGTGATCCCTTTCAGAGCAGTTGGTAGTGGTACACAGGCACCATCTAGTTCTTCTGGTCTCAGGGACCATGGAGACTAATGTTCACATGGTCCATTAGTTCATTGGACTAATTGTTTCCAAGCATCTTCATTATTCATTGTTCTACTTTCCTCTAGACAGAGAGAACCCAATAGCTGCACAATAGATGACTTCTCATGAGATTTTAAGATCCAAGTGAAAGTAGGATGTAGAACATTGTATGCTTCACCATACTCACGGATATGTTTATAGCAATAGTAAATACCCAAATACAAATACTCTTTGTCAAACTTATATATTTTGTAGGTATACGCTCACTTTCCCTCCCACACCCATTCAACCTGTGTATCTGTCTATGTATCTACCCTTAGATTACTGTTAGTGCACGATTGTGTATATAACAGTATTTGCCTATGTACCCTTTAACTTTTGGACTCCTCCCAGTGTCTTCTACTTTAATCATTCTTCTGCCTATCTCTCTCTTGTTGTATATTGCCACCCAAATTAATACATGCCTAGTTATGAGTTTTTAACCAATTTTTTGAGGTCTCAGTTTTATGAGGCTCTACTTTAATGTTGGAGTCCTGGTGTGACACTGTGGGTTAATGTGCTGGATTGCAGTCGGTTTGAACAGCAAGCTTGGCAGTTCAGGCTTGCCAGCAGCTCCTTGGAAATCCTGTAAGTTGGAACCGACTCAACAGCATTTGACAACAACAACAACAGTGTGGTGCTGTAGGATATACACTGAATTGCTCATTACAAAGTCAGCTGTTCAAACCCACCAGCCATTCCTTGGAAGCCCTATATAGGGTTTCTATGAGTCAGAACCAACTCAATGGCACTTAACAATAACAACAATCCTCTAGGCAGTGAATTGTCTCTCCTGTTCCCTCCCATCCCAGTAACTGTCAAAGACTTTATTTTAGTGTGAAAACTATGTACCAAAGTTTGTTTATCCATTCTTCCACTAATGAGCATTTAGATTAGCTCCATCTTCCTGCTATTATGAATAGTGCTGTGAAAAGCATGGGTGTGCACATATATATTTGTGTCACAGCTCTTATTTTTCTAGGGTATAGAACAAGTAGAGGGGTTGCTGGGTCAAATGATATTTTATCTCCAACTTTTGAGTAAGCACCATATGATTTTCCACATTGGTTGCACCATTTTACACAACTCCAGTAGTGTGGGAGGATCCCACTCTTTTCACAACCTCCCCAGTATTAGTTCTTTTCTGCTTTTTTAAATACTGCTGTTAGTGCTGGCCACCATTCATCTGTAAGTTTATTGTTCTGTAGTGGCTTATGTGTTGCTATGATGCTAGAAGTTATGTCATCGTCATTTAGATATCAATAGGGTTACCCAGGGTGAACAGGTTTCAGTGGAGCTTCCAAACTAAGACAAACTAGGAAGAAGAAGAGGCAGACCACTTCTAAATGGATAGCCACTGAAAACTTTATGAAGAGCAGCAGAACATTGATACAGTACCAGAAGATTAGCCTCTCAGGTTGGAAGGCACACAAAGTATGACTAGGGAAGAGCTGCCTCCTCAAAGTCGAGTTGACCTTAAAGTTGACCTACACTCAAAATGATAAGAAACAGCTGAACACATCCATTAACAATTGTAACATGGAATGTACGAAGTATGAATTTAGGAAAATCGGAAGTAGTCAAAAATGAAATGGAACATATAAAGATGTGTTAGGCATTAATGAGCTGAAATGGACTGGTATTGGCCCTTTTAAATCAGACAAAATTGTGATTTACTATGCCAGAAATGACAAATTGAAGAGGAGTGGCATTCATCATTAAAAAGAGCATTTCAAGATCTATCTTGAAGCATGATATTGTCTGTGAAGGATAATATCCATACAAGGAAGACAAGTTAGCACCACTATTATTCAAATTTACACATTAACCACAATAGTCAGTGATAATGAAAATAAAGAATTCTACCAAAGTCTTCAGCCTGAAATTGATCCGAGATGCAATTAAAATACATTAATAATTATTGGTTGCAGGAATGTGGAAGTTGAAAACAAGGAGGAAGGATCAGTAGTTGGGAAATACAGCTGTGGTGATAGAGATGATACTGGAGATGGTATGATATAATTTTACAAGATCAATGACTTATTCATTGCAAATACCTTTTTCAACAACATAAATAAGGATTATACAGGTGGACTTCACCAAATGTATTACAAAGGAATCAAATTGACTGCATATGTGGGAAAAGACAATGGAGAAGCTCAATATCATCATACAGAATGAGACCAAAAGCCAACTGTTGGATACACCATCAATTGTTCATATACAAGTTCAGGCTGAACCTGAAGAAAACTAAATATGTCCACAATAGTCAAACTATGACCTTGAGTGTATCCATCCTGACTTTAGAGACTATCTCAAGAACAGATCTGATGCATTAGATACCAATGACTTAAGATCAGAAAAGTTGTGGGACAACATCAAGAACATCATACATAAAAAATGCAAAAGGTGATTTAAAAGGCAGGCAAGAAAGAAAAGCCTAAAATGGATGTCAGAAGGAACTCTGAAACTGGCTTTTGAATGCAAAGAAGGTAAAGAACCTAGACGAAATAAGGAAGTGAGAGCTGAACAGAAATTTTCAAACGGCAGCTCAAGAAGACAAAGTCAAGTATTATAATGAAATGTGCAAACACTTGGAGTCAGAAAATGAAAAGGGAAGGATGCACTCAGCACTTCTCAAGCTGAATGAACTGGAAAAAAAAAATCAAGCCTCGAGTTGCAATATTGAAGGAATCTTGGGCAAAATGATTCCTTCAAATGTGGCACTGTAGGATAAACACTTGACTGAAAGGTCGGTTTGAACCGCAAGATTCAAATTCACCAGTCGCTCCTCGGAAACCCTATAGAGGGTCTCTGTGAGTTGGAACTGACTCAATGGCACTTACCAACAATAACGAAAACATGGGCAAAATATTGAATGGTACAGAAAGCATCAAAAGAAGGTAAAAATAATACATAAATTCACTGTGCCCCAAAAAATTGATCAAAATCCAACCATTTCAAAAGGTGGCATATGATCAAGAACCAATGGTAGGTACTGAAGGAAGAATTCCAAGCTGCACTCACTGAAAACACTGGCCAGAAAACAGACCCCAGGAACTGACAGAATACAAATTCAAACGTATCAACAAACTTGTCTGTGCCAAGAAACTTGGAAGACAGCTACATGACCAATCGATTAGAAGAGATTCATATTTGTAGCCATTCCAAAGAAAAATGACCCTATGAAATATTGAAATCATCACACATTATCTTTAATACCACACTCAAGTAAAATTTTGCTGAAGATAATTAAAAAATGGTTGCAGCAGTACATCAACAATGAGCTGCCAAAAATTCAAGCAGATTCTGAAGAGGACATGGAATGAGGGATATTGCTGAAGTCAGGTGGATCTTGGTTAAAAGTTGAGAGTACAAGAAAGATGTTTGTTGTTGTTAGGTTCCATAAAGTTGTTACTGACTCATAGCGACCCTGTGCACAACAGAACGAAACACTGCCCAGTCCTGTCGTTGCTATGCCTGAGTCCATCGCTGCTGCCACTGTGCCAATCCATCTCACTGGGGGTCTTCTTATTTTTCTCTGACCCTCCACTTTACCAAACATGATGTCCTTCTCCAGTGACAGGAGAAGGTCCCTCCTGATAATATGTCCGAAGTATGAGAGACAAAGATGCCATCCTGTCTTCCAATGAGTACTCTGGCTGTACTTGTTTCAACACAGATTTGTTTGTTCTTTTGGAAGTCCATGGTATTTTTAATATTCTCCTCCAACACCATAACTCAAATACATCAATTCTTCTTCAGTCTTCCTTATTCATGGTCCAACTTTCACATGCATATGAGGTTATTGAAAATATCATGACTTGGATCAGGTACATAATGCAGTTAACTTGTGCATTATTGACTATGGACAGGCATTAGACTGTGTGGACCATAACAAACTGTGGATAACATTGCAAAGAATGGGAATTCCAGAGTACTTAATTTTGCTCATGTGGAACCTGTACATTGACCAAGAGGCAGTCACTAAAACAGAACAAGGGGATAGTGAATGGTTTAAAATCAGGGAAGGTGTGTGCCAGGAATGTATCCTTTCACCATACTTATTCAACCTGTATGTTGAGCAAATAATCTAAGAAGCTGGACTATATGAAGAAGAATATGACATCAGGATGGGAGCAGACTCATTAACAACCTCAAATATGCAGATGATGCAACTTTACTTGCTAGAAGTAAAGAAGTCTTAAACTACTTACTGATGAAGATAAAAGACTACAGCCTTCAGTATGGATTGCACCTCAATGTAAAGAAAACAAAACTTCTCAAGCTGGACCAATAAATAACATCATGAAAAATAGGAAAAAAAGATTGACGTTTTCAAGGACTTCGTTTTCTTGAATCCATAATCGACACTCATGGAAACAACAGTCCAAGGACTTGTTGCATTAGGCAAATCTGTTGCAAAAGACCTCTTTAGAGTGTGCAAGAGCAAAGATGTCAGTTTGAGGAATAAGATGCACTTGACTCAAGCCACGGTATTTAATCTTCTCATATGCACATGGAAAATGTGCGATGAATAAAAGAGACTGTAGAAGATTCTATTCATGTGACGTATGGGGTTGACAAAAAAATATTTAAAGTATGTTGAACTGCCAGAACAAGCAAATCTGTGTTGGTATGAGGACAACCAGAATACAACTTAGAAGCCAGCATGGCAAAACTTTGTACATATTATAAGGAGGGACCAGTCCCTGAAGAAGGACACCATGCTTGGAAAAGTGGAAGATCAGTGAAAAACAGAAACACCTCCAACACGATAGATTGACACCATGGCAGCAACAATGTGCACAAACATAACAACTGTGAGGATCGTGCAGGAACTGATAGTGTTTTGTTCTGTTCCATATAGGGACGCTGTGAGTCAGAACCAATTTGATGATAGAAACCCTCTACAGGGTCGCTATGCGTCGGAACTGACTCAATGGCACTTCACAACAACAACAACAGTTAATGCTGAGATGAGATGTTATCTCATTGTTCTTTTGAGTTGCCTCTCTCTATTGGACAATGAGAGGAACCCTGGCAGCATAGTGGATTATGAGCTGGGCCACTAACCCCAAGGTCAACAATTTGATTCTACCAGTTGCTCCATTGAACAACAGTCATACGCTTCCTCCCTGTGTCTATTTCCCTTCCACCCATCTTCCTCTTACCATTGTCCTTAGATAAATATTGCCACTTTGATTTTGAACGATTGACCATTCCATTATTCATAGTGAGCATAGCTTGTTAGTGTTGCTGTCCCCCCTACATACTTATCTACTGCTTGGCTAAAAGACAGTGTGTTCCTTTCAAGACCCAAATGGTGGTCGAGGGCCACAATCTCAGGTTCCTCCAGTCTCTTTCTGACCAGTAAGCCTGGGTTTTTTTGGTTTTGTTTCTTAAATAATTTTGAGTTTTGTTCCACACATTATGCCACTCTATCTGGGAGTTTCTAATGAGATCCCTTTCAGAGCAGTTGGTAGTGGCAGCTGGATACCATCTATTTCTTCTGTTCTCAGGATTGTGGAGACTGATATTCACATGTTCCATTAGTCCACTGGACTAGTTGGTTCCAATCATCTTCAATTCTCATCACTCTTCTTTATTCCACACATAGAGAGACCAATAGCTGCACCTTCAATAGTCGTTCATGATAGCATCTGGGATAATAAAAATTATCCCTTCCCTTTACTCTCCCTTCCCTCTCACTCCTTGCAAGCATCAAAGATTGTTATTATTATTATTATTTTTAAACATATATTTGTGGGATATAAAAATATATACATCTCACTCACCCTCCCTTATCCATTTAGCCTATGTCTCAATCCATGTATCTACGCCCAGAATACTATTGTTCCAGGGCTGTGTATAAATCACTATTTATATCTATCCCCTTTAACCCCTCCCTGTGTCTTCACCAATCTTCTTTATTCTTCTGCTGCCCTCCCTCTTCTTGTATACGGTCTTCTCGCTTCTTGTGTATTGCCCTCCCATCACCCAAGCTAACATATGTCTAACCTCTAGCCTATAAACTACCCTCCTCTCCCTCCCACCTCTGGAAACCATCAAAGAATGTTTCTTTTAGTTGGGAAACCTTTTCATAAGCTTTTACAATATGGTCTCATATAATATTTGTCCTTTTGTGATTGACTAATTTCACTCAGCATAATGTCCTCCAGGTTCATCCAAGTTATGAGGTGTTTCACAGATTCATCTTTATTCTTTTGTTGTTGTTGTTTTGAAGAAATATGGCTTTATTGGGGAAATTTACATCCAAATTATGTTTTGTTTTGTTTTTTTAAGTGTTTGAGAAGAAAATATATATGGCTTCCACAGGAACAAGACCAAACAAAATGGGATTGATGATTGCTCCAAGTGATAGTTCCTAAAGGAAAAAAAACAAACCATGTAATATACATCTTTTCTTCTTTTGAGACAGGGTAAATGAACTACTCAATTCATAAATAATATTTTCTTACTTTATAAGGAGGAAGAACTGCAATCTTGTTTTGATGCATATTAAATACAAAATATAAAATCTACTCTTTTGCCCAAGATGAGGGGAAACAATCATTCTTTAACATTTCATTTCTCATGCAATGACATCCAAAGGTCTATTGAACACACCTTTTCAATTCATGTACTGCCGGTACTTCCTCTTCTGAGACCCATTATGGCATAAGCACTTACAGAGCCATCCAACATCTTCTCTTTTGTGGAGTCAAAGGAAGCAAATCCCCTTAACTTCATCATTTCTATTTCTTCCTCCGTTTTGCCCTCTAAGTTCTCCTTAGTAATCTGATGTTCTTGAAATGTGCAAACACTTGGAGTCAGAAAACCAACAGGAAAGAATACACTCAGTATTTCTCAAGCTCAAAGAACTGAAGAAAAAAAAATCAAGCCTCAAGTTGCAATATTGAAAGAATTTGGGGCAAAATGGAGTCCTGGTGTGGCATTGTAGGATAAGCACTGGACTGAAAGTTCGGTTTGAAATGCAAGGTTCAGACTCACTAGCAGCTCCTCAGAAACCCTATACAGGGTTGCTATGAGTCGGATCCTACTTGGTGACAATTAACAAAAACAGCATAGGACATAGTAGTGACTCTTTTTTTTTTTTTTTTTTTCTTAAATGTTTTATTGTGAATTATGTGATAGTTTACATGGGAGAACATTAGTTTTACATTCATTCTATTGTATATCGTTTCATTGCCATGGTTACAATCCCCTCCATGCATCATCAACCAACCAAAGGGTATACACTACAAGCATGCACCCCAGTCCTCAGCACAGAGCCCCTCTCCCTCTCTGGATCTAAAGTCCCCAGCTGCTCCATCTCTCCCCGTCATTGTCTCTGCCTCCATCTCTGACATCACTGCTTCTCTAGGTAGGGTCCCGCTCTCTGCTCTTCTCCATTGATGGCCCCAGGAACCTCCGCTCCTAGACTGAAAAGTTAATCACTCCCTTCCTTGCTATAAAACATTATAGTAATGACTCTTGCTCAGTGAGTATGCTGCAGAGCATGTGGTTGTGGCTAGGCTGTATGGGCACAGTTAGTTTCTCGTCACCAGCCACTAGTGTGTATCTCTACAGTGAGGTTGCCACTTAGATCCAATGGTGCTTGTAAAAGTTCAAGATGGCTGCGGTGAGACAAGCCAGTCGACATTTCACCCATCTTCCTCTCTCATCATCACCCCTATTCAGTTTCTTCTCAAAGTCAGTATTTAATCAACTTTTCTACTTTCCTCAGAAGTTCAGGGTTCCAGGATTATCATTTGCATATGTTTGATTTGGTCTCTCATATCTTCCTTGTAAAGGGTCTGTGTAGTGTGTGCCTCGTCCACCATCTTGTCCGAAGTCTCTCTGGAGTCTACTTTGTATGCAACAGAGAAAATCAGAAATCCTTGGAAATTTTCCTTTCCCCTCCCCACAAGCAGAATGTATAAATAGTTGAGTGTATAAATAGTTGATAAGTGTAAGTATAAGGTATAAATAAGTATGAATACTCCAGTTCCTTGACCACTGTTTGGGGCAGTTTTGAGGTGTGGCTTTAACTGCCTGCAGATAACGCCCCAGAGTTTTTAACCTTTGGGGATCTTGGCTTAATATTACATCCTGACCCAGCTTCTTTTCCTTCTGTCTTCTGCTTCCCTCGGTTCCCTAGTGGTTATACATGGAAATATTTCCTTGTAAATCACTTTCCCAGGAATCTTCACTTCGGGGTCTGTTTCTAGAAAGCCCAACATAAGGCATATTCCAAGGTAAAACACTAAAAAGGGTTGTGGAGGCTCAGATAATTGGATCAGATAATTCTTCTAAAGAGCAATGTTGGTATGCCTGTGTATGTGTGAGAGTGTGCATGTATATATATGTTCATGTGTGTGAATGTTTATGTTTGTGCATGTGTTTGTTGTGGGGGAGTTGGAGATGAGAGAGCAAAATTTCAAGTGAAGGGTGAGCAGAAGCTAAAAACCCAAATTAAGAGAGTGCATGGTAACTTTGGGAAAAAGCAAATAGTCCAGTTTGGTTGGAGCACAGCAAGCATGGCAGAATGTGGGGAGACATGAAGCTGAAAGGGCTCATAAGGATAAAGTTCATGAAAGTCCCTAAGTCACATTAAGAACTTTAGCTTCAGTGCCATAGGGGTATATGCAAGGTATTGATGAGACCTGATTTACTATTTTAAATTGTCACTCTATTTGCAATGGGAAGAATATGTTTGAGAGGAACAAAACAGAGAAACCTGTTACATCCAGTCAGGCATAACTCAGAAAAGAGAATAAGAACGGAGAGGGAAAACATGGATGAATTCAATAGATGTTCCAAAGTTACAATCAGTAAGACTTAAGTTTTGAGTGAATGAATGCATTGGGTGGGTAAAGAAATGAAGGAAGCAGAGAGGATTCCTAGATATCTGGCTTGGACTCAGACTGGCTAGGGATATCATTAGCAATATAGAGTGCATGGGAAAGGAATCAGGGAAGCAGTACTTTGCACGTTGTCTATTTTGCTGGGATTTGAGAAAAGTGGGGTTTATGCTTCATGCTAACTACATACTTTGTTGAAGTCTCCCCTTGTCAGTTAGAAGGACTTGGTGCCAGCAGGCAGCAGGGACACCAGACCTGGTGATGAAAAAGCAAGAGATAGCTCTATGGGTCTTAAGACTGTTGGAAATAAATTCAATACCCTCATTGTTTCATTTAACACTGAAAATGAAAAGAGCCAATTTCCTTGACCAAAGCCTCACAGACTAACTGACACTCTCAAAATGATGGATGGTAGAAGCAGGTTGTTATCCATGCTGAACCTCCCCTCCCCTCCCCTCACCCATTACTTGTTGTTAGTTGCGATTGAGTCAACAGGCTTTTCTCGGCTGTAATCTGTACAGAAGTAGACTGTCAGCACTTTATGCCACAGCATTGTTGAGTGGGTTCAAACCACTAACCTTTAGGTTAGTAGTCCAGTGCAAACCATTTGCACCACCAAGAGACCTTTGACCATCACTAACTACTGCTCATTCACCAAATCTCTCACCTGTTCTCTGAATTCTGCCCTTTCTCAAAACACTTTTTCAGTATATATTTTTTGAAAATCAACTTTGTGTAATTGACATAAAATAAAGTGCACCAATTGCAACCATACAGTTTGAAAGGTTTTGATACATTTATATACCTATGTAAGCATCACAATCAAGATCTAGAATATTTCTGTCTGCCTCTAAATTTCTCTTGTGCCCATTTGCCGCTAGCTCCACATTGAACACACTCCTACCCTGTTAACCACCGTAAACTATTTTCTGTTTCTACAGACTTGTTTTGTCTGTACTCAAATGTCATATAAATGGAATCACAGTATATGCGCTTTCTTTTTGTCTGGTTTTGTTAATTTAGCATAATTATTTTGAGATTTATCTATGGTATTGCATGCCTTGATCGTTTATTCCTTTTTATTGCCAAGCAGAATTTCATTGTATGAATGTACTAGAATGTGTTTATCAGTTCCCCTGTTGATGGGTGGTTACTAGTATTTGACTATTATGAACATTCTTGAACAAACCTTTGTGTAGACATATGTTCATATGTTTTCACTTCTGTGGGATAAATACCTAGGAGTGGAATAGTTAGTGAATATGGTAAGTCTATGTTTAACTTTATAAGAACATGCCAAATTGTTTTCCAAAGTGATTATTCCAGTTCACAGTCTTAACAGCAATGTAGACGAGTTCCACTTGCTCTACTTTTTTACCAACATCTGGTATTGTTATACTCCAGTTTTAATGATTGAAGTGGTTAAAATTGAGTCCTGGCGTGGTGCTGTAGGATAATTACTAGATTGCTCACCACAAGGTCATCAGTTCAAACTCATCAGACGCTCCTTGGAAACTCTATACAGAGTCACTGTGAGTCTGAGTCGACTCAACAGCACTTAGCAACAACAAAAGTGGGTTTGTAGTAATATCTCATTGTGATTTGATTTGCATTTTAACTAATAATGCTGAGTACTTTTTAATGTGTTCCTTGTATTTTTTGTTGGGGAAATGTCTGTTCAAATACTTTGCTCATTAAAACTATTCTATTGTGGTTTGTCTTTAATTTTATCATGGAAAACATATATGTAACAAAATATTTGCCATTTCAACATTCTTCAAAAGTACAAGTCAATGACATTAGTGATATTTACCATGCTGCTCCGTCACCAACATTATCAATTTCTGTATTTTTCCATTATCCTTCATCCTTCACATTGACTTTTTTGTCTTATTGAATTGTAAGAGTTCTAAGTTCTAGATACAAGTCCTTTGTCAGATATTGTTGTTACTGTTGTTAAGTGCTGTCAAGTTGGTTCTGACTCATAGAGACTGTATCGGGTTTCCAAGGAGTAGCTAGTGAGCTTGAACCACTGACCTTATGGTTCAAACTTACCTTGCGATCCAAAGCTTTATCCCACAGCACCACATCCATTGTCAGATATATGTTATTAAAAATACTTTCTCTCTGTTTGTGACTTACGTTTTTTCATTTTCTTAATGATGTCTTTCAAAGATGAGTTTTACATTTTTATGAAATCCAATTTACCTACGTTTTCTTTTCTGTTTCATACTGTTTGTTTTGCTATCTAGGAATCTTTGTCTACCCCACAAAATTTTTTTTTCTTTTTCTTTATAGAAGTTTTAACTTTTATGTTTAGATCTTTGATCTATTCCCAAAGCCCTTTTTACCTCCAAAAACTCAGATAGAATTTCCACACTGATGGTAGAAAGGTTGATTCCATAGACTGATGAGGATGGGTGTAGGAACAACAACTTTCCAGTAGGAATTGTCTATTTGGAGGTCCTCAGTGGACCTAGGATCAACTTCCAGCAGCACTCATGTCATGTCCCTGGAACTGCAGAGTGACATTTAATGAGGATCTTTCAGAGGCTGTGGAGATCACTTGCTATGTGAATGCAGAGAAGCTATTTGACCTTTCTGAGATTATGCTTTCATCTGTAAAATGGAGATAAGATCTATGCTGCACGGCTGTTGCTAGGATAAAAAAGAGAGCGTATGTATAAAAAAGCACTGAGCAAAGTTTTATTCATAGGAAAGCCTCACTAACAGGAGACTCTCTTATTGCAACTGCTATTGTTACTGATGTGTTACCTCAGCATTACTTAAAAGACATGCAGATGGCCTGGCCTGGGTTTTTATAAAACTGTGCTGATGATATGTGTTGATGACTCTGCAAGTTCATTTGAATCTTTTTTTTTTTTTTTTTTTTAAATAGTGCTCCTGCTATACTTGACAGGTCACTTCTCTGGTATGAAAGGACTTTCAGGGTCATGCTGATGAAGCAGATAAGCATGGCTCAGGAGTGGTCACTAGTCAGCTATGAGTCAGGGATGGACATGCTTTGGCATGATTCTTGCAAATGTTTTTAAAATGAGTAAACAGAATTTTCTGTCTGTTCTTTCAACCAGGGACAGATGGGAAATTTGGAAAGGACTTGCTCTTTGTTTGGTCAGTTTATGTAGCCACATCATCTTCTCTCCAGCCTCCCAGAGAGTCAGAGATTACGCCACTAAGTGTAATTCAAGAGGAAACAGGACAGAGGTATTTATACGTACATTTTAAAGTTTTGGATTTACTTTTCATTTGAATTTTACCTGTGCAGCTGAATCTATCCATAATTACCCAACCAAACCCACTGCCATCTTCGATTCCAACTCACAGCAACCCTGTATAGGGTTTTCAAGGTGGTAAATCTTTACAGGAGCAAAAAAGCCTCATCTATCTCCCACTACGCTCTGGTACCATAGTGGTTACACATTGGGCTGCAAATCTCACGGTCAGCAGTTCGAAACTACCAGCTGTTCCACAGGAGAAAGATGAGGCTTTCTGCTCCCGTAAAGATTTACAGCCTCAGAAACCCTGTACAGGGTCACTATGAGTCAGAACTGACTCCACGGCACATCACAACAACAACAACATCTCCCATGAAGCAGCTGATGAGTTTGAACTGCTGACCTAGAGGTCAGCAATCCAGTGTTTACCCTACAGCACCACCAAGACTCCAGTGATGTTGTAGTACTAGAAAGTCTGATTAGGTGCTTGGTTTAATTAACCCAATGACAACACACAAAGTGGTTAGTTAGGTTATGTTACTCCACTGTGCCTCAGATTTCTCATCAATAAAATAGGGATACAAATAGTGCCTCACATATTTGTTGGGAGGATTAAATTGGTTGCTACAAATGAAGTGTTATGAAGAGTGCCAAGCACATAAATATTATTTTAGTAAGTGTTAGTTATTATTTACTTGTCTGGCAGCTTGTCATACTGTGGTGGCGTGCATGTTGCTGTGATTCAAGAAGCTATGCCACCAGTCTTTTAAATACCAGCAAGGTCACCTACGGTAAACAGAAATTGGTGGAGCTTCTGGACTAAGACTGTTGTTGTTGTGTGCCGTGGAGTTGGTTCCAACTCATAGTGACCCTGTGCAGGGTTTCCAAGGCTGTAAATTTTTATGGGAGCAGAAAACCTCATCTTTCTCCCACGGAACAGCTGGTAGTTTCAAACTGCTGACCTTAAAGTTCGCAGCCCGATTCGTAACCACTACGCTACCAGAGCTCCTTGGACTAAGACTAGGAAGATGGAAAGACAGACTACCTCTGAATGGTTAAGCTCCAGAAAACCTAATGAATCACAGAAGAAAATTGTCAGATGTAGTTCCAGAAGGTGAACCCCTCAGGTTGGAAGGCATTCAAAATATGATTAGGAACAAGCTGACTCACCAAAGTAGAGTTGACATTAATGACATTAATGACAAGTTTTCAGAACCTTCATTTGCTGATGGGGCAAAACTCAACATGAGAAGAAATAGTTGCAAACACCCATTAATAATTGTAATGTGGGATTACGAAGTATGAATCGAGGAAAATTGGAATTCATTAAAATTGAAATGGAATGCATATTGATATCCTAGGAACTAGTAAGCTGAAATGGATTGGTATTAGTTCAATCATGAAAGAAGTAACATATGCTCAAGATCCACTGATACTGAAGGAAGAAGTTCAAGGTGCATTGAAGGCATTGACAAAGAACAAGGCACCAGAGTAGATGGAATAAAAATTGAAATATTTCAACAAACTGATGCAGATCTGGAGGCACTCATTCATCCCCTTTATGCCAAGAAATTTGGAAGACAACTAACTGGCCAACTGCCAGGAAGAGATCCATATTTGTGCCCATTCCAAAGAGAGGTGACCCAATGAAATGCAGACATCATTGGACAATATCATTGGCATACCATGTGAGTAAAGTTTTACTAAAGGTAATACAAAAATGGCTTCAACCATACATTGACAGAGAATTTCCAGAGATTCAAGCTGAATTCTGAAGAGGACGTGGAATGAGAGTTATTACTGATGAACGTCAGATGGATGTTGTCTGAAAGTAGAGAATACAAAAAAAAAAAAAAAATGTTTACCTG
Source organism: Chrysochloris asiatica (assembly GCF_000296735.1). Taxonomy (NCBI): domain Eukaryota; kingdom Metazoa; phylum Chordata; class Mammalia; order Afrosoricida; family Chrysochloridae; genus Chrysochloris; species Chrysochloris asiatica. Next base: position 14,948,393 of record NW_006408580.1, on the reverse strand, counting down.
TGTTTTATTGACTATGCAAAGGCTTTTGATTGTATAGATCATGACAAGCTATGACAACACATGCTCATGAGGAACACGAACATAGACCAAGAGGCACTTGTTCAAACAGAACAAGGGAACAACACATAATGGTTTAAAATTAGGAAAGGTGTGCACCAGGCTTGTATTCTTTCACCGTACTTATTTAATCTGTATGCTAAGCAAATAACCTAAGAAGCTGGATTATATGACGGAAAACATGGCATCAGGATTGGAGGAAGACTCATTAACAACCCGTGATATGCAGATGATACAATCTTGCTTGCTGAAAGCAAAGAGGACTTAAAATACATACTGATGAAGATTAAAGACTATGGTCTTTGGTATGGGTTGCATCTCAATGTAAAGAAAACAAAAATCCTCACAACTGGATTAATAAACAACATCCACATAAATGGAGAAAAGATTGAAGTTGTCAAAGACTTCATTTTGCTTGGATCAACCAACACTCATTGAAGCAGCAGTCAATACATCAAATCACATACTGCATTAGGCAAATCTGCTGCACAAGACCTCATTAAAGTGCAAAGATGTCAGCATGAGGACTAAGGTACACCTGACCCAAGCCACGATATTTTCAGTAACCTCATATGCATGCAAAAGTTGGACAATGAATAAGGAAGACTGCAGAAGAACTGAGGTATTTGAAGTATGATGTTCGAGGAGAATATTAAAAGTACCATGGACTGCCAAAAGAACAAAACAATCTGTGTTGAAAGAAATAAAGACAGAATGTTCCCTGGAAGCCAGGATGACTAGACTTTGTCTCTTATACTTTGGAATTATTGTCAGGAGGAACTAGTCCCTGGAGAAGGATATCATGTTTGGTAAAGTGGAGGGTTGGAGAAAAAGAGGAAGGCCCTGAAAAATGGATTGGCGTGGTAGCAGCAGGAATGGGCTCAGGCATAGCAATGACTGTGAGGTTGACCCACAACCGGCAGTATTTTGTTCTGTTGTGCATAGGGTTGCAATGAGTCGGTACCGACTCAATGACATCTAACAACAACAACACAGATAGCCCTAGCCAGATGTAATGTACAGGAACCAAATAGACTACATCTGTGGAAAGAGGTGATAGAGAAGCTCAATATCATCAGTCAAAGAAGCTCAATATCATCAGTCAGAACAAGGCCAGGAGTTGACAGCATCACATGTCGTTAGTTGCTTATATGCAAGTTAAAGTTGAAACTGAAGAAAATTAAAACAAGTCCATGAGATCCAAAATACAACCTTGAGTACATCCCACCTGAATTTAGAGACAGTCTCACTAATGGCCAAAGACTAAATGAGCTGTGAGATGACATAAAAAACATCATATATGAAGAAAACAAAAGGTCATTCAAATGATGTGAAAGAAAGAATAGAGCAAAGTGGATATCTGAAGATACTGTGAAACTTTCTTTTGAATGTAGTGTAGCTAAAGGGAATGGAAGAAACTATGAAGTAAAATAATTGAATGTTGTTGTTGTTAAGTGCCATCAAGTCAGTTCCAACTCATATAGACCCTATATAGTGTTTCTGAGGAGTGGTTGGTGTGTTTGAGCCATTGACTTTTCAGTTTAATAGACCAGTAGAATTTTCTACTTCATAGAAAATTTCAAAGAACAGCTCAAGAAGAGCTACAAAAGATTACAATGGAATGTACAAAAACTTGTAGTTAGAAAACCAGAAGGGAAGATGATGCTCAGCATTTCTCAAGCGGAAAGAACTGAAGAAAAAGAAGATTTAATTTCAATGATGAAGAATTCTAAGGGAAAAATACTAAATGATTTAAGAAGCATCAAAAGAATTTGCATGAACTCCAAATAGGATAGACTGCAGAAGAAAAACACCAAGACTATTATAATCAAAAATTTCAAAACTAAAGACCTGAGAGCAGCTGAAGAAAAACAAAGTTACCTACAAAGGACAACTAATAAGACTAAGCTCTGATTTCTCAGCAGAATCCATGCAAGCAAGAAGACAATTAAATAACATATATAAAACTCTGAAGAAAAAAAATCGCCAATCAAGAACCGTATATCTAACAAAATTGTTCATCAAATATAACTGCGAAATTAGGTCATTTTCAGAGAAACTGAAATTAAAAGAATTTGTATAAACCAGACCATCTTACAAAAGATACTAAAGGGAGTTCTTTGGACAGAGAAACAACAACAGCAGACAACAATCAGAGACTAGCATACAAGACAATATCATCTAAAACTCAATCTAGATAAAGAAGTATTTAAGGTAAAACAGACCTACAAGACTGAAATTAGAGAACCAGAGACAGTTGCAATAACAGCAACAACAACAAAAACCATTAAATAAAAAGAGGGAATAATGTGGCTACAGAACTTCCAAATAAAGAGAAAATCAAGTAGGTTTAAAGTAACAAAATAAGTACCTAACTATAATCCTAAAAACTAGACTTAAGTCTTACTTATAGCCTTAGCTCAACCCTCACCCTCAACACTAACTCTAGGCCTAACCCTAACCCTAACACTAAATGAAGTCCAAGTCCTAGACTAGACCTAGCCACAGTCCTAACCATAACCCTCACTCCTTACTCCTACTCCCACCCCCAATAAAAGACGATAGTACAGAGTCACTGTATCAAGAACTGATGATGGTATTGAAGGAAGATGTCTTAGTGGTACTGAAGGCATTGGCCTAAAATAAGGCTCCAGGAATTGATAGGATAGCAACAGAAATGTTTCCACCTATGCAGTGTTGGAGGTGCTCACTCATCTATGCCAAGAAATTTGAAATTCTCTGACCTATTGACTAGAAGACACCCTTATTTGTGTCCATTCCAATGAGAGATGACACAACAGAAAGCTGAATGTATCAAACAATTACATTTTTGTTGATGATAATTAAAAAACAGTTCCAACAGTACACAGACAGGGAACTGCCAGAAATTCAAGCCAGACTTAGAAGAGTAAATGGAATGAGAGATATCATTGCTGATGTCAAATGGATCTTGGCTGAAAGCAGAGAATATCAGAAAAAAGTTCACTTGTGCTTTGACTCTGTGGATCATAATAAAGTATGGATAACATTTGAAGAATGTGAATTTTAGAACACTTAATTGTACTCATAAAATAAATTGCCCATAGACCAAGAGCCATTCAAATAGAACAAAGGGATATTACACAACTTAAAATCTGGCAAGTTGTGTGTCAGGGGTATATCCTTTTGCCATACCTCTCCAATCTGTATGCTGAGCATATAATTTGAAAAACTGGGTTATATGAAGAAGTTGACATCAGGATTGGAGGAAGGATCATTAACAACCTGTGATATGCAGATGATACCACCTTACTTAGTGAAGGTGAAGAGGACTTGAATTAGTTACTGATGAAGATCAAAGACTACAGCCTTCCTATGGATTACATCTCAGTGTAAAGAAAACAAAAATCCTCACAACTGGACCAATAAACATCATGATAAACAAATAAAAGATTTAACTTGCTAAGGTTATAATTTTACTTGGATCCATGATCAATACCTGTACAAGCAGCAGTCAAGAAATCAAATGACATATTGCATTGGACAAATCTGATGCAAAAGTGTTAAAGAGCAAAGATATTACTTTGAGGACTAAGATGCACCTGACCCAAGCCATGTTTATTTTCAATCACCTCATATGCATGTGAAAACAGAACAATGAATAATGAAAACTGGACAAGAATTAGATTATGATTTGGGGGAAGAAGATTGAATATGCCATGGACTGCCAGAAGAATGAAAGAGTGTGCTTTGGAAGAATTATAGTCAGACTGTTCTTTAGAAAAGAGAATTTAGTCTCACAAACTAAACTTTGGACATGTTATCAGTAGGGACCAGTCTCTGAAGAAGGAAATTATGCTTTGTAAAGTTGAGGGATAGTGAAACAGAAAGACCCTCAATGATATGGACCGACACAGTGGTTGAAACCCTGGGCTCAAACAGGAATGATTGTGAGGATAGTACAGGATCAGGAAATGTTTACTTCTGTTGTATATGGGGTTGCTATGTGTCTAAACTGACTCAAAGGTACTTAACAACAATAGTATTTTTTGTTATGATTGTTTTATTTCATTTGAAGTTACCTTTCTGCCTCCTCTGTGAATATGTGTGCACACACATTGAGCAGCTAGCTTACTGTTTTCGAAGGTCTTATTTGCACTTACATTTTTTTCTTTGATCAACTCAGTGTATTTTTTGGAAGTCCTTAAGTAGTAGGCATTGAAGAATAGTCAGGTTTCCTCTTAAACTTTATTTAATGTACTGAAATTCTCTGTGCTTCAATGACATTTTGTGGGTTTTCCCCCCTCCAAGCAAGTTCTTGAGCACTTCAGGAAGGTTTGGTTGAGCAAATCAAAGGAACATGAACTCCTGTCACATCCTGCTGAAATTGTGCCTCTTCAGCCTTCTCAGACTTTGTGTCCTCTCACTGCATTTTCCTTTCTGTTCTCTGCTCTGTTCCCATGGTCTGATCACCCAAGCCTAGCCCACTTCCTCACCACCTTCTAAAATATTGTTCAAGTCAAAACAGCTGGAGAGTCTTCTGCCTATAACTGATTGGAATACCTAAAATGGGGCTACAACATGCCCAGTGAAGGAGGCTTCCTGCGGAGTCTCTGCATTACATAAGACTATAGGTGAAAGCCTGAACCACATCCAGATCTTCAGAGATGGGAAATTTCCACTTGAAAGGATGAGCAGACCAGCCTGGAGCGGCTAGAACAGAAGATACTTCTTGAAAGAAGGACCTACAGGAAAAATACAAAACAATAGAGGCAGACTGACTATTATTACAAGAACAAGCAAGTTGCTTGTCCAGGAGACATCAAGGCAAGTGGTCAGGTCCCCTCAATAAAAACCCTCTTCCAAGGCTAAGACTCAATGGGAATGCATGCTCTGATTGGTGACCATGCTCATCACCCATAAGGGGAAGTGAGGGAAAAACAGCAATAAAGCAGCGAGCTAAGAACCCTACAATGTTCAATAGACTCCTGTGAACCCGGGTGGAGACCTGGTCGGCCAGCAGTGTGGCAAGACCTGGGTACTCTTGGGCCCAGAGTCAGTGACACAGCCCCAGAGGACTAGAGTTGAGAGTGAAGCATCCAGCTGATAAGAAGAGAGGGCA
>NW_006408580.1:14938999-14942526 GCF_000296735.1 Chrysochloris asiatica | reverse complement strand
TGGTTGGTTGGTGATGCATGGAGGGGATTGTAACTGTGGCAATGAAATGATATACGATAGAATGAATGTAAAACTAATGTTCTCCCATGTAAACTATCACATAATTCACAATAAAACATTTATTAAAAAAACAAACAAACAGCTGGAGAAGTGGGAAAAGTGTGTGTGGTTGTGGGAGGAGGAGATGGAGGAGGCTAGTGGCTTAGCTCCCAAGTGTCAGAGAAGAGTAAGACTGGGCAAGCTGTAGTGAAGAGGGCTGGGGCATTACAACAAGGTGTTAGAGCTTTTATTCTATACTGCTTTCAGGAAAACATTCTCGCTGTGAAGAGAAGAACTAGGCCTAAGGGTTGTATTGAAAGCCTCAACCAGATTTTTTCACTGTTGAATGGTGATGGCAAAGGCTGCCACCCAACTTTGATTCAGAAGTAACAGATGCATGGACATGTGATCAATGTAATCACACAGAACACCAAGCTCAGAAGGGCCTCATGCTTGGGTTTAATGCCATGCACTTGCCATCTTGAAATTCTTCATAATTTAATCTTTGAAGTTGTATTTTGTAAATGAAGTCCAATGGGACCCTGAAGCACAACTTTGCTGGATGCTTGGAGCTTGTAGTCATGCTTCTACTGCCTCTCCACTTCCTCAGGATGTATTCTTGGCTGACAACTACCCACCTTCTGGTACCTCAGGCCCTACCCAGTATCTTATTCCCTGCACCCACCATGTGCCTTTCAGTCAGTTCTGACTCATTTTGACCCTGTCCTTAGTGTGGCCTGGGTGCAAGTGCAGGATGAGTCAAAGCCAGGTACATGTGCCTCACTGCAGCATAACAGTGAGCATTTCTGCCTTGAGATAAAAACACCATGGCATGTGTTGTGTGACCAGATATGAATGGGTAGTGTTGGCTAGGGGTGGGAACGTAGAGTCAGGCATATCATTTTCCCACTCATTCATCACTCAAACCCACATCTGGAAGGACAGGAAACTTGGCAGACAGGGTCATCCACACACACCAAGTCACTGTGCTCAAGAGAGTCTGGAATTAAATAGTAAAAAACACCATGGAAAGTAAGAAAAAAGACCACAAAAGACAGGAAACAAACAAACAAATAAATAAACCTTTGTGCTTTAGGGTCTTTAAGACCATTCTTTTCCCCTTGCAAATTATGTAGCTGGTCCTATAGTCCAGGTTTAAATGATCTCAGTAGTTTTTGGCTCACCCTTTCTGCATGTTCCAGCTGGTGGGGAGGGAGAAAAGAGCTTAAATGAGGGGCTTCCACTGTCTTCATTTGCCAGCTGGGAAGGGATGCACATCACTAAAACCCATGTTTCATTAGCAGAATCCAACCTCATGGCTACATTTAACTCCAGGGGAGACTGGAAGATCTAGATTAGTTGTTTGTACAGGAGGACAAGGTCAGTGAGCACTGATTATCTCTGCAACATACCCCAAACCTGAGTCTCTTCTTGGTGATGGTATCACCATCTGTCTCATCATGGAGACCAATTGTATCATAGAATCTATTCTTCATCCCTCTATGGTCAATGTATCATCAAGCTCTGATAATTTTATTTTTGCACAACTCTTTGATCTGTCCACCTCTTTCCATCTCCACTTCAGTCATCCATGCTCTCATAATTCCTCAGTGATTTCCAAACACTTTGATCATATACCATTATCACTAACACATTTTGAGCACAAGCTCCAAATATATGTACATTTATTTAGTAATGCACCATTGTTTTTCCCAATTTTACATATTATTATTGCTGTTGTTAAGTGCCATCTGACTCATAGTGACCCTGTATAGGATTTCCAAGGAGCAGTTGGTGGGTTTGAACTGCCAACCTTGTGATTAGCAATTTCTATTTCTTTGCTGTTGTTAAGTGCATTCAAGTCAGTTCTGACTCATAGTGACCCTGTATATGGTTTCTGAGGAGTGTCTGGTGGGTTTGAACCATGTTGACCTTGTGGCTAGCAGTCCAGTGCTTATCCTACAGGGATATACCAAGACTCAATTTCTTTAGAACATATTTTTTTAATAGTTTCCCTCATACCCCAATAGATTTTGTGTATCTTTTGAGATAGAAGCCCCTCATGCCAATGATCCCTGGCCTACAAACTTGCAGTAGAATTTGATTTATTCCTTTAACTATCATCCTTACCACCATCTAAGCTCCTCTTTGTTGTTGTTAAGTGCCGTCGAGTCAATTCCAACCCATAGTGACCCTGTATAGGGTTTCTGAGGAGCAGCTGGTGAGCTTGAACTGCCTACCTTGCAGTTCAAATGGCTTTGAAGTCTGGCACATTAACCCACAGCACCACACCAGGACTCTATATAGCTGTTTAATCATTAAAAAATTGTTATTCTGAGACCACTGTGGGCCAGGCAGGCACTGTTCTAGACAATAGGATATATGATGAGATTGACGAAGTTCCTGCCCACATGGAGTTTATTCAAGTGAAGGTGATTGGGAACACAAATGAAATAGTAAGTGCGCTGAAGAAAAATAAAGTGGGGAAAGAGAAGGCTAGAGAGTATAGGGGGAACCACTCATCTGTCAGTTTGTCGTACTGTGGCAACTTGTGGATTGCTGTGATTCTGGAAGTTACACCACTGGTATTTTAAATACCAGCAGGGTCACCCATGGTGGACAAGTTTCAGATGAGTTTACAGACTAAGACAGACTAAGAAAAAAGGAGAAGCAAACTACTTCTGAATGTTTAACAACAGAAAACCTATGAAAAGCAGTAGAATATTGTCAGAAATAGTGTCGAAAGATGAAAATATGAATAATTCTAGAATATTATCCAACATAGTGCTAGAAGATGAGGCCTCCAGGTTGGAAGGCACTCAAAATATGACTGGGGGAGAGCTGCCTCCTCAAAATAGAGCTACTGTGATAAGTTGAGTGGAGTAAAGCTTATGGGACCTACATTTGCTGATGGGACACAACTGAAAATGAAAAGGAAAAGCTGCAAACATCCATTAAAAATCAGAATGTGGAACATACAAAATATAAATCTAGGACAATTGGAAGTTGTCAAAAATGAAATGGAATACAGCTGCAATGGACTGGTATTGGCCATTTTGAATTTCACAATCATATGGTTTATTATTTGGGGAGTGACAAATAGAAAAGAAATGGCATTTCATTCATTTTAAAAAAGAATATTTCAAGATCTATCTTGAAGTACAATGCTGGCTTCATAATACCCATACACCTACAAGGTAGACCAGTTAATACCCTCATAATTCACATTTATGCACCAACCACTAAAGCCAGTGATGATGAAATTGAAGAGTTCTACCAATGTCTTCAGTCTGAAATGGATCAAATGTACAATTAAGATGTATTGATAATTACTGGTGATTGGAATGTGAAGGTTAGAAAAAAAGAGGAAGGATCAGTAATTGGAAACTATGGTCTTAGTGATAGAAATGATGCTGGAGATGGCATGACAGAATTTTGCAAGACCAATTATGACCTATCCATTGCAAATGCCTTTTTTTTTTTTTTTT
>NW_006408580.1:14927492-14937669 GCF_000296735.1 Chrysochloris asiatica | reverse complement strand
AATGCTGGTTCCCTCAGGCAGGCTTGCTCCGAAGAGGGAGAAATGGCTGTCCTCTCGCTATAGGGTCGAATTAGTCAGGCTGGAATCCATTTTGGAGAGCTTATGACCTGTAACACAGACTAAAACTCTCGCCTCTTGGTTAGTCACATAGTAAAAGAAAACATTCCAGCGTCTTAACAGGATTCTCCCCCATTCCAAACATGACTCAATCCCTGTATCTCAGAGTCCTGCCGTTCCAAGGTTGTGTATATATCTTGCTTTGTCTCTGTCCCCTTTGGCCCTTTCACTCATGCCCACCTGTTCTCCCAGCTGCCCTGTTTTTTCCCTTTTCCCTCTCCCTCCCTGTATGTTGTCCCCCTCCCTCGCACCCAAGCTCTCCTGTTTCCAATCCCCTCCCTGTGTTCCGCCCTCCCCCCCTCCCCCCCTTCCCCACCTTCCCAACCCCCAACATAGACTTCCCCCTGCCCCCTTTCAGTATAGTTTCTTTTTCTTAGTCCTTTACAGAAGTGGTCTTATGCAGTATTTCTCTTTTTGCGACTGACTAATTTCACTCAGCATGATTTCCTCAAGGTTCATCCATGTTATGTGGTGGTTTACCGCTTCCTTGTTATTCTTCAATGTAGCATAATATTCCATTGTGTGTATGTACCACAAGCAAACGCCTTTTTAAACAACATGGAACTCAGCAGATAGACACAGGAATCAAGTTGACTACATCTGTGGGAAGAGACAGTGGAAAAGCTCCATATCATCAGCCAGAACAAGGCCAGGGGCAGATTGTGGAACAAACCATCAACTATTCAAATGCAAGTACAAACTGAAACTGAAGAAAATGAAAATAAGTCCACAAGAGCCAAAATACGACCTTGGAAACATCCTATCTGAATTTGGAGACCTCTCAAGAAAAGGTTTGATACTTTAGACACTAATTACCAAAGGTCAGAAGAGCTGTGGAATGACATCAAGAACATCATACAGGAAGAAAGCAAAAGGTCATTAAAAGAAAGGAAATAAAGAAAAGACCAAAACGGATGACACAAGAGACTCTTTAATTTTCTATCCAGCGCAGACATTCTAAAGCAAATAAGAAAGTCAAAGAGCAGAACAGACATTTCAAACAGCAGCTTGAGAAGACAAAATCAAGTACTATAGTGAAATGTGCAAAGACCTGGAGTTAGAAAACCAAAAGAGAATACCCTCAGCATGTTTCAAGTTAAAAGTGCTGGAAAAAAATTCAAGCTTTGAGCAGCAATACTGAAGGATTCTATGGACAAAATATGGATGCTGCAGAAAGCATCAAAAGAAGATGGAAGGTATGCACAGAGTCAGACCAAAAAGAAATGGTTGATTTTCAACCATTTTGAGAAACGGTATATGATAAAGAAGCAATGGTACTGAAGGAAGAAGTCCAAGGTGTCCTAAAGTCATTAGCAAAAAGTGAGTCTCCAGGAATCAAAGGAATACAAACTGAAATCTTTCAACAAACTGGTGCAGCACTGGAGGCACCAACTTATTTATGTCAAGAAATGTTGAACACAGATATCTAGCCAACCAACTGGTATTGGTGATGGTGGTGGTTATGTGCCATGGAGTCGGTTCTGACTCATATCAACCCTGTATAGGGTTTCCAAGGTTGTAAATCTTTACGGGAACAGAAAGCTTCATCTTTCTCCCACGGAGCAGCTGGTAGTTTTCAACTACTGACCTTGCAGTTAGCAGACTGGTAACCACTACACTACCAGAACTCCTGGAAGAGATCCATATTTGTGCCCATTACAAAGATATGCAACCCAACAGAAAACAGATATCATCAAACAATATCATTAATATCACATGCAAGTAAAATTTTGCTGACAATAATAATTCAAAAGTGGCTGCCAGAAATTCAAGCCAGATTCAGAAGAGGACATGGAACTAGGGATATCATTGCTGAGGTCAGATTGATCTTGGCTAAAAGTAGAGAATACCAGAAAGATGTTTACCTGTGGTTTATTGACTATGCATGCACAGGCTTTTGATTGTGTGGTCATGACAAGCTATAGATAACATGGCAAAAATTGGTATTTCAGAACATTTAATTGTGTACATAAACCAAGAGACAGTTGTTTGGACAAAACAAGGGGATTCTGAATGATTTAAAATCAGGAAAAGTGTGTGCCAGGGATGTATTCTTCTACAATACTTATTCAATCTGTATGATGAGCAAATAATACAAGAATTTAGATTATATAAAGAAGAATGTGGCATTGGGACTGGAGGAAGACACATTAACAATCTTCAATATGCAGATGATACAACCTTGATTACTAAAAGCAGAGAGGACTTAAAATATTCACTGACGAAGATCAAAGCCTTCAGTATGGATTGAATCTCAATATAAAGAACCCAAAAATCCTCATAAACTGAACCAATAAATAACATCATGATAAACAGAGAAAAGATTGAAGTTAGCAAAGACTTTATTTTGCTTGGATCCACTATCAACACCTATGGAAACAGCAGTTAAGAATTCAAATTATGTATTGTAGTAGTTAGGTACCATTGAGTCAGTAGTGACTCATAGTAATGCTAGGCACAACAGAATGAAACACTGCCCAGTCCTATGCCAACCTCACAATCATTGCTACATTTGAGCCCATCGCTGCCACTTTTCTCACTGAAAATACCATGGCTTGGATCAAGCGTATCTGAGTCCTCAAACTGACATCTTTGCTCTTTAAAACTTTAAAGAGGTCGTTTCCAACAGATTTGCCTAATACAATACGTCATTTGGTTTCTTGACAGCTTCTTCCATGAGTGTTGATGGTTGAGTCAAGCAAAATGAAGTCTTTGACAACTTCAATCGTTTCTCCATTTATATGGATGTTGTCTACTGGTCTAATGGTGAGGATTTTTGTTTTCTTTACATTGAGATGCAACCCATACTAAGGCTGTGGTCTTTGATCTTCGCTTTCAGCAAGCAAGGTTGTATTATCTACATATTGCAAGCTGTTAATGAGACTTCCTCTAATCCTAATGCCATGTTTCTCTTCATATAATCCAGCTTCTTGGATTATTTGCTCAGCATATAAATTTAATGAATATACAAACCTGGCACACACCTTTCCTAATTTTAAACTGTCTAGTGTTCCCTTGTTCTGTTTGAACAACTGCCTCTTGGTCTATATACAGGTTCCTCATGAGCACAATTAAGTGTTCCATAATACTCACATTTCACCATGTTGTCCATAACTTTTCATGATTCACACAATAGAAAGCCTTTGAGAAGTCAATAAAGCACAAGTAAACATCGTTCTGGTATTCTCTTCTTTCAGTCAAGATGCATCCGACTTCAGCAGTGATATCCCTCGTATTACATTCTCTTCTGAATCTGTCTTGAATCTCTGGAAGTTCTCTGAGAATGCATGGCTGTAGCTGTTTTTTGTCTGATGATTTCTGCATTCCTTTGGGTCACATCGCTTTGGAATGGGCAGAAATATGGATCTCTTCCAGTAAGTTGGCCAGGCAGCTGTCCTCCAGTGCTGCATCAGTTTGTTAACATATTTCAATTTGTATTATATCAATTCCTGGTGCCTTGTTCTTTACCAATGCTTTCAATGCACCTCAGACTTCTTCTTTCAGGATCATTGGCTCTTGATCATAAGCTACCTCTTGAAATGCTTGAACATCGACCATTTCTTCCTGGTACAGTGGCTCTGTGCATTGCTTCCATCTGTTATTAATGCTTTCTGCATCTTTCAATAATTTGCCCAGAGAATCTTTCAATACCACAAGTTAAGGTTTGAATTTTTTATTCTGTTCCTTCAGCTTGAGAAATGCTGAGCGTGTTCTTCCCTTTTGGTTTTCTAACTCCGGGTCTTTGCACATTTCATTGTAACATTTGACTTTGTCTTCTGAGCTGATCCTTGAAATTTTCTGTTCAGCTCTTGTACCTCCTCACTTCTTCCATTTGCTTTACCATCTCTATGCTGGAGAGCAAGTTTCAGAGTCTCTTCTGACATCCATTTTGGTCTTTTTCTTCTTTCTTGTCTTCTTAATGACCTTTTGTTTTCTTCCTGTATGATGTTCTTGATGTCATCCCACAACTCTTCTGGTGTTCGGTCTTTAGTATCCAATGCATCAAATCTGTTCTTCAGATATCTTTAAATTCAGGTGGGATATAGTTATATTTTGGCTCTCTTGGACTTCTTTTAATTTTCTTCAGCTTCAGCCTGAATTTGCATATGAGCAGTTGATGGCCTGTTCCACAATCTGCCCTGGACTTGTTTTGGCTACTAATATAGAGCTTTTCCACCATCTATTTCCACAGATGTAACCAATGTGATTTATTTGTATTCTATCTGGTAAGGTCCATAAAACAACATCTTTTATGTTGTTTTAAAAAGGTACTTGCAATAAAGAAGTCATTGGTCTTGCAAAATTCTATGTGATCTCCAGTATAATTTCTATCACCAAGGCCATATTTTGTAATCACTAATCCTTCCTCTTTGTTTCCAATCTTTGCATTCCAATTGCCAGTAATTATCAATATATCTTGATTGCATGTTTAATCAATTTTAGACTGAAGAAGTTCATAGAATTCTTCAGTTTCATCATTACTGGCTTTAGTGGTTGGTGAGTAAATTCGAACAGTAATGATATTAACTGAACTTTCTTGCAGGCGTATGGATATTATCCTGTCACAGACAGCGTTATACTTCACGATAGATCTTGATATGTTCTTTTTTTATGACAGATGTGATGAGTTCCTCTTCAATTTGTCATTCCTGGCATATGATTGTCAGATAGATTCAAATGGCTAGTACCAGTCTATTTCAGCTCACTACTGCCTATCATATCAATGTTTATGTGTTCCATTTCATTTTTGACCATTTCTAGTTTTCCTAGATTCATGCTTCACACATTTCATGTTCTGATTATTAATGAATGTTTACAGCTGTTTCTCTTCATTTTGAGTTGTGCCCCATCAGCAAATGAAGATCCCGTGGGCTTTACTTCCACAAGATTTACTCCATTAGCATCATCACGGTCAATTCTATTGTGAGGAGGCAGCTCTTCCCCAGTGGCATTTTGAGTGTCTTCCAACCTGAGGGGCTCTTCTTACAGCACTGTATCTGACAATATTCTGATGCTCTTCATAATATTTCAATATTCAGTAATCTGGTGCTGACAGCGTTTCATGGTTATTCATAAGATTATCAGTGACTAAATATTCAGAAGTAGTCGCTCTCTTCATCTGTATTGATCTGAAAGCTCATCTGAAACCTGTCCACCTTAGGTGACTCTTTTGGCATTCAAAATACCCATAGCATAGCTTTCAGAATCATAGCAACATGCTAGCCACCACAGCATGACAGACTGATAGGCGAGTGGTGGAACGATGTATTTGTTGTTGCTGTAAAATGACTGCCGTTGAGTTGGTTCTGTTCTATAGTAACCTGTACAGGGTTTCTGAAGAGCAGCTGGTGAGCTTCAGCCACCTACCTTGTGGTTAAAACTGACTTTGCAGTCCAGCGCATTAACCCACAGTGCCAAACCAGGATGTGGCACTATGATACATGTTGTTGTTGTTATGTGCCATGGAGTCGGTTCCGACACATAGCGACCCTGCACAGGGTTTCCAAGGCTGTTAATGTTTACGGGAACAGAACGCCTCATCTTTCTCCCGCGGAGCAGCTGGTAGTTTCGAACTGCTGACCTTGCGGTTCGCAGCCTGATTCGTAACCACTACGTTACCAAAGCTCCTTATAGCATTAGGCAATCTGCTGCTCAAGACCACTTTAAAGTGCTCAAGAGCAATGAGGTCAGTCTGAATTCTAAGCTGAGCCTGACCCAAGCCGTGGTACTTTCAGTAGCCTCATATGCATGGGAAAATTGGACCATGAATAAGGAAGACCATAGGAGAATTGATGTTTAGAGACGAATTATGAGGTGCTAGAAGAACTAACAGGTCTGTGCTGCAAAAAGTACTGGTATTTGGAGTGCTCTGTAGAAGCCAGGATGGTGAAACTTTATCTCTCATACTTCGAACATGTTATCAGCAGGAACCAGTCCCTGGAAAAGGACATCAAGTTTGGTAAAGATGGTCAGCTAAAAGGAGGAAGACCCCTCCCCCCCCCAAGGATATGGACAAACACAGTGGCAGCAGCAATGGGCTCAAGTGTAACAACAATTGTGGGGATGGCACAGTGTTTAGTTCTGTTGTGCATAGGGTCGCTATGAGTTGGAACCTGTTCAATGGCACCTACGAACAACAACAACAGGTATAGAGTGGCATGGTGCTATTTTCGATAAGACCTCTCTGATGAGATTTCGGGATCTTAAATGAAGTGAGGTTGAGAGCCGCAGAGCTAACTTGGTGGTATGAACAGAATTGTGCCCCTCCTGTGTTCCAAACTATGTGTTGGAATTCTAATTTACGGAAATAATCCTGTTTAGGCACATAGGTTTTCTTGTTATGTTAATAAGGACGTATTGGTGTAGGGTGTTTCCTAAACTTAATCACTTCCAAGTTATAAAAAGTGCAGGTTAAACGAAAACAATGGGAAGATAGATTGCCTAACGTCCTAAAGTGTGAGAAAATTAATTTCTGCTCTTTAAAACTATCCACTTGTAGCATTTTTCTTAGAGCAGCAGAGGGAAACTAAGACACTGGGAAAAGAAATTCCAGACAGAAGGAACAATTAAGTGCAAATATCTTGCAGTGGGAATATGCTTAACTTATGTTTGGGGTAGCGAGGAGACCAGTGAGTTGGAACAGAGTGAGCAAGGTGGGAAAAAGAGTGAGGGAGAGTGGAGAAATAGGCAAGGACTATTTCCCAAAAGACCTTGTGGGCTGCTGTGCAGTGTTCTGAGATGAGGGGAAGACATGAGAGTTGTGAGCAGAGGGAAGACATGATCAATTTTACACGTTGGAAGGATCACTTCGGTTTTTGTGTGGAGAACATACTGTGGGAGTAAAACTGAGGATGCAAGTGGAGAGGCCACTTGGGAGGTAGTTGGAGTAATCAGGTGAGAAGTGATGGTGGCAGTGACAGTGGGGGAGCTAGTCAGATTCAGATTGAGGGTAGGGTCAATTTTGATATTGTCTCTCTCATGCTTAAAACATTTTGATGCCTTTCAAGTGCCCTTGTTCAAGGGATAAAGTCGAAAATCATTAGCAAGGTCTATAGGGACAAGTATGGCACTGTAAGATAAGCACTGGACAGCTCACCAAAAGGTCAGAGGTTCAAAACTACCAGCCACTCTTTGAAAACCAGATGAAAGGTCTCAATAAATCAGAACCAACTCGACAGTGCTTAGTGACAACACATGGCCAATCAGAGTTCAGCCCCTGCCCACTTCTCCACCTTGTGTAGTTGGATTTTGTATTCTGACCTTCCTTTTTATTATTCATCCCACATACTAGTTCCTCTGACTAGAATGTTCTTCCCATTCCTGGGGTTAACCATTACTCTCCCACCCCCCATTCCAGGATCGAATCATTTTATCAGAGGACTGTTATCTGACTTCCTTTACTAAGCGGTGTGCCCTGTTCTTACTGCTACTCTCCCAGAAACATGCTGTTGCTGTTAACTGCCATTGAGTCAGTTCTAACTCATAGTGACCCTGTATAGGGTTTCCAAGGTGCTGCTGGTGAGTTTGAACCGCTGACTTGGCAGTTAGCAATCCAGTTCTTATCCTATGGCGCCAAGACTCCTGCCAGTATCATGTTTGGACTCATATTTTCTTAGTGGTGTGTTTTACATTTCTTAGTGTGATTATGTGATTTCCTAATAGACTGCAAGCTTTATGAGGGCAGGGACTCATTGTGTTGGCTATCATTGTACCTCCTGCCATAGTGCACTGCCCAGTACTTAGTAAGCTCAGCAACTGTTGTTAAACAAAAATACGAATGAAGAAGTGGGTATGGAAGAAATCGAGTGACTTCTTCTGGAACACATGTGATTCAGTACCATGGGGAACTCCTCATAATAGCCCGAGGAAGGGGGAACACTTACAAGGGCACTAATTCGAGTAATTGGATTGGTGCAGATTTGTGCTTTAATTGAGTAGAAGGTGGGGCTATATATAATCTTATTTGAAGTCACAGGCTAGCAGAAAACTGTGGCATGCATTATAACAGGCATTTTATTTGTATCTGGACTTGGGTGGGGATGTGCAAAGAAAATAATTCATTTTTTTCTTCCACTGCCTTATCAAACACGATTTCTCAGATAGCTTTCTTACTCTTGGATGAAATCTTAGGCAGGTCCCATAGGTTTTCAGTCCCCTTCAGTCTCAAGTGCAATCGAATTTCAGTAAATAAAATGTCCTATCTAGTCTAACCTGAAAACTTCAATCTTTTATTCAGTTTCAAGCCTCTTCCCACCCCATCCCGCATTCTAGCCTGTCTTTTGCTGGGACGAGTGAAGTGGGGAGAGGAAGGCATGGTTGATGTTCTCTGTCCTCTTTTTTCTTCCTTTCACTGCTTCTTTCTTATTTTGGCACCTTTCATAATCCCTCAGGGACTTTATACTGCTGAGACTCTCTCACTAGCAAGGGCTCTGATGGAGGTGAGCATCCTTGATTGTCTTCTCCCTCAGTCTCTTGGCTTTGAGGCAATCTATCCTTTTGTGGGGTCAGCTGCCCTACACGTGATCTTCCAGGCCAGAGACTGCTCAGGACCATTCAGTCAAGATCACTTTCAGAGGACCACATCCTGCTCAGGGGAAATGTTCATTTATCCTGGACGCTTCAAATATTGGAAATGCTAATGTTTCCCAAGGCGGTCAGCTCTCCTTACACAGCTTCCAAAGCAGCTGGTGAGCTGCAGGCTTGCTTCTCTATGCTTCCCCTGGAGCCCTTTTATGTCCCTCCAGCTCTAGGGAGCGTAGGTCAGGCTCTCAGTGGTTCTTTGAAAGTCTTTCTCACTTTGTTTAAGGTAAAGCGGAAACATCCTATTCCTCCCATTCATAGTGGTAGGAAGCACCAGCACACTAAACACTATCCACTACCTTCAATTTCTAATGAATTGTTGGCCTTTTCTTATATAGCCTGGAGTTGAGCAACTGGCAGGCTATGCTTACAATTTGTTATTCAGACAGGACCATTTTTGTTGTTGTTTGTGTTTGTGATTGTGTTTATGTTTATGTTTTAGTTTTTTTTTTTTTTTCTTCTACTCTCTGTAAACATAACTGAAGGATTGCATTCATACAGCAAGGTATACCAGATCATTAAATGTATCTTGATGACTTTTCACAAAGTGAGCATATTTGTGTAACCAAACTTAGATTTTTTAAAAAAGAATATTCCTAACACTCTAGAAGGCCCTTAGTACTCTTCCCAGTTCTTCCCCTCCCTCAAGGGTAACTATTGTTCTGACTTGTGAAGTACAGATTTGTTTTGTAAGCCAAGACATTTTTGAGAGTGAAAAGAGGCATGTGGTACTTTGTCTCAAAAGATGGTCCTCATTAATTCCTTCTCTTCCTGTAAACACATTAAGAGGTGATATCTCCCTTAAGAGGTAGCCATCATTCTTACACTCACTTGGAATCTAGGCTGGTCTGTGGCTGCTTTGTCAATATAATGGGCAGATATGGTGCTTTGCCAGTCGTGGGCCTACGCTTTAAGATGACTAGAAGTTTCTAACTCTAGTCTTGACTCTGAATATTCCTTGTAAGAAATCAGAATGTTCTGTTGGAGAGAAAGGCCATGTGAAGGAGAAGCGGGGGTGCCAAATATGTGAGCCAAGAAACCTATATTGAGCGTTCAGCTTAGTCAAGTCTTCAGCTGCCATCAACTAATTGTTGTTGTTAAAGTGCCATCGAGTCAATTCTGACCCATAGCTACCCAGAACAGCGTTTCCGAGGTTGTAAATCTTTACAGGAGCAGAAAGCTTCATCTTTCTCCCACAGAGCAGCTGGTAGTTTCGAACTGCTGACCTTGCGGTTCACAGCCCGATCCGTAACCACTATGCCATCAACTAAAAAGGCTGATATTTTCACCCATGGATCTTTCAGCAGAAAGTCTCTTTGGTCCTCAGGTCCTATGACCCATCCAAATGGGTTTCCCTAAGGCAGAATTGATACATTTGAGTTATGGTGTTGGAGGAGAATATTGAAAGTGCCATGGGCTACCAAAAGAACCAATAGATCTGTGTTGGAAGAAGTGCAGCCAGAGTGCTCCTTGGAGGCCA
>NW_006408580.1:14892327-14926477 GCF_000296735.1 Chrysochloris asiatica | reverse complement strand
TAAGGTTTTTATTGTGGATTGAGTGAAAGTTTACAGGGCAGATCATCAGTTTTACATTCAACAAATTATACACCTTGTTTCATTACAATGATTATAATTCCCTCCATGTACCATCAGTTAACAGTATTTCTCTCTATTTACTTTAGCTTTTTAAAAAAAAAAACACACCAAAAACAAACAAAACAAAACAAAACAAAAAATCACTCAGAAATATATAATAATTTACATCTCCAAAGGGTACATTCTGCAAGTCTGCCTCCTGGCCACCAGCTCTTATTCTCTCTATTCTCATGAATCCAGAGTCCTCAGCTGCTCCTCCTCTCCATCTCTGACATCGCTACTTCTCTGGATACGGTCGCTTTTAGGTTTTGATGAGAAGTAGCAACATCTACAGTTTGGCTGACAATTTTTCTTTTGGAATTGAGCCTTTTTGCATAACTTTTTTTTTTTTTTTTTTTACAAAATTGTGCAAGAAGGTTAATTGTGGGAGAAATACACAGAATAGTTTTAGGATATCAGCAGTTACTGGGATTTATTATTCCATACTGTCAGGTATAAAACATGAGATCAATCCTTATTCACTTTTACTATTGGCCTTCTGAGCCCATAACCCTACCACTTGGTACTTTCTTTTATTTGAAATACTGAACTTATCATTTATCAATATTTGCATGCCTGCAGAATGTGGCTGGAGCAATCCCTTCCTTGGAGGAGAACAATTCACATCCAACGTTCATTTGGCATTTTATCACTGGTTATACTTGCTACAGGCAAAAAAATGCTTTGCTCACACTTCACCAATGTTTTGAAGTATTGTGATTGCTCAGGGTGTCTGTTGTATCATGTAGATCTGTATTCTATGATGCATTTTACTTATATCCCTGTTATCTGAAGTCATTCTTCCTGAATGTTATCTCGAAGGCATTTCAGCAATGTGAAGAACATGAATGAGAGGAAAGGAAAGTGAGTAAACTGTTTCTATTATTGTGTAATAAACCACTATTAAATTGAGTGGTTTAACCCATAAAGGCTTATTATATTTAATTCTTGATTGGTTTGACTTAGATGGTGATTTTTCTGCTCTACTTGCTATTGGCTTGAGTCACTAATGTGACTGCATTCAGTTAATGGCAGGGATAGAGGTATCAGTTTGGTCACCTTAGTTTTTCTCTATCTGGTCACTTCATGTAATTAGTTTGGAATTTCTTACAATATGATATTCTCAGAGCTGCAAAAGCATGAAAGCAGAAGGTGTCAGGCCTCTTAAGAGCTAGGCCCAGAACTGACACAGTGTCAACTCCACTGCATGGTATGGGTCAGAACAAATTGCAAGGCTAGTATAGATTCAAGGGGAAGGGAATCTATACTAGCTTTGCAACTCGTTCAGCTTACATTATGATTAGGAATAACTTGTCTGTTTTAGCTGGTAGAATATGACTGGAAGACTAGTTTCTGGGTCTAACCCACAGAAAGCTCCCATATGTTACTTTTTTTAAAACTTTTTTTTGTGAATAGAGTGAAAGTTTATAGAGCAGATCATCAGTTTTCCATTCAACAAATCATATATATGGTTTCATCTCAATGACTGCAAACCCCTCAATGTAACATCACTTATTCCACTCCTTCCCTGCGCTTCTTGTTTCCATTCCTCCTTCTTTACCAACCATTCTGAACTTTGTCCTTGGGTAAATGCTATCCTTTTGATCCCAAATGTTTTTCTATGGTGTGTATATCTCACTAGTGTTGTTGTGCTCTTTATATACCTATCTAGTGCTTGCCTGAAATAGAGTCATGGGGCTGAGGTCTGTTCTAGACTTGAAGAGTGACCAAGGACTGTAGTATCAAGGTTCCACGATTTTCTATATACTAGCTCTTCTTCATGTTTTTTGGTTTTGTTCCATATCTTCTCCCACTCTATCCAAGACCTTCTAATGTGATCCCTTTCAGGAAGTTGATACTGGTAGCCAGAATCCATTGAGTTATTCTTGTCTTAGGGTTATGAAGACTGATATTTCCATAATCCATTAGTCCATTTGACTAACTATTTACAAGCATCTTCAATTTTCATTACTCTTCTTTTCTCAGAACAGGGAGGGACCAGTGGTTGCACCTTACATAGTAGCTTATGAGCTTTTAAGACTTCAGTCATTATTCATCAAAGTAGAATATAGAACATTCTTTTGTGGACTGAATTATGCCAAGTGGCCATGGTGTTCCCCAAGAGTATGGTTCCTGAACCTCCAGGCTCAGCATCTCATTCCCTCAAGGTGTCTGGTAATGTCTAATAAGTTTTCATAACTTTGTCCCTTGTATGTTCCACCTAATTCATGAATATATTTGCAGCAAAGATACCCATGTGTATATATATATATATATATACATATATATATATATCCTTCCATTCTCCCTTCTATACCACTCCACCCTGAGCGTATATCCATGCATCTATCTGTAGATCACCATTATTGCAGGACTACATATAGAACAGTAATTACCTCTGTTGCCTTTAATCTTTGCACCTCTTCCTGTCTTCCCCTGACTCTATCTTTTTTTTTTTTTTCCAACCTGCTTTTTATTCCCAAATGTTTTTCTACATGTTCTTTTATATTTCTAGATTCCTAGAATAGAGACAACATCCAGGCTTTGAAAATAATGAAACAATGAGATGGAAGTATTTTGAGATCTGGAATCTCCACTTAGAGAAGAATCACCTGACCACAAGTACTCACAATGCATAAACATATTAGCAATAAATAATCTTGAAACCCTAAAACTTCTCCCAAATATACCAGTGACATTTTAAGATAGTTGTTACAACAGCCAGTGTTATCTAAATTAACACATATCTATGTCCCAAACCTTTTATAGTTTCAAGGGCTACAAAGAAGTTCAAATCTCTTGGAACCAATGCTGCTAAATTCTAAATAATGTAGTGAAAATCATGTTCGGAATCACACTGTGGTAGGCAGACTTCTACATTTCCCTTAATGATTCCCAACTCCTGATATTCATGCCCTTGTGTAATTTTCTTCCTTGGAGTGTGGACTGGGGCTAGTAATTTGTTTCTAAACAATGTTGTTGTTATGTGCCATGGAGTTGGTTCTGACTCATAGCGACCCTATACAGGGTTTCTGAGGCTGTAAATCTTTATGGGAGCAGAAAACCTCATCTTTCTCCTGCGGAACAGCGGGTAGTTTCGAACTGCTGACGGTGAGTTTAGTAGCCCATTTTGGAACCACTATGCTACCAGAGGAATATGATAAACAAAATAAGATGTCTCTTTCAAGATTAAGTTTCAAAAGATTAGATGTGTGTCTTACTTGCAGACTCTGTGTCATACTGGTTTTGGCAAAGCAAACTGTCATGTTGGAGAAGCCTATGTGGTAATGAACTAATCATAGCCTTATCCAGTAGATAGTGAGTTACTGAGACATTCAGTTTAATAGCCCTTGAGCTGAAGCATGCCAACAACCACATACATAAGCTTTTGGGTGAATCTTTACCCAGTTAAGACTTCAGATGATACCATAGCTTTGGGTAACACCTTTATTACAACCTTATAAGAGACCGTGATACAGCAGTGCAGCAAAACTGTGCCCAGATTGTTGACATTGTTATATACTCAGTGTGTTAAACTTCAAAATTTGGGGGTGATTTGTTATGCATCAATAGATAACTAATATACCCATAAGCCTATGTTTTAATCTAGGGTCAATCTGAAATTTATTGACACTGATAACCTCTAGTTTCAAGTTGATAATCTTATAAATAAATCCATATTGAACTGTGTAGGATCCCATGTGCATTAAAACAGTAAATTCTGGTAAAATTGCTCTACCCCACTCTTCTCTTAATCAAATCCAATATTTATTGTGTTAAAACTACCACGTGATTGTTTAAAAATCTGCTTGTTTGAAACAGTTGCAGAAAAGTAGTCTGCAAGAAAAGAAGCAGAAAGAGACAGACAGAACTGACACAGGAGTGTTGCGTTTCAAATGACTTATGCAGAAGAAATCTGGAACATTCTCCAACCATCTGAAATACAGAAGAACCAACAGATGTTCACAGAGCAACAGAGAAGTTTTGACAAAGCTATCTGTGCTTTCATCATGATCAACAACCTGGTTTCAGTAGATGAGTAAAGGCCTATGGAAAGAGTATGAAGCAGTTTATAGGCGAATGCGTAGAAAAGCGAACTAGCATGTGAAAGGTCTGGAATCTTTGCATTCTCCATTCTTCAAGATAAACATTGACTAAGCTGAGGAGAAGCTGACCCCAGTTTTCTGTTCAGTTAGCTCTCTATTGTCTCCAAAATTGAAGCCATATCTCAGTTATCATCCCTCATCCTGCTTGTGATAGTTAAGGTTCTGTGTCAACTTGACTATGCCAGGATTTCCAGAGGTTTAGCAGTTGAGATGTGTTTATTTCCATGGTGATGAAACCGGATGTAAGCATAGTTAACGCTATGGTGAATGACTATCAGCAGCCAATCAAATGAAAGGATGTTTTCTTGGGGGTGTGACCTGCCCCCAATATAATGATATAATGGACATGAGGAAATGTTCTCTTTCTCTTTTGCCTGGGACCTAGGACTTTACTATTGTAAGCCATTTCCTTGATAATAAACTCTATCTCTCTCTGGAGCTCTGGTAGCGTAGTGGCTATGATTTAGGCTGCTAACCTCAAGGTCAGCAGTTTGAGATTATCAGTTGTTCTGTGGTAGGAAGATGAGGCTTTCTACTCCCATAAAGATTTACAGCCTCAGAAAACCCTATGAGTTAGAACCAACTTCACTGCATACTACTACTACTCTCTCTCTCCATATATAAATGTTTCACTGGTTTTGCTCCTCTAGAAAACCCAGCCTAAGTCATCCTATAGTTAAGAGATTTTTTTTTTTGTTTGTCTCCATGTCTTTATCAAAAGTAATGGGTTACACATTAGCCTGCTAACTGCAAAGCCAGTAGCTCAAATCCACCAGCCACTCTGAGATAAGGCTTTCTGTTTCCATAACCATTTACAGCCTTGGAAACCCTATACATGGTAGCTATGAGTCAGAACCCACTCAACTACACACAGGAGCAGCAGCAGCCGTACTTACTGATGTCTTCTACCCAGTTCTAAGGAGCTCTGGTAGCGTAGTGGTTACAAATCGGGCTGCAAACCTTAAGATCAGTAGTTCGAAACTCCCAGCTGTTCCGCCAGAGAAAGATGAGACTTTCTGCTTTCGTAAAGATTTACAGCCTCAGAAACCCTGTACAGGGTCGCTATGAGTCAGAACCGACTCCACAGCACATAAAAACAACAACCACCCAGTTCTAGAAGGTATTTGATTGTGGATTCTTAATGTAACCTATTTGTACTTAAATTTCCTCATCTAAATAAAAGGATTGAGCTGGTTTAACCCTAAGGTCCATGGCCACCCTGTACTTTTATTATTCAGTGACTCTGAGAGTGGAAATTTCAGGCCAGAAGAAAAACCCATTTAGAAGGATTCTTTTAAAAGAGATATGAGGCTGATTGGAGAAAGAAAAAAAAATCTAATTAGGTTGAAAGATGATGCTGTACAGTAAATTGGAATTATGCTAGATGATAAGGTTTCATCTTAACTGGGCTTTTAATATAACCCTGATATCATTGTCGTTTGGCTAAGCAAAAGGGACCTTTCCTTGTTCTGACAGCTGAACCTAGTCCTAAGAAAAGAGCAACTGGAATCAGGCCTTTCCTCAGTGATTTGGCATTTCTGAAGTGCTGAGTCACTTGGATGAGGCTGAAGTGCTGAAAATATCTACTACATTAAATTTGAAATATCAAAGTGCCTTCTTAATTAGACACTCTTCTTGGAGCAGATCCCAACAAGAGTTGTCTTTCCAAAGGGACTTGGTACTGAAGAGGTCTTTTGGTGTTGGTAGTTGTGTGCCATGCAGTCGGTTCCAAGTCATAGTGATCCTGTATAGGATTTCCAAAGCTGTAGATCTTTATCAGAGCAAATACACTCATTTTTCTCCTGCAGAGCAACTGGATTAGAGCTGCTGACCTTGTGGTTAGCAGCCCAAAGCACAATCCACTATGCTACCAGGGATCCCTTATATTGTAGCATTAACCATGTTCCTTTAAAACACAGACTCGGTCACATGATTTTATTTATCTCCTCAGTTTTGGTTTTCACCTCTCCAAACTGGCCACTTGTTGTTAAGTGCCATCGAGTCAGTTCTGACTCATAGTGACCCTGCATCGGGTTTCTGAGGAGCAACTGGTGGGTTTTAACTACCGACCTGGTTTGCAGTCCAGTGCTGACATGTTGGGCTGCTAACCACAAGGTCAGCAGTTTGAATCCACCAGATGATCTTTAGGAGAAAGATGAGACTTTCTGTTCCTGTTAAGATTTATAGCCTGTACAGGGTCTCTATGAGTCAGAACCAACTCCACAGCATACAACCACCACCACAACCACTTCAGTTACCTCCAGACCACTCACACTCAATCTGTACAAAAGTGGAATTTGTCATTGAACCATACAATCTGTTTCTGTTCCTAACTTCCCTAATTTGGTTAAGTGGCTCCATTATTGACCAGAGTGTCACCTAACATTTCTTTTTCCTTATTCTCTATGTCCAGTTACCATAGTCTGATAATTTTCCTTTTAACTATTTTTTATATCTGCTCCCAACCTTTATCTTGGACTCTTCTTTCTTTGCTTGAACACATACAATCTCTGATCTTTACTATTGCAGTGGATTCCTGGACTTCTTTTGGCCCCAGGATGAAAGTAAAAATTAGGACTAGAATATTTGTCACAAAACTGACTTTCTCTCGCTCTGACTCCAGTGATATACTGGAATTCCAGCTCTGCACAAATGAGTTCTGGATGATATTCTCCATGGGATGTTTCAAATGTGGTTTGGGAACAGTCTTCTTAACTACTACATAGAAGTTATCATTTTTCTAATCCCCTACATTGGCTTGCGTTAGTGATGTTGCATTATTGTCATCACTATTAAAAGTAGCAGATACCTCACTGTTACTAGCATCCACCAATGCCCAAGCCGTGACTGCTGATGCTCAAGACCTTGCCTACTGATCATTGTTCTCCATTCCTGTAGAAATTGTGGACACCAATGCTACTGAAGACCAAGTTCTTGCCATTGCACAAATATTTTAGTGAACTGGATCATTTTAAGATTTTTATTTGTTGCTTATGGTAGGCCTCTCACTTTAGTTCTTGCTTATGAATACCCAAAGTCTGAGACAGAAGGTTATCCAAGTGACAAACTTATCTTGCCTTAGTATCATCTCCTCCCCACCCTCAACAATTTCTTCAATTTGAAATTGATCAAACATGCAATCAAGATACTTTGATAATTACTTTTGGTAATTCTTTGTTTCCAAATGCAAAATTTGGAAACAAAGAGGAAGGATCAATAGTTGAAAAATAAAATCGTGATGATAGAAACAATGGTAGAGATTGCATATTACAATTTTGCAAGGCCAATGGCTTATTCATTAGAAATACCTTTTTTAAAACAACATAAAAGGCAATTATACACGTGGACCTCACCAAAATCAAATTGACTAAATCTGTAGGAAAGGATAATGGAGAAGCTCAATATCATCATACAAAACAAGGCAGGGATCTACTGTGGAGTACACTGTGGACCTCTTACTATAAGAAGAATGAGGAAAATATTTAGTAGCAATAGTGGTTTCTGCTTTCATTTTCTCTTGGCGACCCACCATGCCCCCTACCATGGGAAAAGTAGAAATACTATGTTTCTCAAAGATCTTAGCATCATTTAGAGACCTTCAAAGTGAGACATCAAAATAAAAAGTTCCTCCTTCTCTCCTCATTGCAAATATGGCCTTCTTACCTCAATCTTCAGATTCCTAACCCTTTTCCTCTTTTGCACAGCCGCATTTATGGTTGTAGAGACAGGCATTTTTGTTTTTAACTTTTTATTGTGAATTAGGTGAAGTTTTACAGAGCAGACCAGTTTTTCATTCAACAAATTCATATACATTTTATTTCATCTCGTTGCTTGCAGTCCCCACAATGTAACACCACTCATCCCACTCCTCCCTGCATTTCCTGTTTCCAATGCACCTTCTTGTCTAAGCCTTCTGAACTTTGTCCTTGGGAAAATGCTGCCCTTCTGATCTCAAGTGGTTGATTATTCTAAAGTAGGCCGACATTCCTAGTATTATTGTTCCCCTATAGACCTGTCTATTGTTTGGCTGAAAATTGAGTCACAAGGGTGAGTTCATTTCCAGGCCTTAAGGGTGACTATGTGTCATAGTCTTGGGGGTTCCACAAGTCTCTATTTAACCAGTATGTCTGGTCTTTCTTATGATTTTGAATTCTGTTTCAAATTTTCTCCAATTCTATCCAGAGCCTTCTAATGTGATCCCATTTCAGAGCAGTTGATAGTGGTAGCCACTCACCATCTAGTTGTTCTGGTCATGGAGACTGATGTTCATTCCCGTTGATAATTGTCAATCAAACTAATTGTTTCCAAGTGTTTTTAATTTTCTTCACACTTCTGGAGAGACAGGAATTTTGCTTCTCTTGAATGTGTTAGCAAAGGAAATGTTGTTCAGAGTCTGGCATTCTCTCGATGTCATAATATGTGCTCACATTCTGCCCTCTTTCTACGGGGATCATCTTGCCTCCCATGGTGGATGTTCTCTCCATATTGTGCTGTTATCCACTCAGGATAGCTTGGGATGTTGTCTCAAATGTGGGCCCAAGAATCCTCATAATGTCTCTGACTAAATATAATTTCTTGGGAGTGACAGATCATCCGCTATCTCTTCTCAAGGGTTACACTCGAATACTCCTATATTTTCATGTATCACAGATAATGGAAATAATATTTAGTTATATGTATTTTCAATCTTCCTTTCCCATTGTCTCTTAGAAGGAAGACTCGATTACTTGTTTGACTCCTGAGAACTTGGCTGCCTATTCAGAGTAAGGGATAGAAAGGATAATGGCAACTTAACTGTGAGCACAGCTGAGGAAAGGAAGGAGGAGAATGAGAAAAAACAGTATGGGCAGGAGCTGGACTATGATGGTGGTGAATATAATAGACACATGGTTTTCTAATTCAGCAATTTCAGTCATTTTTACTCTTTTAAGAATTTAGGAATAAAATCAGACTTTCCATGATCAAATCTTCACTCTTTTACTTACTAGCTGTGAGTCCTTGATAAAATTATTCACACTCTCTGTCTCAGTTTTTCCATCTGTAAAATGGAAAAAACTAATAGTTTGTCCAATAAAGGTGGGAATTTAATGTGTTAAAACATGTAAAGAGGTTAGATCAGTTCTTGGTATGTAATTAGCCCTCCACAAAAGCGAGCTATTATCATATAGATAGATAGAAGAATGAATCCTGGTGTGGCACTACAGGATAATGCATTGGACCACAAAGTTGGTTTGAAGTGCAAAGTTGGCCATTCAAATCTACCAGCCACTTCTTGGGTACTCGGTCACTATGAGTTGGTCACTATGAGTTGGAACTTAACAGTAGCGGCAACAAATATATATGGTGGTGGTGGTGGTTATGTGCCGTGGAGTCGGAACCGACTCATAGCAACCCTTTACAAGATTTCCGAGGCTGTATATCTCTACGGGAGCAGAACACCTCATCTTTCTCCCGCGGAACAGCTGGTAGTTTTGAACTGCTGACCTTGTGGTTCACAGCCCAATTCATAACCACTAAGCTACCAGATATATACTTTAAAAATAGCTTTCTCTCTCTCTCTCTCTCTCTCTTTATATATATATATATATATATTTAAAGTATACAACCAGTTCAGAGTATACAAAGTAATTGGAGGCTATATAACACACATATATTCTATGAGGTGATGATGGTGGAGTCAGTTCCAACTCATAGTGACCCTGTATAGGGTTTTTGAGGTTGTAAATTGTTACGGGAACAGAAAGCTTCTTTTTTCCTGTGGAGCAGCTGGTAGGTTTGAACTGCTGAACTTGTGGTTAGCAGTTCAACTGATAACCCACTATGCTATCATAATTCCTTCCTACATATGAGGGTAAGTAAAAATATATTGCTGCTAGGGTTCTAGTTCATGCATGTCTGAGTTGATTCCAAACAAAACTGTGTAAATATGTCTCTGCAAGTAGAGGACAGCTGCAGACATGTTCTCTTGGCAATACACCGTCTTAGTCCCATTAAGGTGCCTTCAAAAAAGGCAGAAACAAAACAATGGCTTACAAGTGGATGCACTGCTATTTTTAAGTGCTGTTGAGTTGGTTCCAATGCATAACAACCCTGTATAGGGTTTCCAAGGAGCAGATGGTGAGTTTGAGCTGCTGACCTTGTGGTTCACAGAGCCACACTAGGCGTACTTGTCTAGTTAGTTAAATTCAAGGCAGAGAAGTCATTTCAGAAGGTTATGGAAAATGTTTTTAGGGACTTGAAAGGGGTAATCCTGATAGATTTTCTAAAAGATTATAGGATGAGCATGGGGGATTATTAGGAAGACATTTGAAATAAATTGAAAAAGGCCAGGAAAATTGCACGGAGGAACTTTTTCTTTTCTTTTCTTTTTCACTTTTTAAATCACAACAATGTATCTGCTCATTCTTTGAGGGTAGCAAGGACTTCTTTATGAGAATTTCATTGGGAAACCTCACTCTATCCAAATATAGCCCTGATCTATCCTCTTCAGACTTTTGTATGTTCCCAAAGCACAAAAAAATTGAAATGGAACATGATTTGTATCTCCTGAAGATGTAAAAAGTACCGTTTTGGCAATGTTGTTGTTAGGTGTCATCGAGTTGGCATTGACTCATAGTGACCCCATGCACAACAAAACAAAATACTGCCCAGTCCTGGGCTAAGCTCACCATTGTTGCCACACTTGAGCTCATTGACGGTGCCACTTTGCCAGTCCATCTCACTGGGGGTCTTCCTCTTTTTCTCTGACCCTCCACCTTACCAAACATGATATCACTCTCCAGAGACTGGTCCCTCTGACAATATGTCTGAAGTATGAGAGACGAAGTTTGGTCATCCTGGCCTCCAAGGAGCACTCTGGCTGTACTTCTTCCAACACAGATCTGTTTGTTCTTTTGGCAAAAGCATCAATTCTTCTACGATTTTCCTTATTCACTGTCCAACTTTCGCATGCATATGAAGTTATTGAAAATATCATGGCTTGGGTCAGGTGTACCTTAGTCCTTAAGCTGACATCTTTGCTCTTCAACACTTTAAAAAGGTCTTGTGCAGCAGATTTGCCTAATAGAATACGTCATTTGATCTCTTGACTGCTGCTTCCATGAGTGTTGATGGTTGGTCCAAGAAAAATGAAGTCTTTGACAACTTCAATCTTTTCTCCATTGATAAGAATGTGGTGTTTTTTTTTTTTTTTTTTTTCCCAGTGGTGAGGATTTTGTTTTCTTTACATTGAGATGCAATCCATACTGAAGGCTGTGCTCTTTGATATTCACCAGTAAATATTTTAAGTCCTCTTCACACTCAGCAAGCAAGGTTGTATCATCTGCCTATTGCAGGTTGTTAATGACAGTACTGTTGTTGTTAAGTGCTGTCGAGTCAATTCTAACACATAGCGACCCTGTATAGGGTTTCTGAGGAGAAGCTGGTGAGCTCGAACTGCTGATCTTGCAGTTCAAACAGCTTTCAGTCTGGCACATTAACCCACAGTGCCATACCAGGACTCCGTTAATGACAATGGAAGAGTAGAATTCTTCTGGGAAGAATTAGAGAAATGGAAGGATTGCTTTCAGAAATGAATAAACCTAGATGGAGGCTATGTCAAAAAACAGTAACTTCACATTTTGATATTTTAAAAAAATAATTGTTTCTGTGATTTTGTAGCAATCCTTTTGACTTACTCTTGTATACCCATTCATACTGAAGGAAAGATAATACTATAGTAATTGTCCTCAAGAGAAATGTCCAACATTTATTTATTCATTCATCCAACTGATAATTGTAGCACACCTTCTATGATCCAGGTTAGACAGGCAAGACTCTACGTGCATGTCTACCAAAGTGTTGCAGTCATTGAAGACAGCACCATTTCATAGCTTGGAAAACACATTATGATGTTAACAGAAAAACATTGAAGGGTCTGTGGAGAGGATGAAGGTAGTTGATTTGCCTAGAGTCCATGTTTTACCAGCACAATTTTGAATATAGCAGGTCAATCCGCTAGTGCTTAATTCTCTCAGCTTCTCCACCTGTGTGATGGAAATGATCACAGCGGCTTCACAAAGGGATTGGGAGGATTTGTGAGTTTAAATAGGAACTCTTTCTGGCTTAAGGATCATTTTCTATGTTCCCTAAAACAACTTAGGTTTTGATGCGAAGGGATAATGACAGAGGGTACATTTTCTACTGCCTGTTTCTGGTTAGCACTCCTCCAGAAGCGCCCTTGGAATTGCCCTGCTGGTTTTGTAGATGGGGCGGGCTCTGTTGGGAATAATGTGGAAAGTTACATTGAAATCTCAAGGGTGAGTCCAGAAAAGCAGAGGTGAGAGCTCTGCAAATTATTGATGTGTTGAAGGCCAATCATTTTAATAATGTATATGTGGAAGAAACCAATCAGCACATGCACTCTTTGTTTATCAGCATCCTGTCTCTTCATGTGTATGTGAGATCTGTGTGCAGTGAGAATGTATGTAAGAACCATGAGTACTTAGAATTCTTACTTCAACCTGGTTAGAACTACATTACCTCCCAGCTCTGGTGAATTTGGAATTCACCCTATGATAACAAAGTTGGGGAGTGATAAATGAGAAATATCTTTATACAATCTTGCCCATGCAATCTTCCTGAAATGATTGTGTTCAGGATTGCACAGGTAATACTGAAATGGGTGTGTTGTCTTGGAAAGGGTAGCAGGGGCAGTATTTTTTCAAGTCATATCCACAGAGAAACAAGCCCATGGTCTCTCTGACTTTTTATAAACACCCCTCCCCCATGGCTGCCGCTTATCTTCCTGAAATGAAAATCTCATCTCTGTCATTGTTGCTTTGCTTAAGAACTTTGCCTGCAACTTCTTGCTTTTAGAATTAGAATTTCTTTCCATGGCTTAACACAGCATACCCTTCTAATGTCATCTCCTTTCCCTCACACATTTCATAATCCAACCAACCAGGATGACCTGGGAATTGAATGAAACAGTCCCCATGATGGTTCAGATCATAGGTATTGAAACCAGACTTTCTTGGTTTGAGTCCAGGATCTGCTACTCACTAGCCGTGTAGTTTCAGACACGTTACTTATCTCTCTGTGCTTCAGTTTCCTTATCTTTAAATCAGGAGCTCTGGTGGTGTGATGGTTGTGCACTCAGCTTCTAGTTGGCTATCTGGCAATTGGCTCCCATAAAGTTGTGGATTACTTTTACTTTATCTTATAGAGTTTTAAGGTGACCTAGTGGCACTGCAGGTTAGGTGTTGGACCACTAACCACAAGATTGGTGATTCAAACCTAGAGAGAAAGATGAGGCTGTCTGCTCCCATAAAGATTTATACTTTGAGAAACCCTATCTAGGGTGGCTATGAGTTGGAATTGACTGTGAGTTTGGGTTTTTGTAAATAGTGTCTCTATGATTCAGAATCAACTCAATGTCACACAACAACAATATCTATAAAATAGGGGGCACCACTCGTCTGTCAGTTTGTTGTACTGTGGTAGCATATATGTTGCTGTGATTCTGGAAGTTATACCACCCTTTGGTATTTTGAATGCCAAAAGGGTCACCTACAGTGGGCAAGTTTCATATGAACGTCCAGACAAAGACAGACAAAGAAAGAGACTGACTACTTCCGAATATTTATTCACTGAAAATCTTATGACTAACTGTGAAACAAGGTCAGCACCAGATTATTGAATACTGAAACATGATGAAGAGCACCAGAATATTGTCAGATATAGTGCCAGTAGATAAGCCCCTCAGGTTGGAAGACACTCAAAATGCCTCTGGGAAGAGCTACCTCCTCACTGTAGAGTTGACCGTGATGACGTAAATGGAGTAAAGCCCTCGGTACCTACATTTGCTGATGGGGCACAATTCAAAATGGAGAGAAATAACTGTAAATATCCATTAATAATCAGAACATGGAATGTACGAAGTATGAATCTAGGAAAATTGGAAATTGTCAAAAATGAAATGGAACACATAAACATCGAATATTATTAGTGAGCTGAAATGGACTGGTATTGGCCAATTTGAATCTGACAATCACATGGTTTACTATGCCGGGAATAACAAATTTAAAAGGAATGCGGCACATTCATCATCTAAAAGAAATATCAAGATCTATCATGAAGTACAACGCTGTCTGTGGTAGGATAATCTCCATATGCCTACATAGAAGACCAGTTAATATCACTATTATTCAAATATATGCACCAACCACTACAGTCAGTGATGATGAAATTGAAGTATTCTACCAATTTCTTCAGTCTGAAATTGGTCAAACATGAAATCGAGATGTACTGATAATTACTAGGTGATTGGAATGCAAAGGTTGGAAACAAAGAGGAAGGATTAGTAGTTGGAAACATGGCCTTGGTAATAGAAAAACTTCTGGCGATTGCATGATAGAATTTTGCAAGACCCATGATTCGTTCTTTGCAAGTACCTTTTTTGAGCAACATAAAAAATGGCAATACACATGGACCTCAGCAAATGGAACACACAGAAATCAAATTGACTACATATATGGAAAAAGACAGTGGAAAAGCATCATATTATCAGCCAAAACAAGGCCAGAGGCAGACTGTGGAACAATCAATTGCTCATATGCAAATTCAGGATGAAGGTGAAGAAAATGAAAACAAGCTCACAAGAGCCAAAATATGACCTGGAATATATTCCATCTGAATTTAGAGATCATCGGAAGAACAGATTTGATGCATTAGACACTAAAGACTGAAGAACAGAAGAGTCTGGAATGACATCAAGAACATCATACAGGAAGGAAACAAAAGGTTATTAAGAAGACAAGAAAAAAGGAAAAGATTAAAATCTATGTCAAAAGATACTATGAAACTAGCTCTTAAGCATTGAGATGCTAAAGAAAATGGAAGAAATGAAGAGGTGAATAGAAAACTTCAAAGGTCAGATCGAGAAGACAAAGTCAAACATTATAACTGTGCGAAGACCTAGAGTTAGAAAACCAAAAGGGAAGAACACACTCAACATTTCTCAAGCTGAGGGGACTGAATAAAAAATTCAAACCTCAACTTGAGGTATTGAAGGATTCTCTGGGCAAATTATTGAATGATGCAGAAAACATTACTAGAAGATGGAAGGAATGCACAGTCACTGTACCAAAAAGAAGTGGTCAATGTTCAACCATTTCAAGAGGTAGCATGTGATCAAGAGCCAATAATCCTGAGGAAAAAGTCCAAGGTGTATTGAAGTGCACTGGTAAAGAACAAGGCACCGGGAATTGATGGAATACAAACTGAAATCTTTCAATAAACTGACTCGACATTGGAGGCACCTATGCCAAGAAATTTGGAAGACAATCAGCTGGCCAACTGACTAGAAGAGATCCATATTTGTGCCCATTCCAAATAGAGGTGACCAAATGGAATGTGGAAATAATTGGACAATAGCATTGATATTCCATGTGAGTAAAGGTAATACAAAAACGACTGCAACCACACATTGACAGAGAACTTCCAGATGTTCAAGCTAGATTCAGAAGAGGACATGGAACAAGGGATATCATTGCAGATGTCAGATGGATCTTGACTGAAAGCAGAGCATACCACAAAAATGTTTACCTTTGCTGTATTCACTATGCAAAGGTTTTCAATTGTGTGGATCATGAAAGCTAATGGGCAACATTGCGAAGTATGAAAATTCTGGTATGAGAATACACTTAATTTTGCTCATGACGAACCTGTACATAGACCAAGAGGCAGATTTTCAAACAGAATAAGGGATCACTGAATTGTTTAAAATTAGGAAAGTTGTGTGCCAGGGTTGTATTCTTTCACTATACTTACTCAATCTGTATGCTGAGCAAATAATCTGAGAAGCTGGATTATATGAAGAAAAACATGGCATCAGGATTGGGGAAGACATGCGATATGCAGAGGATGAACCTTGTTTACTGAAAGTGAAGAGGACTTAAAATACTTAGTAATGGAGATCAAATACCACAGCCTTTGATATGGGTTACATTTCAATGTAAAGAAAGCAAAAATCCTCACCACTGGACCAATAAACAACATCCACATAAGTGGAGAAAAGATTGAAGTTGTCAAAGACTTCATTTTGCTTGGATCAACCATCAGCACGCATGGAAGCAGAAATCAAGAAATCAAACGATGTATTGTATTAAGCAAATCTGCTGCACAAACATTTTTAAAAGCGTTGAAGAGCAAAGATGTCAGCTTGAGGACTAAGGTGCACCTAACCCAAGCCATGGTATTTTCAATAACCTCATATACATGCGAAAGCTGGACAGTGAATAAAGAAGACCGTAGAAGAATTGATGCTTTTGAGTTATGGTGTTGGAGGAGAATATTGAAAGTGCCATGGGCTGCCAAAAGAATCAAGAGATCCGTTTTGGAAGGAGTGCTCCTTGGAGGCCAGGATGTCCAAGCTTCAGACATATTGTCTGGAGGGACCAGTCACTGGAGAAGGATAACAGGTTTGGTAAGGTGGAGGATCAGAGAAAAAGTGGAAAACCCCCCAACGAGATGGATTGGCCAAGTGGCAGCATTGATGGACTCAAGCGTGGCAACAGTAGTGAGGTTGGTCCAGTATTGGGCAGTGTTTTGTTCTGCTGTGCATAGGGTCGCTATGAGTTGGTACCGACTCTATGGCACCTGACAACAACAACAACAACAAGTTTTTGCTAGATAGTTAAGCACTGTGGGCTTCATGTTCCTCAATGTAAAATTATGGGTTGGGTTAAATTACTTGTTTTCTCTTTCCTTTAACTAGGGTTCCACAATTTGATAACTATATGTTAAAATAAGAGACTGCCAGCTATGATTTAGGACTCTTGGCAATGTAGAGATTTTCTTGCAGAGATATTTGTGATAATTGGATCTGACCACTATGAAGGGTTCTTCAGCATACGAATGCACGAATAATTGAAGAAACATTTTTGGTTCAATCTTAGTATCATGTTATTTCAGAACACAACTAGGGGAATTAGAACAAAGACACACTACAATGAAGGTGAGAGAAATGCTAGGCGCATTATATTTCACACTTTAACTCTAGCAACAATATTATAAAGAAAGGAATATCCACCCCTCAGACAGATGTGAAAAGTCAGAGTTGGAGAGATGTCCTAACTTACCAAGGTCACAGTGTTTTATGGGAGCCAAGAATGTGGTACCATGTCTGCCTGATTCCCTGAATGATGTTTTTCTCTGCCTCTTTGGCCTCCCAGAGCAGTAACTTACAAAGTTGTGGGCAAGGGGTGAAAATACCTATATGTGTATTTTGGAGTCTGGATCCCTGCCATTCTCATAACCTCTAATGCTTCAGTCCTTGCTATAAGATACTTAATCGATTGGTTATGTTCTTTGGTCCCAGCTAATTTCTAATTTGAGATAACTTCTTGTGGCATTGATTGACCTAGTTTGGCTGGGCAGAGTTGGTGGTTGAAGTGAGAGTTGGAGGAAAACTGCCTGTTCTAATCATGAATTAGTATCTGGAATCTTTCGTGCCACTTGAGGCCATTGGAGTTACTGCAGTTGTGGACTAAATATGAGAGTGAGAAAGATCATTTTACTAAGAAGAGATTCTTTTCTGGGCAATTTCCTAAAATTTGAAAATTATTTTGAATAGTGCCCCAAATCACAACACAAGCAATTCAAGTAGTTTATGTAACCCTACAGCTTAACTTGGGACCCACTTAGGGGTTTCAGGAAATGTTGAGGTGTTCGCAATAATATGCACTATAGAAAGGGAAGGGGTCTTGCTGTAGTGCTGTAAGATAAGCATTGCACTGCAGGTTGATGGTTCAAACACACCAGTCATTCCTTGGCAACCCTATACACGGTTGCTGTGAGTTGGAAATGACTTGTCCACACGTAACAACAACAACACAGAAAGAGAAACCTTTGTCTGCATCAGCCACAGTTTTCTCAGAGGCAGTTTGGTGTAGAGGGAAGTTGAAGTCAGATGGATATATGTTCAAATCCCCATTGTGTCACTTACGGGACATTGTGTAACTTGTGGGACTGTGGGCAAAATTGTTCAACGTAGGGTTGATGAAGTCCTGGTATGGTGCTGTAGGATAAGCACTGGATCACAAGTTTGATTTGAACTATGGGTTGGCAATTCAAATCCTACACAGGGTTGCTATGAGTTGGAACCAAATGGATGGCACTTAACAAATAAAACAAACATTTTATGTATGAGATTTTAGTTTTTTTGGATGAATATCCAGAGATTTCATCGGACTCTAAAAGGATTCCACCAACCAAGAAAAGTTAAAACCTTGGGTTGATACCATGAAGCCTTGACCCTTTTATCTTAGAACCATTTTTCTTGCAGTTTGAGGTTCTCTTCATTTATAGAAAAGGAAATCTGTGTCTGCATCAGCCATAGCCTCCCCAGAGGCAGTCTGGTGTAGAAGGAAGTTGAAGTCAAGCTGATATGTGCTCAAATCCCCATTGTGTCTTTTTCTTATTGTGTGACTATGGATAAGTTGCTCAACTCAGACTTAATGGTGAGCAGGTAAGTACTGATACAGTCTTCCATGTGGTAAAAACATTGAAATACTTGGATTCTGGTAGTAAATAGCTGCGTCCTCATTCTCTGTTGGCTCCTTCCTAGGACTCCCTCTAAACTCATCATTTAAGAGGCTCATATGTAGCAAACATGCCCTCTGGACCCTTCTCTTGCCCCGTTTGCCCTTCCTGATTGGTCAGTGTCCACATCATTCTAGAAGTTAAACATTTAAAAAATATCTATGATTTAACCTGGAGGTTCAATAGATAAGGACATGGGAATGAACACTGATGTCTTTTAGTTAATCAGCCTTGAAATGGATTGAGGAAGCCAACATTTACCTCCCAACTACTCCTCAAGCATTACTTGGTGTTGGGGATTAAATCATGTCCCCCAAGAAGTATGTAGAAATCCTAAACCCTGTACTATGAATGGAGTCCTGATATGGCACTGTGGGATAAAGCACTGGACTGCAAGGTTGGTTTAAACTACAAGTTCAGCAGTTCAAAATTAACAGCCTTTTCTTGGAAAACCTATAAAAGTCACCATAAGTCAGAACATACTCAATGGCACTTAACAACAACAATGACAATACTTATGAATATGATTGCATTTGGAAACAGAGTCTGTGAATATATTATCAGTAGTTAAGTAAACATGAGGTCCTAATCCTGTATGGCTCCTGTCCTTATAAAAGAGAAGAATATACACAGAGACAGGAGAGAGATGAAGGGGTCATAGAACACTGCCCCTGCAAACCAAGGAACATCTGGAGCTACTAGAACCTAGATAAGAGACATGGAACTTATTCTCCCTCAAAGCCTCAGAAGAAATCAGCATGGTTAATATCTTATTCTCAGACTCCCAGTCTCCAGAACTGCAAACCATCACATTTCTTTTGTTTAAAGCCAATATTTATATTGCCATTGAGTCAATTCCAACTCATAGTGACTCTACAGGACACAGTAGAACTGCTTTATAAATTCCCAAGGTTGTCAATGTTTATGGAAGCAGACTGTCACATTGTACTCTCACAGAGCAACTGGTGGGTTCAAACTGCCAGCATTTTGGTTTGCAGTCCAGCACTTTAACCAACTGTTGTGACTTAGGGCTCTCTCTCTCTCTCTCTCTATCACACACACACACACACACACACACACACAATTTATTGATTTGTGATTTGCAGTCTGTCTGAGATTCGAGGGAAAGTAAAAAAAAAAAAAAAAATGTTGTTAAATGCCATTGAGTCGGTTCCAACACATTGCAACTCTTTATAGGATTTCTGAGTCTGTACATGTTTAGAAGAGCAGAAAGCTTCATCTTTCTCACATGGAGGGGCTGGTGGGCTCCAAACACGGACCTCGTGGTTTGTAGCCTAGTACTCATCCTACAGATTAAAACATTATTGCTACAAAATCATAGAAACCTAAACAAAAACATCATAATGTGAAGCTATTGTCTCTCAATATATCCTAGAGCTAGGTTTATGTACTTCTGAAGACAATATTTCCATCTCTCTAACCTTTCTCTGTAGACTCATCATGTGGTGCTGTGGGATAATGCACTGGACCACAAAATCAGTTTGAACTGCAAGGTTGGCAGTTCAAATTCACCAGCTGCTCCTCAGAAACCCTACATACCGTTGCTATGAGTCAGAACTGACTCGAAGGCACTTACCAACAACAACAATAACCTTTCTCCAAAGACAGCATGGTGGCTTTGTAAGTAGAATAAGCAATGAATTGTTAACCACAACATTGGCTACTCGAGCCCACCAACTGCTCTGAGGAAGAAAGAGGAGGCTTTCTGTGCCCACAAACATTTACAGTATTGAAAACCCTATTCAGGATCGCTATGAGTCAGAACTGACTCACTGTCACTTAACAACAACAACTGTTCCCTAAAGAATTCTGACATCTTAGATTTATACCATGTCAAAATGGCCGTTTTAGCATTCTTGAGAGACTCAACTGATGTTCTTTTTCAATGTTGTTTGAGTTTGGGGAACAAAAACAAGTGTGAAGGGGCAAGATCATGGTTGTAGGTGGATGACGTAAGGTTTCCCAACACAATTTTGGTAAGACTGCCCTTGCTTGCATACACGAATAAGCAGGCTATTACCATGATAGAAAACAGTTCCTTCAAGCAACTTTATTGGCCTTTTTCTCACCAATGTTTTCAATGTTCTGAAAACTCTTCCTAATAAGGTCTCATGATTGTCCTGTGCCTTATAAGAAAACCATTCAAGATTAATCCTTTGCTGTTCTTGTTGTTAGGTGTCTGAGTTTATTCTTGCTCATAGCAATCCTGTGTAGGGTTTCTGAGGATATAAAATTTCTTTTACAGGAGCAGAAAACCTCATCTTTCTTCCTGACAGCAGTTGGTAGGTTTGAACTACAGACCTTGTAGTAAGAAGTTCAGTGCTTATCCTACAGCAGCACCAGAGCATTGTTGTTATTAAGATCTGCTGAGTTGTTCTGACTCATCATGACCCTGTATAGGGTTTCTGAGGAGTGGCTAGTGGGTTTGAAGCACAAGCTGGTGGTTTTCAGTCCAGTGCTGATCCTATAGTGCCATACTCCCAAACACTTGTCATAACCTTATTTTTTTTAATGAAAGAAAACCAACAAGATGTTATTGTGAATTGAATGAAGGTCTACAGAGTAGATCAGTTTTCTGTTGAACTGATTTTGTTTGATCTCATTGACTGCCAACTCCACAATGTAACATCACTTACCCAGTTCATTCCTGTGTTACCTCTTTCCTTGTTTTCTAATCATTCTGAATTTTATGCCTGAGTAAATGCTGCCAGATTGATCTCAAATAGCTGATTATTCTATGGTTTTCATATTTCCCTAGATTCCTGGGGTGGTGCTGTATGATCAGCATTAGACTGTGAACCACAAGGTTGACAGTTCAAACCCACCAGCTGCTCCTTGGAAACTCTATAGAGGGTCTCTATGAGTCAGAACTGATTTGGAAGCATTTAACAACAACAACAACAACAACACCCCTGGGAGTCCTGCTGTGACATTGTAGGATGAGCACTGGACCGCAAGCTCGATTTGAACTGCAAGGTCTTCAGTTCAAACTCACCAGCCTTCCTCCAAAACCCTATGTATATTTATGGTCGCTATGAGTCAGAACTGACTCAACACCACTTAACAACATTATTTCACTTATAGATCTATTGTTTGTTTCCACTACTCGTCTGGTCTGTCAGTTTCTCATATTTTGATGGCTTGCATGTTGCTGTAATGGTGGAAGCTATTCCACCAGTATTTTAAATACCAGCAGGATCACCCATGGTGGACAGGTTTCAGCTGAGCTTGTAGACTAAGAGACCAGGAAGAAGGACAGATGAACTAGTTCTGAATGTTTAGCTACTGAGAACCTTATGTATAGCAGTGAAACACTGTCAGATAGCACCAGAATATTGAATGTTGAAACATTATGGATAACATCAAAATATTGTCAGATACAGTATTGGAAGATGAATCCCTCAGGTTGAAAGGCACTCAAAATGCCACTGGGGAAGACCTGTCTCCTCAAAGTAGAGTTGACCATGATGATGTAAATAGAATAAAGCTTTCAGGACTTTCATTTGCTGAGGGGGCATAACTCAAAATGAGGAGAAATTTCTGTAAACACCCATTAATATTCACAACATGAAATGTATGAAGTATGAATCGAGGAAAACTGGAAGCTGTCAAAAATGAAATGGAGTATATAAAGGTTAATATCCTAGGTTTAGTGAACTGAAGTGGACTGGTATTGGCCATTCTGAATCTGACAATCATATGGTTTACTATACTGGGTATGACAAATTGAAGAAGAATGGCATCATATTCTTCATCAGAAATAGCATTACAAGATCTATACTAAAGTATAATGCTGTCTGTGATAGGATAATTCTCATACAACTACAAGGAAGATCAGTTAATACCATTATTATTCAAATTTACACACTAATCACTAAAGCAAGTGATAATAAAATTGAAGAATTCTACCAACATCTTCCGTCTGAAACTGATCAAACATGCAATCAAGATGTATTTATAATTACTAGAGATTGAAATTCAAAGACTGGAAGCAAAGAGGAAGGATCAGTAGCTGGAAAAGATGGCCTTGGTGATAGAAACGATGCTGGAGATCTCATTGAAGTTGTCAAGGACTTCATTCTTCTTAGATCAACTATCAACACTCACAGAAGGAGCAGTCAAGAAATCAATGATGTATTGCATTAGGCAAACCTGCTGCACAAGACCCTTTTAAAGTGTTGAAGAGCAAAGATGTCAGCTTGAGGACTAAGGTGCGCCTGACCCAAGCCATGGTGTTTTCAATAACCTCATATGGATGTGAAAGCTGGACAGTGAATAAGGAAGATTGTAGAAGAATTGATGCCTTTGAATTGTGGTGTTGGAGGAGAATACTAAAAGTGCTATGGATTGCCAAAAGAACCAATAGATCTGTGTTGGAAGAAGTGCAGCCA
Organism: Chrysochloris asiatica; assembly: GCF_000296735.1. Classification (NCBI taxonomy): domain Eukaryota; kingdom Metazoa; phylum Chordata; class Mammalia; order Afrosoricida; family Chrysochloridae; genus Chrysochloris; species Chrysochloris asiatica. The sequence goes on along the minus strand of NW_006408580.1, from coordinate 14,903,277 downwards.
GAGTGCTCCTTGGAGGCCAGGATGGCCAAGCTTCGTCTCTCAAACTTCAGACATATTGTCTGGAGGGACCAGTCGCTGGAGAAGGATATCATGTTTGGTAAGGTGGAGGATCAGAGAAAAAGAGGAAGACCACCAATGAGATGGATTGGCCAAGTGGCAGCATCGATGGACTCAAGCGTGGCAACAGCAGTGAGGTTGGCCCATGATCGGGCAATGTTTCGTTCTGCTATTGCTATGAGTTGGTACCAACTCAATGGCACCTAACAACAACAACAATGACTTCATTGAAAGTACATTTTTTTAAACAGCATAAAAGATGACTAAACACATGGCCCTCACCATGTATATATACCAGAACTCAAATTTACTACCTCTGTGGGAAGAGATGGTGGAAAAGTTCCATATCATCAGTGAAAACAGGCCAGGGGAAGGCTTTGGAACAAATCATCATATACAAGTTCAGACTGAAGCTGAAGAAAATTAAAATAAGTTTATGAGAGCCAAAATCTGATCTTGAACATATTACACCTGACTTTAGAGATCATCTCAAGAATGGATTTGATGCATTAAACACTAATGATTGAAGATCAGAGGAGCTGTGGGATGACATCAAGAACATCATACAGGAAGAGAGCAGAAGGTCATTAAGAAGACAGGAAAGAAGGAAAAGACCAAAATGGATGCCAAAAAAGACTCTGAAACTTTCTCTCTAGTTTAGAGATGCTAAAGCAAATGGAAGAATTGAGGAGGTATGAGAGCTGAACAGAAATTTTCAAAGGACAGCTAGAGAAGACAAAGCCAAGTATTATAATGAAATGTGCAACAACCTGGAGTTAGAAAACTAAAAGGGAAGAACACACTCAGTATTTCTTAAGATGAAAGAACTGAAGAAAAAATTCTAACCTTGACATGCTGTATTGAAGGATCTAAGGGCAAAATATTGAATGATGCAAAAAGCATCAAAAGAAGAAGGAAGAATTAAGAGTCAGTGTATCAAAATATATGGATGATATTCAACCATTTCAAGAAATAGTATATGCTCAAGAGCCAATGGTACTGAAGGAATAAGTCCAAGGTGCACTGAAGGCATTGGCAAGGAACAAGGCTCTGGGAATTTATGGAATAGAAATTGAAATCTTTCCATAAATTGATGCAACACTGGAAACACTCATTCATTAATGCCAAGAAATGTTGAAGACAGCTACCTGGCCACCTCTCAGTGGTGACCATTCCAAAGAGAGGTGACCCAACAGAATGTGGAAATCATCAGACAATATAATTCATATCACATGCAAGTAAAATTTTGCTAAATATAATTTTTAAATGGCTGCAACTGTACATTGCCAGAGAACTTCCAGAGGTTCAAGCCCGTTTCACATGAGGACGTGGAATGAGGGATATCATTGCTGATGTCATATGGATCTTGGCTGAAGGTTTTCAACTATGTGGATCATGTCAGAACAATGGGACACAAAACAGTTTAAAATCAGGAAAAGTGTGTGCTAGGAATGTGTTCTTTCATCATAATTATTCAATCTGTATGCTGAGCAAATAATCTGAGAAATTGAATTTGGAGGATTGGAGGAAGATTCATTAACACCCTGTGATACACAGATGATACAATCTTGCTTGCTGAAAGGAAAGAGGACTTAAATTACTGATGAAGATCCAAGACCATAGTATGGGGTGCACCACAAAAAAAAAAAATCCTCACCCCTGGAAAATAAATAACATCATGATAAATGAAGAAAACATTGAAGTTTTCAATTACTTCCTTTCACTTGGATCCACTCACAACACTCTTGGAAGCAGCAGTCAGAAATCCAACAATATTTTGCATTAGGCAAATCTGCTGCCAAAGACCTCTTTAAAGTTTGAGGACAAAAATGAGCCTGACCCAAGCCATAGTATTTTCAATAGGCTCATATGCATGTGAAAATTGGACAATGAATAAGGAAAATCATAGAAGAATTGATTCATTTGAGTTATGGAGAAGAATATGAAAAGCACCATGGACTGCCAGAAGAATATGTTCTGTGTTGCAAAAAATACAACTAGAATACTCCTTATAAGCCAGGATTGTGAAATTTTATCTCTCATACTTCAGACATATTATCAGGAGGGACCAGTCCCTGGAGAAGAACGTCATGCTTGGTAAAGTGGCAAATCAGTGAAAAAGAGGAGGACACCCAATGAAATGGACTGGCTTAGTGGCACCAGCAATACACTGAATTGTAACCACAATTGTGAAACAGCACAGGACCAGGCAGTGGTTTGTTCTGTTGTGCATAAAGTCACTATGAGTTGAAACCAACTCAATGGCACCTAACAACAACATTGTTTCTCTGAAGACTGAGTCATGGGGGTGAGTTAATTTACAGACCTGAAGAGTGACAAAGGGCCATAGTCTTGAGGGTTTCACCAGTCTCTATCTAACTAGTAAGCCTGTTTTGTTTGTTTGTTTGTTTATGATTTTGAGTTTTGTTCCACACTTTTCTCCTACTCTAGCTAGTACCTTTTACTGTGACCTCTTTCAGAGCAGTTGGTAGTCATAACCTCTGAGCAGACCTGTTTACCTTGAATTAAGCTAATCTAGCAAATCTCAGAAGTCACTGTTTTCATTGAATTTTGTTTTTTTAGATTAAGACAAATGTATTACTGAGAGAACTTGTCTGTCATTATCCACTCATTACAAAAAATATGTCTAAACCTGATTTTTTCAGAAAAATAAATGCATTGTGAACTGAACCCCGTTGACTCATAGCAACCCTATGTAGACTTTCTGAGAAGTCCTGGTTAATGCACTGGACTGCAAGGTTCATTTCAACACAAGGTCAAAGTTAAATACATATAACTTAAGTTATGTATATTTCATTTATCTTCCTATGTAACAGTAAAAATATAGACAAAGAGGAGTCCTTGGGTGGTACTGTAGGATTGCAAGGTCACAGATTCAAACCCACCAGACAATCCTTGTAAACCCTATACAGAGTCTTTGTTAGTTGGGACCGACTCAACAGCACTTAACAACAACAACATAAACAAAGAGAGAAACAAGGAATTAATAAGTACGTTGTAGGTTGTTTTGAGGTTTAATGTTAAGAGCCTAACCTAAGACATAGTAAATATAAGACAACTTTCCTTTCCTCTGCTCATTGCATTGTCTGCTGATTTTGTACACACATTTATTATAGCGCTTGTGCTGTTGATTTGTTTCTCTTCTATGACCTCCATGACTTTGAATTTATGGTTATTCTTGGGGTCTTTGAAGGCAGTGGTCATATTTTGATCATCTTGGAATTTCTGGCTCCTAGCACAGTTCTAGGCACACAGGAAGAATATACATTGTTGTTGTTGTTAAGCGCTGTCGAGTCGGTTCTGACTCATAGTGACCCTGTATAGAATGCCTGAGGAGCAGCTGATGCCTTTGAACTGTCAACCTTGCAGATAGTAATCCAGTGCTTATCCTACAGCACCATGCCAGCACAGTCCTGGGCACCCAGGAAGAACACATTTGTTGTTGTTATGTGCTACGGAGTCGGTTCCGACTCATAGAGACCCTGTACAGGGTTTCTGAGGCTATAAATTTTTACGGGAGCAAAAAAGCCTCATCTTTCTCCCACGGAATAGCTGGTAGTTTCCAACTGCTGACCGTGAGATTAGCAGCCCGATTTGTAACCACTATGCTACCAGAGATCCTTAGGAAGAACACGTTAGGCATTTGTAAATAAATGAATGAATTCTAGGAAATGCTAGACCCTGTGTACTACATATGTTTGATCAGGGCTAAAATGCAGCATTACTCAGTTTGTGCACTGCACAGGCACCTACAATTTTTGTTCTAAACTATGTGCTCAGGTATGGTGCAAGAGGAAGAAGTGACTTTTTTTATTTATTCTCAGGTCCTGGTGTGGTGCTTTGAATAAGCACTTGACCATAAGGTAGGTCTGAACCGCAAGACCAGTGGTTCAAACTCATCAGTCACTCATCAGAAAACCTACACAGGGTCTCTATGAGTTAAAACTGACTCTATGGCATTTAACAACAACATCTGCATGACAAGTCTGATCAAAGTAGGGTTTTTCCCCCCCGTTTTTAGAAAGAAATCATTTAGGTAGAAGTGGCCCTGGAGTTGACAGTGATCTTGCTTTATCTATGAACGTATTGAGGCAGAGTATTACAAAGCAAGTATAAATCATATAAAATAATAGTAATGATATGCATGCTAAAGCGTTTAGGGGTGAAGTGTATTGATGTTGGCAACCTACTTTGAAATTCATTAAAAAATCAAGATGGATTACTGATGAACAGACAGAAAATTGGGTAGATGGTTAGAGATACGTGATAAATCATCAAATATTAAAAATGTTAATTGTAGAATATACATCAACACTGTCAGACACAACTTTCTGTGATGACAGGAATGTTCTATTCTGTGTTGCTCAATATGGTAGCCACAAACTACACATGAGCCCTGGTTTGACACTATAGGATAATTACCGGACTAGACATCAAAAGGTCAGCAGTTCAAACTCATCAACTGCTCTTGGAAACCCTATACAGGGTCACTATGAGTTGGAGCTGTCTAAATGGCACACAACAACAACAACAACCACATGTGGCTATTAAACTATTGAAATGAAGTTCCGAGAGGCTAAATTTCTTTTATTTTAATTAATTTAAATTTAAGGAATTTCAAGTCGCTACTGCATTGGCCAGTCTAGTTCTAGATGATGGATCTACGAATGTTCACTGAACAATGCTTTGAACTTTTGTGTATGCTTTAAATTTTTCTATAATATAATATCAGGTAGCATAAAACATTGTCTATGTTTGTTTGTTTGCTTGTTTTAATATGTTTTCATAATTGAAGTCCGATTCTCAGAGTGGTCCAAAGGAACACACTGGTGGGCTAGCCAGTGGATAGCTTTGTAAGATGATTTTCTCATTGACATATGAGTCTAAAATATGCACTTTATAGTACATACTGTTGGTGGCTGACTTATGTCCCATCAGCACTCACTGTCTTGTACATGTCAGTCACATCCTACTGTCTGTACCAGAGGCTTTCCACCATGGGTTTTCTCTCAGACCCTACTCACATGGCAGACTGAGAGTGCTGGGGAGTTACCATCCTTGGGAACAGCTCTCTGAGAATATAGGATTGGAGTTGCCTGTAAATGCACTATCTTTTCCCTGTTAGATAGGATAATTGGTCCGTACTGTTTTCTAGAGGTCACTAATAGCGCTGATCTACTAATTGCCACTGAGGTCATTAGTGAACCACGTATAGGCTTCTTTCCTTTCTCTCTCTAATTTCCCCACTTTCTGTCTAATGCAACCCAGTAAACTGCCTACATTCAAATCCTTTTCTTGGGGTGGTTTTGGGGAGAACCCAGACTAAAAACACACTTAAATATTTACACATATGTAAATACACACATATTTTATTTTATAAATGTAAGAGAAGAAAATTTCTCATATACAACATCCTCCCCAACATCAATAAAAAGGCAAATTGAGAAATGAGAGATTTAACATTCCACAGTGGGCTGTCAGCAGTTTCAAAGCCCAAAGATGTCTGATAAAACATGTAATTTATTCAACCTCATTTCCTATAATCCTTCAATATTTGCTTAACTGTATTAATACTGTGGGACTCGTCTGCTTTAGTTGGAAACCCTCTGCTTAAATTCTTTTTTAAATTAACTAACAAAAACTTCTAACAAAAACCTCTGCCTCTGAAATGTATTTCATTCTATATTTTTCTATACTCTGGAAGGAACACATAGAAGAATAGTCCCATATTTCTTATAAGATGAAATAGATTTCCCTATCAATTATCTCATAAACTTGTATACTCTTTATAAACTCTTCTCTAATATTTTCTTAGCATCTTTCTCCTTACCTAAGGAGATATGTTACCATGTTTTTATCCATGATGCTGGTGTTTACTTAGCCATTCTCCTCTTCATGTCTCCTGATTGGTACATTTAATCCATTTACAATCAGTGTAATTATTGATACGTATGAATGGATTGTTGTCACTTTTCTGTTAGTGGTTATTATTATTATTATTATTTGGCTTTCTTTCATTCTTTTTTCTATTTATTCTTCTAGCATACTAGTATTGAGAGACTTCTCTTCAGGTTCATTAATTTGGCTTCCATTGCTTCGCATCTACTCCTTGTGCATTTCAATGTATTGTCCATTTCTGATATCTTAATACTAATCTTCTGGATTTCTAATTGCAGGTTTTGTATTGCTTCAAATTTGCATTTATATTGTCTGCTTGTTCTTGTAATGTTCTCCTGAATTCTTCTAGTTTTTATTGTGTTCTCCTAGCTTTCTTTGATGTATTAATCCTTTGAAAGTACCGAATTATCATTCTTTTGAATTCATTTTCAGTTAGCTCTATTACATTTTCTTCCTCAGAAATGTCTTCTGGATGTGGAATGAGGGATATAATTGCTGGTATCAGATGGATTTGGCTAAAATCAGAGAATACCAAAAAGATGTTTGCCTGGTATTTATTGACTATGCAAAGGCTTTCAATTGTGTGGCTCATGACAAGCTATGGACAACATTATGGAGAGAGAGTATTCCAGGACGCTTAATTGTGCTCATGAGGTACCTGTACATAGACCAAGAGGCAGTTGTTGGAACACAAGGGAACACTGAATGATTTAGAATTAGCAAAGATGTGCACCAGGGCTGTATTCTTTCACCATACTTATTTAATCTGTATACTGAGCATATAATCCAAGAAGCTAGATTATATGAAGAAAAACATGGTATCAGGATTGGAGGAAGATTCATTAACAACCTGTGATATGCAGCCAATACAGCCTTGTTTACTGAAAGTGAAGACGACTTAAAATACTTACTGATGAAGAACTTGGTATGGGTTGTACCTCAATATAAAGACAAAAATCCTCACCACTGGACCAATAAACAACATTTTATCAATAGAGCAAAGATTGAAGTTGTCAAGGACTTCATTTTGCTTGGATCAACCATCAACACTCATGGAAGCAACAGTCAAGAAATTAAACGATGTATTGCTTTAGACAAATCTGCTGTGCAAGACCTCTTTAAAGTTTTGAAGAGCAAAGATGTCAGTTTGAGAACTAAGGTATGCATGACCCAAGCTATGGTACTTTCAATAACCTCATATGTATGTGAAGTTGGACAGTGAATAAGGAAGTTTACAGAATAATTGTTACATTTGAGTTATGGTGTTGGAGAAGAATATTGAACATACCATGGACTAACAAAAGAACAAACAAACAAAGAAAAAGAACAAACCAAACCAATCTGTATTGAAAGAAATACAGTCAGAATTCTCCTTGGAAACCAGGATGGCCAGACTTCGTCTCTCATACTTCAGACATCTTGTCAGGAGGGGCCAGTCGCCGGAGAAGGATATCATGTTTGGTAAAGTGATGGGTCAGAGAAAAAGAGAAAGACCCCCAGTGGCAGTAGTAATAGGCTCAACTGTAGCAACAATTGTAAGGTTGGCACAGGACCGGGCATTTTTCATTCTGTTGCATATAGGGTTGCTATGAGTTAGTACTGACTCAAAGGCATCTAACAACAACAAGCATACTAGTCAGTGCATCACAGTGGATTATTTCATATGGCTCTTCTACACATAGTGTCTGTAACTTCACCAAATATCTTTGTTTCTTATGGGTCTGGGTAAGAAACTGGGAGAATATACTGATAGGATGATATGATTCAGTTGTGATTGGTACCAGGATTAATTGTGATTGTAAAACTTGGAAACCTAACTTGGGTGTAAAATGAGACATTTCAGAAACAGGAAGGGGGAATCTTAACTACCATCTTACTACCATCAAGAAGAGTCAGGAGTGGAGCATGTCCCTTGGACCCCAAGATCCCTGTGTGAGTAATCTCCTTGATCCAGGAGATATAGCTATAATACCAGAGGAGTGCTAGAGGAACAACAGAAGCAGAACTAAGAGTCAGAGCATGAGGCATAGCAGTGGACTTTCTAAAACTCACTGAGCAAGTAAAGCTGGGTAAGGAGGCTTGCTTACAGAATGGGGTGCCTCAAGGCACTTAATTGAAGGAGTTAGGTTTGTTGACCCACAGAGCTAGAGCTGAGTGCCTTTAGGCTGAGGCTTATGGTGGAGTGGTTTGCCCTGTTAGCATTTATCAGCAGTCCTAAAAGATCTTTGTAAATTGCCTAAGTAGGGCAGAGGCCCGGCCAGGCTAAGGGAACAAGGACTAGAGAAGCCTACATGCAGGCAGGGCTGAGAAAGGGCTGATGTGACCCCAAAACTGTATTCTGAACATTCTAGTCCTGACTTGTAACCTGTTAACTTTCCCAATAAAGCCCTTAATTGTGACATGCTACACTCCTGACTTTATTTATCTTTGAATCCTGGGATCCTAGCAAAGTACTCAGCACATAGGACCAAAGCAGGCCAACTTAAGGGCATAGAAGCTCAATAAATGGAGTCTTTGGAATGGACTAAACTAGACTATACTAGTTTTACAAAAAATGTGTCTTTTATCTAGCCCTGTGTGTCCTGTTTTCCTTAATACAGTGTGCATAAAATATCTACAAGTTTCATTTGACTCTTCTTATGCTCACGGTAAGATGCAGTTTTAAATCATCTATCAACTAATCTTTCTTTTAAGCATGACATATTTGAATGGCAACATAAAAGAATAATTGTGAATGTTAGTTTTTCCAGCCTAATCTCACTATTTAATAAGTCTGACCCCCAATTCTTTTTATTTCTCCTTGGTAAGAACTATTATTCCTCATTCTTGAACAGTCAAAATTTCACATATCATCCTCTTTAAAATTAGTTCTTTTTTCATGTCAATATCAAATTTGTTTCTAAATCATTAATGGTGTCTATCCCAGAAAACTTTGGTATCTAGTATGTTAATTACATATAATTCATCTACTCCCACTTTTATTGGTTTATATAATCCACATACCCTTTAAATTTTAATAAGTATATTTAATGAGAGCTGACTATATGCCAGGCACTTAGGTACACCATATGCAATATCTCATTATGTGATGAGGAGGTTGAAGATGGGCTATGTCAGCCAGTCAGCAAGTGGTAGATTTACACATTTGGCTATCTGATTCCAAACCCACAGACATAACTATTAGACTGTATTATCTCCAGGTCTTTTTTATTGTAGTAAATCTATATATAATAAAACATTGGCCATTTTTACATGTATAATTAATTGCATTAATTACATTGATTATGTTGTACAACCATCACCACTGTCCATTTTTAATTTTTTCCATCACCTTCAATAGAAATTTTATGCTCGTCAAGCTATTATTTGCCTTACCCCTCCATCCTGCTCCTGGTAACCACTAATAAACTGTAGTCTCATTTGTAATATTCTAGATATTTCATAAAAGTGGGCTCATACAATATTTTACTTTTAGTGATTGACATTTCATTTACCCATAATTTTTTTTCAAGATTCATCCATGCTTTATTTTTCGTTTATCTTCATGGATAGATAATACTTCATTGCCTGTATATACCATGTTTTGTTTATCCACTCATATGTTGATGAACATTTAAGTTGTTTGCATACCTTGTCTATTGTGAGTAGTGTTGCAATGAGCATTGGTGAACTACCCTATGGATTGTCTGTACTTTTAATTCTTTTGTGTCTGTTCATGAAGAGGAATTGCAGAGTCATATATCATTCTATGTTTAAAAATTTTAGAAACCTTTCATCTGTTTTTCACAGCAACTGTGCCAATTTATAATGCCACCAACAAAGGGTGAGGGCTACAATTTCTCCATATCCTCATCAATATCTGTTGGTCTCTCTTTTTCTTTTTACTTAATCATAGCCTTCTTAGTGATGGTGAAGCAATATTTTATTTTGGTATTGATTTGAATTTTCCTAATGACTAAGAACTGAACATCTTTTCAAGTGTTTGTTGGAATTTATTTATTTTCTTTGGTAAAATGTCTATTCAAGTCTTTTGTCAATTTTTTGACTGAGTTGTCTTTTTGTTGTTAAATTGTAGGAGTTTGTTATATATTCTGGATATTAAACCATTATCAGATTAATAAATATTTTGCTCCAGTCTGTATGTTTTCTGTTCATTTTGTTGGTAAAGTCCTTTGATGAACAAAAGTTGTTTTCTAAAATATTCATGAAATATAATTTTTCTATTTTGACTTTTGTTGCTTGAACTTGATGTATCTAACATTTTATTGTTAAAAACTAGATCTCAAAGCATTATCTCTATATTTCATTTTAAGACTTTTATGATTATAATCTTTACATTCAAGTCCTTGATCCGTTTTGAGTTAATTTTTGTATGTGATATTCAGTATGGGTCCAGTTTTCATTCTTTTGCATCTGAAAATTCAGTTTGTATCAGCATCATTTATTATAGACTATTCTTTCTCAATTGAATGAACTTAGTACCATTGTCAAAAATCAGTTGACCAGAGATGTATGGATTTATCTCTGTATTCCTTATTCCCCTGGTATATATGTCTATCATTATATCAGTTCTGGTGTCCTGGTGTAGTGCTGTAGAAAAAGTGCTGGACCGCTCTCCCAAAACTCTATACAGGGTCGCTATGGGTCAGAACCAACTTGATGGCACTTAACAACAACAGACTGTGTTGATTACTATAACTTTATAGTATGTTTTGAGATCAGGAGCTGAGAGTCCTCCTTTATTCTTCTTTTTCAGGACTGTTTGGGCTACTCAGAGGCCTTTGCAAGTTTCATATGAATTTAAGGACTGACTTTTTCATTTGTACAGTACAAACAAGGCTGTTGGAACTTTAAAATGGGTTGTCTTGAATGTATAGATTGCTTTGGGTAATATTCATATCTTAATAATACTATATATTCCAATCCAAACATGGAATGTCCACCCATTTATTTAGCTCTTCTTAATATATATAT